>NW_016804051.1:1710918-1771592 GCF_001698545.2 Rhinopithecus bieti
AAAAAAAAAAAAAAAAAAAAAAGGAAATGGGAAAGAGATCTAGGGCAAATTTTTAATAATATGGATTTTTCCCCCTTTCACATAGTGTGAAAGTTACAGCGGTTGCCAGCGGCACTAAAACAGTCAGACCACTTTCAGAAATTCAGTCACCTCTTAAACACTTAGAGACTGCACTGAGTGAAAACCCGTTTTCAGAAGAGTTTCCAAGGAAGTAGAAAGTTTCCACAGCCTACATCTTGTACTGAAAGAAATGGAAACAGGGGTCTGTCTGCCAGAAAGTCTGAATTGTTGTGTCACAGACTGTTGAACATTATAATCAGTAATAAAAATGCGAACATGCTTGATGCTACATTAAAATGCACTTTGAAAAGCTTAGCCTAATAATATTTTTTTGATTTATTTTATTATTATTATTATTTTTGCAATGCTTATAGTGTTTCCACATTTCAAATAACAATAAGAAAAGCAAGACGGGGGGAAATAAATAAACTTTAAATAGAGAGATTTAGAAGAAGTATATTGAAAACTTCTTTTTTTCCTCAAAATTACTTGGAAAATCCTAGGATTGTCAATCTGATGAGCCAAAGGCTAGTAGAAATGTTTTCTGATTGTGAACACAATACATGCTCATATAAAATTGAAATGATTCAGAAAAGTATAGGAACAAAGTAAAAATCAGTCCCAGATTTCTCAAAAGTAATCGCTGTTAATGTTTCCAGACAGAATTTTGGACATCTGTCCACACATATATGTGTGTTAATGCATAGTTCAATATAATGTTGTGTAGACATAATTTTATATAAATGGGTGCACACTTTGGGCTTTGGTTATATAGCTTTTTTCATTCAACAATATCTGGTTAACATTTTCCCAAGTCAATAAATGTAAATCTATTCAATTCCTATTCTTTTATTCACTATTCTGTGGCATAGGTAATATACAAATTATGTAGTTGATCTGTTGGTCATTTAGATTGTTTCCAATTCTTTGCTATTTTTGAATAGTACTATCATAGACATCTTTGTATGTGTAGTTCAATTATTTCATTAGGATAAATTCCTTGAGGCAGAATTCATTCTTTCATTTATTTGTTCATTGAATCAATACACATTTATACAGAAAGACAGGTATTAGCTTAAGTGCTGGGGATTTTGAGGAGTAGAAAGACAAAATCTTTTCCTTGTGGAGCTTACATTTTTGGAAGCAAGGAACATCATAAATAAGCATACAAACAATAATCAACAGATTGTAAGTGTTATGGCAACAATAACATAAGGTGATTGTTTTAAAAGTAATTGGTAGCTCACTTTAGAGGGAGTGGACAGAAAAACTTCAGTAAGGAGGGACTATTTGAGCTGAGACCCAAATGTTAAAATGCGTACTCGTGTATAAAAATGGAAGGCAGAGCACTACAAGTAGAGAGAAAAACAAGAGCAAAGACCTTGAAATACGAAAGATCTTGGCCTGTTCAAGGGACAGGAAGAAAGCCAGGATGTCTGGCATCCTCTATGTCAGGACGTGGGGAGAGCGGCAGGGGATTAAGGTTGAGATGCATGTCAGGCCCGGGTCATGTGAAGCGCTGTATGTACTGTAAGGTGTTAGGGCTAACACCCTACTGCATTGGGAAGCCAACGGAGAGTTTTATATTGGGGTTGGGGGTTTAAACAGATTGTCCCAGCTGCTCTGTGGGTTTAGGGGAGGTTTGGGGGCAAGAGAGAGAACAGGGAAATGAACCAGTATATTTCAGTAATCCAAGGGAAGTTGGACCAAGGAGTTTTGTGAAGTGGGGTTAGATTAGGAACACTTTTCTTAATATGTAATATGCTTATGTCATACTACACTTGAAGTGCCTCTTATTCAACATGTATGGATATGCATCAGGCAGCTGGTATCTGAATTTGGAACTTAAGGAGATGATAAACAATTAGAGAAATAAGTTATCAGCAGAAGATTACAGAACCTCCTCTCTGCTGAGAGCTGCACAGACGGTGGGATGACCAGCTGCAGAGAGGAGCTACCCTCTCAAGAGCTGGGAGTGAACACTTGTTGGGACAACCTGCCTGCAGAGCAGAGCTACTCTTTCTGCTAGGAGGTGAACACTCGACAGGACACCCTGGCTATGGAATGGAGCTGCCCCCTTCAGGAGACTGAGCTGTTCTATTGCTCAATGAAGCTCCTCTTTGTCTGGCTCGCCCTTCACTTTTCTACATATCTCTTTCTTCCTGATTTCAGGACAAAAAGTTGGGGCCTGCTGAATGGTGAGGCTAAAAAGGCTGTAACACAAACAGGGCTGAAACATGCCCCTTGCTTGTCACATTGTGGTTAAAGAGAAGGAAAGAAGAGCTGCAGCCTTTCAGGGAGTCCAGACGTGGGAGCTCTCTGAGCCAGGGCTGTGACTCCCTCTTTGGGGCCCTGTGGTTCCTGGCATCTCCAAGCTTTCAGGTGCCCCTGCATTCCCCGGTGCCAGCCAGGGAAGTGGCTGCTGTCCTCTGGTCCAGCCACAGCCTCGCAGAGAGTCAGTGCCATGACAGCACCTGGAGCTGCCTGCCCCATGGTAGCTGGCAGGCAGTTGGTGGGTCTGACTGCACAGTGGCCAGACCCCACACTCACTGATACACCCCTTGCCATTCCATGCCTGACTTGCATCTCCCTTGAAGGTATGGGATTTAGGTTGGCAGCATGAGCTGAGCATAGCCTGCCAGGCTGAATGGGCAGAATGAGCCCAGCAGGCCCAAGCAAAACTTAGGCAAAGGCACCACTGGCCACAGGTTTCCAGTCAGAAAAGTGACACCCCAAAGATCTGTAAAACTAGGGTGATGAGAAATGTGAGGCACATCTTTGTATGGAGTCTTAGAGGAGGGTTATGAATATTTTAAGCTGGAAAGTGTAGGGAGCCTGAAGGTCAGTGGCCCACAGTTCTCAGAGATGAACAGAGACGTCCTTTGAGATACTGGACTTGAAAGGCATTTCTCAATAGTGTGCTGTTGGAGAAGTATTCTCTCTAGAGAACAAGGAAGAATGAAGTGTACACACACAAAAATGGAGATCCACGTGATTAATAAACATATAAGGTGCACGTTATCAATGATAGCCAATTTACTACAAATAAAATGAGATATATTTTCTCTAGGAGATGAATACATATTAGAAATTGTTCTACTCTGTGTTGGTGAGGGTGGGAAAAACATGTACACTCTTTCATGGTTGTGGCCAGATAAATTAGTGCAGCCTTTTGGCAGGGCTAGCTCATGAATATGCAATCTTAGCCCAGAAATCCCTTCATGTGGGTCAGTGAGAGTACTTCTTCTCTAGCAGTTGCTACTATGCTATTTCAGGTGTTATCTACCCTGTGTATATAATCCTGTCATTCTTAGCGTTACTACTCACAGAGCTCTCTGCATCTTCTTCAGAATGAATCTTATGTTTGTAGTCCATGCACTGGGTTTGGGTCACAAAGGTGTTATTTTTGAATCTTTATTGTTCTACTTATTAACTGTGTGTCTGCATGTTCTATTTTCACTACAACGTTTTTAGATGGAAGTCAGGATCATAATTCTCATTTGACCCAACTGAGCACTAAATGAATTGGTGTGTGTGAAATTGCCTGGTGTGATGGGACATACAGTTATCAGTCATGAATGTGAGGAAATGAAAGCAAGCCTTCAAGAAAGCATGTTTTAGTTGAGACTTTCCCCACTGATTCTAATGAGATGTAACATAAAGTCTCCTGCACGGATTTCTTATTTTAGATTTCTATATCTAAAGATATAGAGACATTATATTTGAGGAAACTCCAACTATTTGCATGACTCAAGCACTAATTAAAACATAAAGTCTCCTGCACAGATTTCTTATTCAGGTCTACTTGCTCTAATTCAGATCTCCTGACCTGTAGACCATTGTCTGTGTGGCCTGCTGTTCCCATGCCCCTAGAAAATAAGGGAACTCGACTGATTTTCTCAGTACTTGGGCCTGTTCCTTAACATTTGTTTTAAATTTTATTTGGAAAAGAGATTATGACTCATAATTATGAGTAGAATAAATTATAAGCATAATAATTATGAGACAAATATGAGATTATGAATATAAGATTCAAACTTATCAAAGCCATTTATCCCCTTTTGGGGGGACTAGAATGGCATTTTATGTTTTCCATAGATTGTTTCAACAATATTAACCATTCTACATGTAATTTTAAGATGTGGCCTTGTGTAACCACACCAGACCAATCTGGTTCAACTTTTATGTCATAAAGTAGTGAGATGTTTTTCGGTTGCCATGTGCCCCCACGTTGAAGGTCACATAACCTGAGCATGCGCAGATGAACCAAGAGTGCATCCCTGGGTGGAACGTAAGTGCTCAGATTGCGTGGGGACTCAATTACAAAATAGATGCCATATAGCAGAATCCAGGATCCAATCAAATTGAGCCTGTTGTCACCCCATGGGAGGATCCAGTCAGAGCATGCCTCCTGGCATCATCTCATTGTGACATCCAATCAAATCACATCTCATTAGCCTATGCTTATAAAACCTGACCCAGCCCCCAGCTCAGAGAGACACATTTGAGCATTTCCTCCTGTGCCCTTACCAGTTTACTGGTGCTTTGGTGTTTGGTTTTCCAATGAGTGCAGACAAAAGAACCCAGTTTGGTTCAGTAACTTGCCATCCTCCTATGAAAAGGTAGCATCTAACTCTCCTCCTCATGAATTTAGGCTGGCTTTATGTCTTATTTATAACCAATAAACTATACAACACTAGGAAGAATCACTCAGCTGAGTCCTACTCCTGACTTCTTGACCCAAAGTACACAATAAATAATAAAACTGTGTGGGCAACGTCTTGATCCAAAGGATACAATAAATAAAACTGTGAGCAGTTTGATATGTAGCAACAGTAACTAGAGGAGTAACCGTTGATAGAAATAGGTGTGTGGACTTTTTCCGGAATAAACTAGAATGGATATAGAAGAAGAGAGGGGGCAAATGGTAGGCTTGTTCCCTGGAGAGTTCATGGCATAAATAGAGTAGAAGGAAACACCATTGGCACCAGGCTAGGAAGCGGAAGAAGTAGGGCCCGAGAACTGGATAATGGACTGAATGAAACATGAGATGTTAAAGATACAAAAATCTCAATTCATCTTAAGGCTGCATGCAGAGGGAGTAAAGTAAAAAATTTGGAGAATCTGAAGAGTCAGGACAATGTAGTGAGAGAGGAAGTAAAATCCTGGAAATTAAAATTTCAGAAGTAAAGAAATTGGAGATAATGATTACATGTATAGTATGGTCTTGAATAATAGAGGTGAATGCCATGAACGGAGAGGAGATCAAAGTAATTTTCAAGTAGAGTTTTAATAGACTGGGGTATTAGTCAACTCTTGTGGTGGTGGCAGACAACCTCAATATCTCAGGGGCTTGTAAAAAGAAGACATCCTCTTTCGTTAATGTCAGGATGAAGTTGGTTATGGCTTGGCTCTGCTGGGCTCGGGTCCATGTGCAAACTCATTAAGCAGCCAGTGCTTGGTATATGCTGTTCTGATGGTCAGGACAAAAGGAAAGAGGCAGAATCAAACAATAAAACTGTACCTTCAGGTTCAGCCCATATGAATAGTATACCTCCTATTCATTTAAATTCCAATGGTCAAAGAAAGTTACGGGCCTACCCCAAAACCAGTGGGGCAAAAGAAGCATATTTTGCTTCTATGGAAGCATGGTGAACAAATAATGTAATTTACCATGGCTGATAGTATAGATACTGAGGTTGTTACAAATGTTACGGGTTCCTAACACGAAGAGGAAGATTGTAAGCCAGTTGTCAAAGCTTAAAAAGACAATCTTTGTAATAGAAATACATAGCTTATATCATCATAAAATTGCCCAAAAGATCACGTTAGTATTAAAAATGAGCTAGGCAATGACCACCCTTTGGAATTTGTGTGCTTTGCATTCTCTAATGCTATATCCTACAACTATAAACCAATTAAGTGGTTAAGCAAAACAGTACATGCAGCAAACTACACATGTATCTACAAAAATTCACTACATTTACTCTTTTCCTTTATTGGCAATTTCTTTTTTCAAAGGCATCATAATCTCACTACCTTTTTCTGCTGATAAAAGTGCAGGAGTGAAATGCATGGAGTGGGCTGGAAAATCTTCATGTCTACAATCAAAAGCTTGGCTAACTTCTTGCATTTCTTTTTGCATTTAATTAGATACTAAAGATATAGAGACATTATATTTGAGGAAACTCCAACTATTTGCATGACTCAAGTACTCATTAAAACAAGGGGTTGGACATGGTAGCTCACGCCTATAATCCCCACACTTTGGGAGGCCACGGTGGAAGAATCATTTGAACTCGAGGGAAGTAGAGGTTACAGTGATCTGTGACCATGTCACTACACTTTAGCCTTGGCAACAAAGAGAGAGCCCATCTCAAAAAAAATAAACAAAATACACAAGAATTTTATTTTAAGGAGGAGCAGCAGGGAAGACTTAGTTCCTTCCGCTTCTGGTATGTTTTGAGAGGAAGTACGTGTGAGAATTCCTTGGTAAGATTATCTTCAGAACTTTTTAATTCCAGCTTGTTACAAATAAGGGAGAGGCGAAAACTTGTGCCCATTCTTCCGTACAGCTTTTTCTAAGAATCTCCTCTATAAATGTATTGCAATCACAAGAAAGAGAAGATTATTTGATATGTCATGCTCAATAATAACAAAATAGCTAACATTTATTGATCTGAGTTCCAGGCATTTTCATTGCACATAGATTTTATTGATCGAATCATCATAATAACAACTCTATTAAGTATTATTATCAAATCCATTTTATAATTGAGTAACCAAAGTATGAAAGTTTCACTACAAGTTACACAAGTTGCACAAGGTTACATATATAATCATTGGTGGTAACTGGATTCAAATCCAGGTAGTGAGACTGGAAAACCTGAATTAACCAATACAATATACCCATGGTTCTCAAATTGTGTACTGAGACATTCTTGGATAACTTAGCAAACTCCTGGAGTTACTTTGGGGTGTTTTCATTTTTCTAGAGACACACAGCAACATCTATTAGACACTATAGATTACGATATCTAAATCATTTGAACCTGACTTAATACATGGGATTGTTATTTCTTTCGGCCTATGGTTGCCTCGAAAAAGCTTCTGAGATACTGAAGAGTGATAAAACCTAAGAATATTTGGTAACCTCTGTAGTATCCTGTCTTCAGATAGCAACTTAGGCGTGTAGTAGGATTCCAGACATCTCTTATCACTGGCCACCAGCTTCTTTTACAACTAAATCATTGGCATCACTGTTTGTTTTGTTTTGTTTTTAAATTAGAATTGTTAGCAGTTTTTTATTTTAATCCTTACTGTTAACATTATTATTTTGAGCCCCGTTATTATCATATTTAGAAATAACTTTGGGTAAAAAAATTATAAGGAGAGCAACCTGCTTTGTTTTTGCTCACTCTGGGTTCCTAAAAATTGAATCTAATAGGAAGGGTCCACCTGATGCAGCTATTCATGGGTAAGAAATCTTAGCGTGGTATTTTAACTCAGGACTTAATATCAAGGTGAAAAAGAATGCACTGACATTCACTAATAGTATAGTCCATAATTGAAAGTACATAGTTTAATATGTGAGTTTATACTTGAGAAATATTCCTAACTTTCTCAAGAAAATTTTGGTATTAAAATTGTTTTCTATTATGAATCTTCAGTTTTTCCTTCCTGGAAATTTGGTGATAATTCTTAACTATTAACATTACAGATACAGTTCAGGCCAGAACTGAAACTTTCTTACAGATTTTTGGAATCTGTTATGATAGTCCACTTATTCTAATACAATTACACATTTCTTGCTTCAAGACACTTATTAACCATGAAAGCATTCGTAATCTTTGCTTATGTATCTGTTTAAGGTTTATATTGAATATATTAACCATGTTCCTGGGAAGGCATTGTTTAAATCTAATATTTTCTGCTAATTTCTGGCCACCTTTTCTCCTTGTTATAGAAAATGACCGGACAGAGCTCTATTTTTCTGCTTCTCTAACAGAATCACTCTGGGCTTTCCTCTTCTATGCAGTATTAGTGATTATCTGGCCAAGGCCATGAGAGTCATGTTTAAAAACCTTTAAGATAAATCTCTCTGCTTAGCATCTATCAAATAGATTACCCATTCTTCAGGAACATGGCTTAACTTGTCTAAAGCCATTAAACATGAATCCTTGCCTCCATCTCCACTGAGTAATAGTAGCCTGGGTATTTTGGCCCAATAATCTATCTATAATTTGGTGGCCTTGTTGACATACAGCAGGGTTATAAACTGAATGTTTCACCCTCAAATTCTTGTGTGAAAGACCTAACCCTTAATGAAATGGTATTTGGAGATGGGGCTTTTGAAAGGTAATCAGGATTAGGTAAGGTAAAAAATGTGGGGCCCTCAGGATAGGATTAATGTCCTTATGAGAAGAGACATTAGAGAGCTTGCTTCCTCTCCTTTTCGCCATCATATGAAGACACAGCGAAAAGGCGGCTGTCTGCAAGCCAGGAAGAGAGCCCTCACCGGAACCCAACCATGCTGGCATCCTGATCTCATTCTTTTAGCTTCCAGAACTTTGAGAAAATGAATGTTTGTTGTTTATGCTGCACAGTCTCTGGTATTTTGTTATGGTGACCCAAGCTAACTAGTATATCTAGGTATTCATTATTTGGCTTGCTTTTTTGATTGATGATCAGTATTCTAACGTCTTGTCAACTAATTTTGTCATATAATAACATAGACTGATAACCTATATGCACTATGAATGAAATAAAACAAGATCTAAACATTCTTGACTAAAGCATCAAGCATCATTGTTTTTGCCTAAAATGAACAGATTCTCCAATTTTCTTCTTATTGGGCTGAAGACATGTAGCCATCAATTATTATCTTTAGAGAACATTTACAAAAATGTGGTCAAGCAATGTAGACTTCTACTGCTCAGAAAACAGACCACTCTTGCTGGCATAGCACATAACTCAGCTATGAGTGAAGCTGTAGCCAGTCTGTAACTGCTTGGGTAATGTCCAGACATTGCTTTAAATGTTAGAACACGTCTCAGTAGCATTATGTTTTGTAATAACAAGAATTGTAAACAAATACAAACACATGAAGCCTAAAATGCAGAATGTGCTGGCACAATAGATGATTCAGTATGTAATTCTGAAATGAGTATAATTTTAGTAATTTGGGAGAATGCCTCTCTGTATGAGTGAGATTTCTTCCTTTTTTTTTTTTTTTTTTTTTTTTTGCTTTGTTAAAAAGTTTTCTGAAAGATTAGTTTGTTTACAGCTGTTTTGGTGACCGTCAATTGAAAATTGAAGGAAAACCTTAACATGCCAATAATCCTGTATTTTGTGTGTACAAAGTGGAAAATAAGCACTGTATTGCATTTCATACTCCATTGTATCTGTGAGTTGAGACAGATTTAGCATACAAATATTCATATAATTTCCACTATATTGTAGTATTGCATGCTACGGAGACCTTATCTATGAGAGCTTTCTCATTGCATTCATAAAAACAATCTATTAAAATATGAAGGCTTATTTTTAACCATGTAAAAGATACCTATTTACTAATTTCAAATTTCTGGTTATTGTTACCATTTTGATAGATCTTTCTGATTTTGACCCTCATCTATTTTCTTTACTTCATGTCTTTAAGGTTTCTTTCTAGGACTGTGTCTCAAAGTCTGTCTCAGATATAAGAGGGCTCCCCAGTGCTGGTCCAGTGACTGAGGTGAGAAAAGATATGTAAGAATATACCCTAGAATTTTAAAAATATTAGGCTGGGTGTCTACGCTCAAGAAATTTTGATCTTGTAAGGTCTGAGATGTGATCCAGGAATCCATTATTTTTTAACTCCCAATTTCATCTTGAAAGATGAAACCACTTTCACAGCCAAGAGTAGGAACCACTGAAATAGAGGAGTATTAATTGGCACCTTTCTTGGCTGTGATGACCTAGTCTTGAGGTTACTATTGTAGAGTGCTTGCCCTGTGAAACAAAGTCGAATTCATGTGATGATTAATCCTATGTGTCAATTCGAGTGGGCCATGAGATGCTCAGAGTAAACATTCTTTCTGGGTGTATCTGCGAGGGTGTTTCCAGATTAGATAAGCATTCCAATTGGTGGATGCAGTAAAGTAGACTGCCCTCCCCAATGCGGGGGGCAGGGGGGCATCATCTAATCCATTGAGAAAGAAGAAATAAAACAGAAGGTAGAGGAAGAAGGAATTTGCTGGCTTTTTTTTTTTTTCTTGGCTCACTGTTTAAGCAGAGACATCTGATCTCATCTTCTCTTGCCTTCAGACTGGGGTTTACATCCTCATCTTCCCTTGTTCCTAGGCTTTTGGAGTCAGACTGAATTACTTCACTGACTTTCCTGGGTCTTGAGCTTGCATATGGTAGATCATGGAACTTCTCATCCTACATAAGACAACCAGTTCCCATAATAAATCTTATGTATTTATGCACATATTCACACTATTTGTTCTATGCATATAATATATATTATAATCTTCATTATATATAAACTATTTATATCATATTTATTTAATATTTATATTATATTTATTTTATATTATAAAATAAAATAGGGTCTATAGCATGTATCCTATCTATCTTGTTTCTCCAGAGAACTCTGACTATTACAATTCATCAAAAAAGTAGGTAGTTTCGAATATATCATCTCTTGGCCTGAGGTTCTAAACTTGTATAATAAAACTTTGAACAACCTCTAAAATTGATGTAATTGATTGTAATGCAAACAGACTTCTTTTAGTTCTCCATTATGTCTTCATGGGCAGTTTTAGTCTTTACTATTTTCTAAGATTACTCTGGTTATTACGATAATACAATTTCTTTATCATTGTTGAAATTACATTATCTACTATCTAGTTAGAGATTTATTTCTTTCGTTGGAACTATGTAGGACTCTTTGAAATATTTACCTTTGCTCTGAGGCCACTCCTCTTCCTTAAGCCTACTGATTGGGTATATAATTGACTCAGGCAAATTCATCATTGTTATTAAAACAATGATACTATATATGGTCTACTGATTCTAGGCTGATTATTTTACCTTCATATTAGAAATCAAATGTATAGAGATTAGAAAGCTGTGAAGTTATGTAGATAAGATAAATAAATCTTCTCTCTTTTTTTTTTTTTTCAATTAGACTGCAATGAGAAAGAGTTGGTAGTTATTATGAGAGTACAAAGGAAGGGTACTAAAATCAATCTGCAGGACTAAAAAAATATTTGTGGAGGTGACATCTATGCATCATCTTAAACAACGAGCAAGAAGTAGCCAGACACAGGTGACTGGAAAGATGTTTTAGGCAGAAGAGATAGCATGAGCAAAGTCATGGAGATTAGGAGTTACGGTGTGTTTCCTGAGGCTGAAAATACTTGGATTTGCTTGAACATGAGAGATGATCAGGGAGAAAATGAGTTTCGATTGCTTGTGAGTTTAGATAGTGAAGTACAATGAAGTACAGATGGCTCCTTCTAAAGGCAACACCAGCCCAGGTAAAAGAAAAGTACAGATTCAGGATCAAAAGCTGTATCTGACTCCAAACTTCAGTTTTTGTCACTATACCTTACATGATTTCATATAATGTATAATAATTTGACAGCATTGCTACCACTTGGTTGCCAGACAAGATGCATATGATGTGAACGTGAGGGTAAGAGTGAGTTATCATTTTACTCTACTGAGACAGGAATAATACAGGGTGATTGCAGGAGAGTAGAAAATTTCAGGCAGCAGTTTTACATGACTAGCAAAAGGAAGCTGGTGAAATAGCTGTGTAAGTTAAGTAATAGCTGATAAACCCCTAAAAAACCAGAGTGTGGGCCAAGCTGGCTAAGACCAAATGGTCCCTACATGCTGCTAGATTTGACCTAGGTTTTACCTAGGACCTCATTATCTGCTCATTAACATTCTCAGTTACACACCCACCAGCACCAGGACAATTCTGGTAACACACACATCTAGTGTAAAAATGGGTGGCACCATACTTCCCAGAAATCTTTACCTTTTTCCAGGAATCGTCATAAATATTCCACTCCTTGGTTAAACAAACCCATAAAGATAGAAACCTCAAGCCTCATTGCACAACCCACTCTCTTGAGTGCACCCACACCCCTCTTTATTTCTTGTGTACTTTTCATTTTGCAATACATCTCCATACTTTCACTATTTTCTGACTCATCCTTGAATTCCTTCTCACGATGGTGTGAAGAGCCTTGAAACCGGCTGGGGTTGAGGTCCCACTGGTGTTGGAGCACCCACCTTAGCCCACTGTTATCACTACCATTCTTCCTTAATAAATCTATATGCCTGATTATGTGTTAGAAGCTGACGGAGGTAAGATAATTGCATTCTCCAAAGGCTTCTCTTGAATCGATGTGCTTATGAAGGAGATTGATTGTAAGTTCCTGGAGGTCACTGACACCTTATTTATACTTCTACGTCTCCAGTGCTAGTGCAGTAGGCCCATTTAGAAAAAAGTATTCCAGAGTTCCCAAAAGTGAAATTTGAATTTGCCGTGCACTTAGTACTATGCTGAATCCTTGTGGATGAAGTCATGTGTAGGCATTGTATTAGGTATTATACGTAATCTAGAGATGATTTAAAGTATACAGGAGAGTACACATAGGGTATATGTAAATAATATGCCATTTTATATACTAGACTTCAACATCCTTGGATTTTGACATCTACAGGCATCCTGTAATCAATCCCCCAATTGCTGGTGAGGGATGACTTGCATATAATAATGACTTAATTAATCTTATTTGGATGAATGTAATGGGTGGGATGAAACAGCTAAATATAAGGAACTAATGCCATATAAGCTACTCCTAAATGTAAAATCATCACAAGAGTGTATAAAGTTATATATAAGATTAAAATATAGAAAAAAAGTCACTTTAATAAGACATCTCACTTTGCTTCCTGACAGGCACATTGTATCTGGAGAGAGAGGGGAGGAGGAGGAGAGAGAGAAACAGACAGAGGAGAGAGACAAAACCAAAATTAGTTGCTCTTGATATTAATTTTTCAACTGATTTAATATTAGAAGCCACAAACATCTGCAAGTGAAATGTTATAATTTACGAATCAGACCTCTCATCAGGACGATCAAAACAGTGGCTCCACGAAGTAGAAGTATTATACTAGTTCAGGAGAATATAATTGCAGACAAACAAAGAGCCTCTATGAGTTCCAATGATTGCTGTGAGTTCTTTTATAACAACTCAAAAACATATATGCTGTTGGATAATATTCCTTGGTCACGAAAGCACGGCATTTAATTTGCTTTTTTTTTCTCAGAAACCTGCTTACTTCACCCCATTCTTTATTTTTATTGGATTCTTTTGGAGAACACAAGTTACAAGAGGCATTTGTAAGCAGGAAGGTGATTAATAATATAAACCAACTGAAATGATGATGTATTACCATTCGTGCTGATGTGGAGAGACCAAAAATATAAAATCTCAACAGCTTTCCCTGATTGCACTAGAAAATTAAAACCAAACTCTGGATATGTGGAAATGCTTTGATTAGAGACAGGTGAAAGCATTAGATTACTCTAGAATCCTCTGTGGTTTTAAGGTTGAGTCTCTGATAGCCTGTGCATGTTCAGACCAAACACATTTCCAAATGCTGCAGGGGCCAAGTCTGTGCTTCATCGTAGCAGAGACATGGTTTCAGACTTTGGGAATGAAGAAGTATAAGGTCATGCAATGAACTCTCCAAGTGCAAAGATGCTAATTTGATGATGAATTCCTGACAATTCCGTGGATTCACTTCATTTTGCCCAGCCATAAGACAGAAGCAATTAAAATGATTAGTCTTTAATTATGTTTTAGTCATCTCTTTTACTGTTTTTAGAGGATGTGATTTTCATTTAAATTGTTAGCTGACTTTCATTCGGTACCGTTTTCCTTAGTTTTCGTAATGATTGGAAAATACTTCAACATATGCTATACTTCAAAATTTTATTTAGTTGCATGGATTTTTAGGTATCAGCTACTGACTCTGCAATATCTCATTTTCATCATAATCAAATGTAAATTTTATTTCATTTTATTGTGATAAGAACACTTAACATGCGATCTTACTCATTTAATAATTTAAGTGTACAATATATTATTATGGACTCTAGGTACAATGTACAGCAGATCTCTAGAGCCTATACATCTTGCTTGACTAAAACTTCATACTCATTGATTAATAATTCCCCATTTCCTCCTCCCTTCAGCACCTGGCAACCACCATTTCTCTCTTTGATTCTATCAATATGACTATTTTAGGTACCTCGTAGAAATGGAATCATGCAGTATGCATCTTTCTGTGGATGGCCTATGTCACAAAAGTTCAACCATGTTGTCTTTGCAGAATTGTCTTCTTTTCTCTAAGGCTGCATCATATTGCATTATATGTATATACCACATTTCTTTATCTGCCTTTCATCTGTCAAGACATTTAGGGGCCAGGTGCAGTGGCTCACACCTGTAATCCCAGCACTTTGGGAGGCCGAGGTGGGTGGATCACGAGGTCGGGAGATCAAGACCATCCTGGCTAACATGGTGAAACCCAGTCTCTACTAAAAATACAAAAACAAAATTAGCCGGGCGTGGTGGCAGGTGCCTGTAGTCCCAGCCACTTGGGAGGCTGAGGCAGGAGAATGATGGCGTGAACCTGGGAGGTGGACCTTGCAGTGAGCTGAGATCGTACCACTATGCTCCAGCCTGGGCGACAAATCGAGACTCCATCTCAAAACAAAAACAAAAACAAAAAAACCATTTAGGTCATTTCCAATGTTGACTACTGTGAGTAGTGATCAATAAACATAAGAGTGCTAATATTTCTTCTACATTGTAATTTCAATTATTTTTTATAAATATCCAGAACTGGGATTGCTGAATTATATAGTAGTGCTATTTTTGTTTTAAGAGGGGAACCTCTACACTGTTTTCCATAGCAGCGCACCATTTTGTAATCCCACCAATTTTTCTACATCCTCGTCAACACTGGTTGTCTTTTGTTTTATTGATAATAGCCATCCTGACAGATGTGCGATGATATCTCATTGTGCTTTTGATTTGCATTTTTCATATATTTGTTGGCCATTAATATGTCTTCTCTAGAGAACTATCTATTCAAGCCCTTAGCTCCTCAAAAAATTCTGGTTATTACATTTCTTTTTTCTATTGAATTGTAGAAGTTATACATATGATATTTTGGACACTCATCGCACCATGAGATGTATGGTTTGCAAATATTTTCTCCCATTATGTAGGTTGTCTTTTCACTCTGTTGACAGTTTCCTTTGTTGAAATGTAAATTTGGAAATATTTAGAAGACAGATGAACTTTGGTGCTTTGGTTGTACTATAGAGGAAAGACTTCGGGCCTTTGAAAGTGAAGTAAAATGTCAATGCAGATAGGCAGAAGGGGAAATAGAGTTTGCAAATGATGTGCACTGAGGTGTCAATTTCCTTGGGCTTTCCTGTAAAATGTTTGATTACTATTTTTCTTGGATACTCCTGATTTTTTCATAATCATCTACCTGTTTCTATGGTTAGCTACATAAAAATAATAGGTGATCTTTCCCATTTTATATCTCTTCCCATTTAAATGAATATCAAAATTGTCTTGATATTCAGGGAACTGGTGTGTCCCCAACTGATTTCAATCCAAATAACCAATTTTCTTTGGAATAAAATTGTTTAGACAATGCTCATTTTAACACTTCATAGAAGAAAGGTGGTAAGAAATGTTCTGAAAGGGAAATCATAGAAGTGTCTTTGAAATTTGGTGTTGACACAGACACACACACACACACACACACACACACACACACACACACACGGAAAATCTAACCGTTATATATGATTAAATTTTCTCCTGCTGATTCTATCCGTGTGTGACCTGAGACGTTATTTGAGACCTTAGCAGTCTTCAAGGTTTTATCTTTGGTGTCCTGGTAATCCACTTATTTAAACTCAACTGATGTTCAAAAAGTGCATGAACTCCCTGAAAGAAAAAAACCTCATTTTTCATTCCCCACCCTCTTGCCTTCCTTGATTTGTTTACACTCTTATGATTACTGTCATTTGATTGTCCAGCTATTTTTCACTGATAACTATCCCTGTTGCAATGATTATGAAGAGAACAGAGAAGTGAACACAATGTTCTCAGTTCTGTCTACATTCAGAACTATAATCTTGCGGCTGCCTTTGGAGACTATAGTAGAAGAATAAGATGCACTTTCTTCTAAGTTTGGCAGAGAGCTAATGTTTGGATGGGAAAAAATGTTCAATTTTTTTTTTTTATTTTTTTTGAGACATGGTTTCACTCTCATCGTCCAGGCTGTAGTGCAATAGTGTGATGTTGCTCACTGCAACCTCTGCCTCCTATGCTCAAGAGATCCTCCCACCTCAGCCTCCTGAGTAGCTGAGACCACAGGTGCGTGCCACCACGCCTGGCCAATTTTTGTATTTTTTGTAGAGATGGGGTTTCTCCGTGTTGTCCAGGCTGGTCTTGAACTCCTGGGCTCAAGCAATCCACCCACCTCAGCCTCCAAAAGTGCTGGGATTACAGTGTGAGCCACGGCGCCTGACCTTATGTTCAAGTTTAACTGAGATCCACATTTTCCATATTTTTGCTCATATAAAGTCAGTTGGAGAATGGGTAGTTGATGGGTGCAGACAAAAAATAACTTCACTTTCAATTGCTATTTTATCTTGTTAATCAAACTCAATCACTATAAAAATTAACAAATATTAAGCACATATCGTCCATCCATTGCTCCGATGGAAACTGGGAAATATACTTGAGTCAATAGAGGTGACTTATGTGTTTATTGACTATTTACACAAAATTAACATAATTATCTGTGAGTTTAGTGATTAAAATAAAGCATTTTTAAAGTATGATTGATTTCACAGCTGTAGAGCTGGCTTTGTCTGTGGTTTTGATGTGGCATTTCTAGAACATAGCCTGTAATCTTATATTTTGATATCATTTCTCACTTTTACTTCTGAGTCTCTGTTAACTATTTACCAACATTTATAAGAAGACAGGTTGACATGAAACAATAAAGGATGAATGTGATATGTCCTGCTGGGAAAACTGTCCTCGGATATATTCTGAATCTTTTTCATGCCTTGAACTGACATAAAAGTCTTTATTTAAGGGACCTTTTTACAATATTTAAAACATGTCTACTGCTCACTCATTCACAGAAACATTGGAAATCCTGAGGTCTTGATTTAATTAAGGCCGATTGGCATCAGGCTTCTGAAGTACAAAATTTGTTATCCTGCCTGTGATATTTCCTTCACATATTCTTTGTGAAGTCATTGTCTCCAGGAAGTACCTCCTTTTAAGATCCTCAGTCTGCCTTCTCATCTGGTTCCCATAGATAAATGTTACATAATATACATGGACAACGTGTATTTATACATTTACCCACAGTGCTCAACCCGTGTCTTAGGCACTTGTTCAAAGGAATGATGCCTGGCTGGGCGCGATGGCTCATGCCTGTAATCCCAAGGCGTTGGGAATTTGGGAGGCCAAGGCGGGCAGATCATAAGGTCAGGAGATCAAGACCATCCTGGCGAACACGGTGAAACCTCGTCTCTACTGAAAATACAAAAAATTAACCGGGCATGGCAGTGTGTGCCTGTAGTCTCAGCTACTCGGGAGGCTGAGGTAGGAGGATGGCGTGAACCCAGGAGGAGGAGCTTGCAGTGAGCCGAGATCGCGCCACTGCACTCCAGCCTGGGTGACAGAGAGAGACTCTGTCTCAAAATTAAAACAAACAAACAAACAAAAAAAACGGAATGATGCCTCTACTCAGACACTCAGGTCAAAAACACATTTGTGGCATGTTTTTAATCATTTCCAAATGTACATATTCAGAGTCGGATAAAGGAGTGGAGAAGAGTCATGCATAAGAACTTCTTATCTTTTCTTTTTGGAGACTCACGCCTAAGGATGTTTCCATAAAAATGTGGGCATGCCTCCAGGAACTAGTGAAATAACTTTGCACTTTCTTTTCTTTCCTTGAGATGAAAAGGAGAACAGTAGGCTGACCCCAGTGTGTCCTGACTCCAGATATCTTACCAAGTGAGTGAACTCTATTGACTCGGGAGGATCCTGCAATTCTAGAGGTGGGATATGATATGGACCTCCTCAAGTTTCTTTTGAAATTACTGTATACCAAAACAACTTTTTAAGAAGCTAGCTTAGTGCACTCAGAACTTTCATTTTCTAGTACATTTGAAAATATTTTCATATTTTTCTTTTCCTTATTTACATGTAACAGTGTAAATCCAACATTTTTATAGTAGCTGCCTTCTGTAAGTACCCCCATTCAGTTTCTACCAGGTGTCAATCTCCTTGTGAAACTGCTTAGAGATGGCAAATAGTTAAGGCAGCAAAATCATTTGCATGTCTTTCTACATGCAGTAGAACGGTGCTCTTCAAATCTCTGTAAATGCAATTTAGTACATGAATTTTTAAGGTGGAAAGATTCAATTTCTTCTTAAAATGGTGATTTTCCTGATTCTACTGAAAGGATAGCCCATTTTAAGTCTTCGGATCTCACAGGCAGTCAAGGTCGCTGGGCACTTTAACAAAAAATAACTAATACTATTAAAAGCGTCACTTTAAGTTCACAAGAATTTTCTTACACAGGGATATGTAAGGAATTCCGAAACAATGTTAACAGATTTGGGTAAGTTGGTAAAGTCATTTTCTATTATTTATTTTCAAGTGGTTCAAAAACTGGACTGTTTTGTAACCCTGAAGCATCCCTTAACCGCGAACACCAAAATAGCCACATGGCTCCTTTGTATCGGCTGCTACTTAAAACCAAGCTCTGAGTCATTTGTGGGGATCTGAACTTTCCCTGGGAGTCCACCAGCATCTCATTTCTGTATATGGATAAATTAAAAAGGATAATTTGATTCAGTTTTAATTTCATCTCCATTTTCTTATTTTCCACATTTCCTAAACTTCAGCAATCAAAATACCACACTTCTGAATCTATTTATGTTTTGTTTCCATCTTTTTT
This sequence comes from Rhinopithecus bieti, assembly GCF_001698545.2. Taxonomy (NCBI): domain Eukaryota; kingdom Metazoa; phylum Chordata; class Mammalia; order Primates; family Cercopithecidae; genus Rhinopithecus; species Rhinopithecus bieti. The sequence goes on from NW_016804051.1 coordinate 1,730,071, forward strand.
TCAATGGTTGGGTGTGCATTTTCCCTTAAAGAGACTTTCACAACTTTTTTTCTGTGCCCAGGAATTGATGCATTCTTCTGGTGACAGGCTGCACACTCTGTGCCACAGCTGCTGCTCCAAACAGCAAAGGCTGAGTGGTCTGGCTCACCATCACGGGACTGTCAGTCCATTTTCTCCCCTCTCCTAACCTTTGAGCACATGTAGAAAGGAAAATCAGTACATGATTTTTTCTCTGACTCATTTGCTAATTAACTTCCTGTTCTTCATGCATTGCAAGCAACCAAGGACACAGAAATCTCGCTGCTACCAAGTAGAGTTATTTCACAGAAAATATTGATGTGTATCAACTCATTCTATCCCCAACCCTGTTTTCTTCTCCTGTAAGATAGTCTATGAAACCACTTATAGTAACTAGAACACGCATGTAGAAGTAATTGACATTATTGAATATCTGTGGTCTTCTTGGGTGACTTTTTTGGTGAATGATTTATATTATGTGTTGAGTGAACTTCTTTATTTTTTGGTTTATATGACCAAATGTCACTCTTGGAAACCCTAAACACTTCACTTATTCATTCCTACCTTTTTGGTTTCATATCACTGAGTCCTGTGGTGACTTACCTCTATTGGCCATAAAATTATTTTATATAAATGTTTTATTTTCCTTAATGAATCGCAAGGACTCTGTTTTATTATTTTGCATCCTTCCTCTCTGCCTAGTGGTACTGGTAATAATAGCTAACATGTATTGAGAAGCCTTGATGGAGCAAGCCTCTACTCTTTGTATCAATGGTTACATTTAATCTTTGCAGGAACTCGGATGGGACAACATTATTGTCCTCATTTCTCTGATGAGAAAATGGAGGCTTAGAGAACTTTTCTGAGGTTATATAGATAGCCAGTTATAGAATGAGTATGGGATTTGAGAAAACTGGACGACAGTGCCTATAATACTGCCCAAAGTAGACTCCTGGACACACACTGTACAAACCTAACTTCAGGTTCTTTCATTTCTTTCCCCTTCATACTTCTCATTCATCTGCAGAGTTTGTGAAGAGAAGGGTGGGTACAGAGCCTGTTTGGGTGTGCTTTGATGCACCAGGTCAGGACTCGGAAAGGTTGAAAGTCTATTGGCTTCTGAGTTTTCTGATGGGAACCTCAACTCCTAGAAAACTGTAGCAAACAACAGCCTTGTGAATGCCATTACATAAAACTCTAGTGATGACAGTGGCAGGCCATCTGGAGCAGCCACTGCCATCTTGCCAGTTGCAGCAGGGAGGTGTGGACCGGCTGCACAGTCTATGGAGCCAGTGGTAGCTGGAAACAAGCAAAGCCCTGCCCTTCCTGAGATGGGGCAGAAGCTCCCCAGGTGCTGCTTCAGCTGCCCAAGCCACGGCTGCAGACCCAGGCATCTCTGTGCTCTTGGGACCCTGGAGCAGGCAGGAGGTCCACCCTTCCAGGTGCAGCTGCAGCCACCCAAGTCATGGCTGCAGACCCAGGCCTTCACCTCCATGGAGCAGGCAGGGTCCCACTCCAGCCACCCACTGCCCCACTCCTGCACAGCAGCACCTGCCCAAACTATGATGGTGAACCCAGGTATCTTTGCACTCTTGGGGGCCTGGGAAAGCGCCCCTTCACTCGCAGGCTCAGAAGTGTCTGATGCCACTGCCTGGCTTTTCCTGCTGTTGGCCCCAACTCCAATTTTGAAGCAAAGTCAAGGTTGTATTCGGGCACTGTTGCAGCCTGGCTGGGTGTGCACACACTTGAGGCAGTGCTGACACACCAGCTCCCTGCCACCTCGGCCCAACAGTGCCAACTTTGGGCACCAACAGGCATGGGAGGAAGCTTAGGGGGCACTGAGAGCAGCTTGGTGCTGGCCTTCAGGCACCCCTTGGCACCTACAGCCTGGGTACCATGAACAGCAGCAGGAGGCCAACAGGTTTCTGGGTAGAAGGGGGTGGGTCCCTGGTGAGGCCTCACCTTCAGGCCAGGGAGGGCCGCAAGACTGGGGGCTGGGTTGCCAGTCCTGCGGACTGGAGTAGGAGCTTGTGGTACCTTTTCTGGCCCTGCCTATGGCTGCTCATGGACCAACTGGCATGCACTTCCTCCCATCTGAGACCCATAAAAGCTCCAGGCTCAGCCAGAGCTGAGCAGACATTGGGATGATCAGCTGCAGGGAGGAGCTGCACATTTCAGGGCCTCCTCTCTGCTAAGAGTTGCAGAGATGTCAGGCCAACAAGCTACAGAGAGGAGCTACCCTCTCCAGGGCCTCCTCTCTGCTGAGAGCTGCAGAGATGACAGGATGACCTGCCTGCAGAGAGGAGCTTCCTACTTCAGGGTCTCTTCTCTGCTAGGAGCTGAACACTTGTTGGGACACCCTGGCTACAGAAAGGAGCTACTCACTGCAGGTCTCCACTGAGCTTTTCTATCACTTAACAAGGTCTTCTTCACCTTGATCACCTTCCACTTCTCCGCATACCTCATTCTTCAGGGTCACAGGACAAGAACTCAGAACCCATTGAATGGTGAGACTAAAGGAGCTAAATACAAACAGGGTTGAAATATGTCCCTTGCTTACCACATTGTGGGTAAAGAGAAAGAAAGATCTGTGGCCCTTTGGGAAGCCCAGACCTGGGAACTCCCCAGAGCTGTGACTCCCTCTTTGGAGTCCTGTGGTTCCTGGTATCTCCAAGATTCTGGGCACCACCGCATTCCCTGGTGCTAGCTGTGGAAGCTGTTTGCAGTGTGTCTGATCCAGCCACAGCCTCACAGAGAGCTGGCACCCATGCCAGTACCTGGAGCTGCCCACCCCACTGTAGCACCTGGCATGTCTGATTATGCAGTGGCCAGAGTGCATGCTCACTCACACACCCCTCGCGGCTCTACGGTTGACTCGTCCTTGGCAGATGTGGGATCCAGGCTGGTAGCATGAGCTTAGCACAGCCCACCAGGCTAAGTGGGCAGAACGAGCCCAGCAGGCCTGAGAAAAACCCAGGCCAAGGTGCCACTGGCCACAGAGGTTTCTGGCCAAAAAAGTGACACCCCAAGAATCCTGTAACACTAGTGTAGTCTTTGGACTTGATAGTTTTGGTTGCCATTAAAGCCACATTTTTTTTCTATGTACTTTCCAGTATGGCCTTTTAGCAATTTTTCTTTCACTAAAAAACATTTTTATCTCCTCTGTTAAAAAAAAAATAGAAAGGAGGAAATAAACATGGGAGCGATAGCTACAAGGAGAGCCCATGCCTTCCCTCTTCTTTTCCTCCTCCAGGATACTCACCACAAATGCAGTGTATGGATGACTTAATTTCTCTAATAAGCTTCTGGAGGGCAGGGATCATGTTTGTTCATAAAATCTCTCTAAAGGCCACCTACAGTAAGACTCCAAACCTAGTCCTAAAGAAACCAGCAGATAAGGAAAAACTCATGAATTTACTAAATATTTTTTCAAAACTGAAGGGGAAACAGTTTGTGGCTCAACTAGACAAAATATTTTTCTTTTCTGCCCAGACGATTTGAGTCTAGAAAAAAATAAATGTCCTTAAACTATGTTGCTTCTTTCTTGGAACCAATCTAGTATCTTTATGAAAGAATACATGATATAAAATTCTTTATTTTTAGTTCATATTATAGGTCATTTCTCCTCATTCTCTTTTGCTACAGAGGAGGAAGAGACTGGGACATCATTCATAACAAGGTTCATTCTCTTATTCTCCAATTTGTAGTTAAGCAACAAGTCCCAGCAAGTCTTCTTCCAAAATCTGTGTCAAATCAGTCCACTTATTCCTAAACTTATTTCTGTCACACTAAATCAACATCTCTAACTTGGGTTATTACAAACTCTCTTAGTTTCCTAACTTCTATTTCTGCTCCTCTGTAATTCATTTGGCACACAATAGCTAGCTAAGGTGAGTTTTTCTAACTGCAGTAATAATAATAATGACACTTTCTTGCTTTAATCTCTTCAGTAGTTTATTGCCATTGATAAAATCCAAAATCCCTTAAGTGGTCTATGAATTTCCACGTGACCTTGACCTTCCTACATCTTTACTCTCATCCTATCCCAATTGAAATCAGTGCTCCAGAAGTCTTAGATTTTAAGTGGCCCAGCTCTTCTTACCCCAGGACTTTCACACATGCTTTACCTTCAACACCCCTACTCCCTAGTTTAAATGCCTACTGTCAAGGGGAAATCCCAAATCTCCAATGGAAATAAGGCTCTCTGTTACATTCTTTAACTCAATCTGCATAAGTTATAAATACTTAAAACAATTTGGGATTATGCCTTTTAGTAAACGCTGCCCAGATCCCTGCTTCAGAACCAAGGAACTCATTCTTCTAGCTGCTAGAGGTGTTGTCCGTTAATGGCTAACAGCTTAGGTATTCTCTAGAAACTGTCCTCAGTGTAAGAAAACTGCCTCACCCCAGGTTATGCTCCATCCCTGTGGTTGGTCCATATCCAATGACTGGTTGAGGTAGGAGTACAAAGCTCTGTCCCCTTGCTCCATGGGGATCACTCTGAAGAACTCTCCAAGTTCTAAAACCCCCGATTGGATTGGTTGAGGCATCTCTTGCATTGCATCATAGTTAAACACCTATCTTTCTCAAATCCTACTTTCCTTATTCTCTAATGAACTTGTAACACATAAACCTCAGAATCTCGATGTTTATTTCCTAGTGAACCTGACCTATGACAGTTGATATTAGAAGTTGCACTGAAAGTGGACCTAGGAAGCTGACTGTGATGGGAAATCAGTGAAAGAGAATGTCCTTAGAGAAACACTGTTTTATCCATTTTAGAATTTTGAGAAGGGTATTATAAATACTGTGGAATTGGATATTTATTTATGATGGTTATCAGTTTATTAGAAAATGACAAAAAGCCTGTGATGAATAATCAATAAAAGGTAAAGCTTGAAAGCCAGTCTCTGTAACAACATAAAAAGTTTCACATCTACTGCAGCTAGTGGACAGAAAAAGGTGATTATAACATAGAACTTAATTTCAAGAGTAGCTAAGCTCCAGAGAAAGTCAAATGCTTAATCCCAACAGATCTACTATGCCATTGTCTGGGCCTTTATCAGGAAAGACTGGGACCCTGAAACATGGGTTGGTTATTGTAGGGTCTAGCCCCACAGGGTTGGTGGGTTTTTCTCCCCATGTGTGGAGATGAGAGATTGTAGAAATAAAGACACAAGACAAAGAGATAAAAGACAGCTGGGCCTGGGGAACCGCTACCACCAAGATGCGGAGACCGGTAGTGGCCCTGAATGTCAGGCCGCACTGTTATTTATTGGATATAAGACAAAGGGGCAGGGTAAGGAGTGTGAGTCATCTCCAGTGATTGACAAGGTCACATGAGTCAAGTGTCCACTGGACGGGGGGCCCTTCCCTGTTTGACAGCCGAGGCGGAGAGACAGAGAGAGAGAAGACAGACTATGCCATTATTTCTTCATATCAGAGGTTTTTAGTACTTTCACTAATTTTGCTACTGCTATCTAGAAGGCAGAGCCAGGTGTACAGGATAGAACATGAAAGCGGACTAGGAGCGTGACCACTGAAGCAGGGCATCACAGGGAGACGGTTAGGCCTCCAGATAACTGTGTCAGGCCCTCCACAAGAGGTGGAGGAGTAGAGTCTTCTCTAAACTCCCCCGGGAAAGGGGGACTCCCTTTCCTGGTCCACTAAGTAGCGGGTACTTTTCCTTGGCACTGGCGCTACCACTAGACCACGGTCAGCTTGGCAACGGGCGCCTTCCCAGACGCTGGCGTTACTGCTAGATCAAAGTGCCCTCTGGTGGCCCTGTCTGGGCGTGACAGAGGACTCACACTCTTGTCTTCTGGTCACTTCTCACTATGTCCCCTCAACTCCCATCTCTGTATGGCCTGGCTTCTCCTAGGTTATAATTGTAGATCGATGATTATTATAATATTAGAATAAAGAGTAATTGCTATAAACTAATGATTAATGATATTCATAAATAATCATATCTATTATCTATATCTAGTATAACTATTCTTATTTTATATATTTTATTGTACTGGAATAGCTCGTGCCCTCGATCTCGCCTCGGCACCTGGGTAGCTTGCCACCCACAGATTATACCTCGGCTGATGCACATGAAAGTCTTGAATCTCTTTGAACATTCTGGCCCTGCAGAAGTAGCCCACTTTTTACTGACGAGGTTTATCTGCATTTGATTAATCTCAGACTATACCCTCACCTCTTCTGCTAGCCAATAGACTAGTAGATTTGAAATGCAATGTGGCATCAGCCCAGCTGAGGAAGTGATACATTAGTTAAGGAAGACACTGACTATAGACAGAAGGAGTTGCAGGACCTAGCCAGGGCAGTATACCTGGGGCTGGATCTTGAGGGTAGTGGATCAACGAGGATAATATGTAAAGCTGGATGAAGTAGAGTGTGTTGATAAAGGAGCTCCCTCCTATAGTGTAGGATTTTATACCTTGGTAGCAAACCTGGCAGATGGTACTAATATGCTGCTAGAATGAATTTTGAAAACAAGTAAAAGGAGGCTGGGCATAATGGCTCATGCCTGTAATCCCAGCACTTTGGGAGGCTGAGGCTGGCAGATCACTTGAGGTCAGGAGTTCGAGACCAGCTTGGCCAACACGATAAATCCTTGTCTCTACTAAAAATACACACAAAAAATTAGCCGGTGTGGTGGTGTACGCCTATAATCCCAGCTACTGGGGAGGCTGAGACATGAGAATCGCTTGAACCTGGGAGGCAGAGGTTGCAGTGAGCCGAGATGGTGCCATTGCACTCAAGCTTGGGTGACAGAGTGAGGCTCTGTCTCAAACAAACAAAAAAAGGAAGTAAGAAAGGAAAGAAAACAAGTAGAAGGTGATAGCTACTACTAAGTGAAGTAGCAATGCCAGGATTGCCATGGCAAATGGTAGAGGAAAGGTTCAAAAGGTTCAGAGAAGTGGACATACCAAGTGGATATGCAATTAAAGGTCAGAAAACCTACCACTGACAACGTTGCATGGGTTCAGACAATCCAAAACCCACATGGAACAGTCTTATTAACCGCCATGGAAGACCTAAGATGTGAATCCTCCCCTAGGCCAGCTGACAAAACTTGATTGCATCCTGTGAGGGATTTGAAGTAGAAGACACAGCCATGCCATGCCCAGACTCCTGACTCAAAGAAAGAGAAATAAATTCATATTGTTTTAAGCTGTGGAGTTTTGGTATAATTTGTTACATAGCAATTGATGATAAATACACTAACCCAGAAAGTTTTTTAAATACATTCACATAAAAATCAGTACATAAATACTTGCAACAGCTCTAAAATATATAATTTTCCCAAACTCGAAATAATCTGGTCCTTCAGTAGATGAATAGATAAACTATGGTGCATCTGCACAGTGGAATACTACTCAGCAATGAAAAAGGAATGAATGATTGTTATATGCAATTTGGATTAATTTCAAATGCATTTTATTAAGTGAAAGAATCCAGTTTCAAAAAATTACTTGTGTATGATTATATTTACATGGCATTCTGCAAAAGGCAAGAGAGAGAACAGCTCAGTGATTGCCAGAGGTTAGAGATTAGATATGTGTCTAACGTGTATCTGTGTGCATGTTGTGGGGGATTGGAATGAAAGAGATGGCACAAGAGAATTCTTTGGGGTGTGTTGAAATCATCCTGTATCCTACATACAGTGTAGTTACAAAAATTTATGTGTGTGTAAAAACTCAGATCTGTCTACCAAAAGCAGTAGATGTTAGATGTTACTCTATGTAAATGAAAAAATAATGCTCCTGAATTCCAGAGGGAATGACAGAATTGATGCCAACTTTAAAGAGCTAAAAGCTGCAAGAATGATAATCCCCATCATGTCTCTGTTTAACTCACCAGTCTACGGCCTGCTTCTATGCTACGGAGACTCTGTTGAACGACAGTGGGATATCACAGACTCCATCAGCTAGAAGCCTCTTGATTGCAACTGTGGTGGTATATACTGTATCTTTGCTAGAGCAGATTGACATGGCCTCTGGTACACAGTATGTGACATTGACTTAATACATTTTTTTCCATCACTCTTAGGAAGGACAACAAGAAACAGTACACAATCAAATTTGCATGAGATAGAAAACAGCATATATTTATAGTCTTGTCCCAAGGCCATACCAATTTTTCTTCCATAATCAGAATAACGTCTGAAGGGATGTGGATCATCTTGGTATTTTGCAGCACATTACACTGGTCAGCTGTATGGGTGATACTGTATTATTGGAATGGATGAACAGGAAATGGAAAATCTATTTGGAAGTCTTGGTAAGAGATAGGCATTCGAAGGGATTGCCAACCTAAATAACAAACAGAGGCTTTCTGAAAGAAAACCTATTTATTTGGGAAGAAAACACTGCAATGGGAATATATGCATGCCATAGTAAACATGTGCATATTCAGGGAGGTAAAGGAAGACAAAGGTTTTTAAAGGAAACAACTCAGGAGTATTACGTAATAGTTTTGAAATAATTATCCTTTGTAACAAAGATCAATAACAAGAGTGATGATTGTTGAGGTTAGGGAGGCAGTTGCTGGGCAGATGTCCTGGCAGAAGTATATTTTGTGTAAAGTTACTATGATCTTTGTGTAAGGTTGTGGATTGTCTCATTTTTGTTGTTGTTATCAAGCATGCAAGTGTGAGAATCCTCTCTTCATGGCCTTCCCTGGCCCTATCTGTCAGGATTTTCTGAACATTATTGATTCCATTTTGCTTCTGACAACTTTCACAGGGTGGTAGATAAACCCTATGAAGGTACAGGTGCCCATTATGTCATTAAACTTTCCAGGAGTCCAGGGCCTAGAGCATGCCAGGACAACCTTTCAAAGCACCTCCTCCACCCCCAAGGAGAAGGAGAAAGCACGTTAGGCAGTCCTGTTTGGGTTCTGAAATCTACAAATTTGTAGAACATGAGATTTCTGTTTTCTTCCTCTGTGTTTCAAAATAGACTTTGCCCTTCGGCACCTGAAAAATAATGAAATAACATAATAATATTCATATAAAGAATAGCATCTCATGCCAGGATTTCCAATATATCCTGCCTTTGTTGGTGGTCGGCAGTAGGAAGTGGATCCCTATTTTCCTCAGCCCAGTCATCCTCAGAGGACACTGGCAATGGGCCAGTGTAACCACAGGGAAAATTAGACATATGACAAAGCTGGAGGCTAAAAATAGAATTCCTTTCCGATCAGCTTGTTCTATGCAATGCTTTTAATCTGGGGCTACCCTTCATATGACCACTCAGTCACATGGACTAATCTAGTATCATCAACAACAAGGGAATTTCCAAGACACTTTACTATAGCAAATGAAATTCCATTTTTAAAAATAGGAAAACAATAGTGGTGTTCAGACGTTTTCCTGGATATTTTCTGGGGAACCTTCAGGGCTACTAATGTGTTTGTCTCTCAAGTATGCTTTAAGTTATCTTTGCTCGGTTCATAGACTCTTTTAAATGTCTGACTTATAACCACATCCTCAAAATATGTTCATAAATACATTTGCCCAGCTTTGCCTACAGTTTTAGGTAAGTAGCAGAACTCCTGAAAAGCCCAGGGCTTTATAGACTCCCATGGGTAAGAAATGCTGCCTTGGACAATGTTTTTCCATGCCATGTATTGAATTGACATCTAAGCCAGCAACATTAATACAACAATCTAAGAAAGAGCCTTTAGACACTGTAGCTATTAAGGTGTGTCTGTGCAGCCATAAAAAAGGATGAGTTTGTGTCCTTTGTAGGGACATGGATGCAGCTGGAAAGCATCATTCTCAGCAAACTATCGCAAGAACAGAAAACCAGACACCGCATGTTCTCACTCATAGGTGGGAACTGAACAATGAGATCACTTGGACTCGAGAAGGGTAACATCACACACTGGGGCCTATTATGGGGAGGGGGAGGGGAGAGGGATTGCATTGGGGAGTTATACATTATATAAATGATGAATTGATGGGTGCTGACGAGTTGATGGGTGCAGCACACCAACATGGCACAAGTACACATATGTAACAAACCTGCACGTTATGCACATGTACCCTAGAACTTAAAGTATAATAATAAAATAAAAAAAAGAAAATGCTAGTTAGCAACAGGGACGTCCTCCGCTGGAGATGAAGTTCTATGTTTTGTTATACTGAGCTGCTGAGTAATTCTTGTATGTTCAAAAATCAAAATCCATCTTCCTCCTGCAATAATAGTAATTTCATTGGGGGCAAATAAGTGATATTAAAAGTTTGAGCTATTGCTTAAGCTTCTAGTTATTTCTATAATTCTAAATTCAAGTCATTGTTATTTACTGTGGCTTGATAAATACACTCGATGTATATGCTTATTTATAAGTTCCTCCTGTAATCATGCTATAATGAAATTACTAATAATGACATTTAAAATAACAATGGCTTATAGGTAAAGAGTACTTATATGCAAGCATTGTGCTTAATGCTTTGAAGGCATTGTCTCTATGAAGTTTTACAGCAATTCTCCCAGGAGGTAATATTCACATTTTACAGACGAGAAAGCAGAGGCATAGGGAGGTAAGGTAACTTGGCCAAAGGTCTATATCTGGTAAGGTACAAGGCTAGGATTTCACCACAGGTTTTTTGCACTCCTAAAGCTTTGTATTAAATGGCTATGATGCATCTTTTGTAGAAAAAGAAAAAAGATAAATTTAAGAAAATCTTATCTTTTTTTCTTTATTCATACAAGAGGATTATTTCTTTATTCACACAAGAGGATTTTCTGCATGAAAACTTAAATGTTAATGTTATTGAACTAGAGCTTATAGATAAATACAATGACAGTACTGCACATCATCATATGTATCCCTTTTAAATGTTTAGTTCAACTTGACAAGTATATACATCTGTGTAACCACCTTCCAAATCAAGGTACAGAACATTTTTGTCACTGCAAATAGTTTCTTTCTGCCTGTTTGCAGTCTCCCACCTTTAGCAATCAGAAGCTTAATTTACATAACTTTAGATTAGTTTGGCCTGTTTCTAAGGTCATATAATAGAATCATATAGTATGTACTCTTTTGCCTCTGTCTTCTTTTGCTCAGCATGATATTTCTGAGATTCATTCCTGTACAAGATACATGCATATAACAGTAGCTTGTTCCTTTTTTCCTGCTGACTAGTATTCCATGTCATGAATATCCACAATTTGCCATCTATTCCCTTGAGGTGGAACATTTACTGTTTGCAGACTTTTGACTATTATATTTAAATCTTCTATAAACATTGAATTACATTTCTTTGTGTAGACAAAGGTTTCTATTTCTTTAGGATTAAAATTACCAAGTCATATGGTAAATGCATAGATGTACGTCTTTACAGGAACTTGTCAAACTGCTTTCCAAAGTGATGTTACCATTTTTCCACTCCCACTAGCAATAGAGCAGAGTTTGGGTGACTCCATACCCTTGCTAACACTCAGGATTCTCAGTTTAGCAATTATACATGTGTGAAGTATCACTGTTGGTTTAATTTGTGTTTTCCTGATAGCTAATGATATTGAACATGTGCTTATTGGCTATTCCTTTATCTTCTTTTGTGAAATATTCTGTTCAAATCTTTGACCTATTTTTTAATGAGCCATTTGTAATATTTGACAATATATACATATAAATATATGCATTCTGGATATAAATCTTCTAAAGATTATCTAGTCTCTGTATTCCACCTCTCTGTTGATATACTGAAAATTATTCTAGTCTCCAAATTGCCATTTACTTTCTTCACAGTGTCTTTTCAAGAGCAGAAATTCTAAATTTTGATGAAGTCTAATTGATACGTATTCATTTTATGCCCTAGCTAAGAAATCTTTGCTTATTCTGAGTCTGCAGATTTTCTGTATGTTTGGTCCTTGAATTTTGTAATACTATTCTACATGCTTTATATTATTACTTTACGTAGAGTTGGGTGTAGGCTTAATTTAGTCCTCCTCTGAAACATAGTCTTTCATAGATGTCCACTGAATGCCCTAGTGATCAACAAGTTTCCTTTACACTTATTGGTTCGAACAAAAATATCTCCCACTTGGTAAGCTCCAGAAATAACTGTTCTTTTCCAGCTGCTTGTTTTTTATCCAATCTTATAGAGTCTCACCCTATGCATGTGCAGGTTAGAGTTCAGCCAAAGACTTAAAAAGACTCTTAGGAAGATTTCTGGAGGTATTTTCCTAAATAGTTTTCTCAGGTACATAGCTCCACAAATTCTTGCTGCTTTTGCTTTCCTGAGTTCCAAGATCTCTCTCTCTCTCTCTTCCTCTGCCTCTCTCTCTCTCTCTCTCTCCCTCCCTCTCTCTCCCTTTCTATTCCTCTCTCTTCCTCTCTCTCTTCCTCTCTCTCTCTCTCTCTCTCTCTCTCTCTCTCTCTCTCTCTCTCTCTCTCTCTCTCTCTCTCTCTCCCTCTCTCTCCCTCTCTCCCCCTCTCTCCCTCCCTCCCACTCCTTTTCCCTCCCTTCCCTCTTACCATTTCTCTCCAGCTTATGGAGAATGTCATGCCCTTTCTGAGTATCTGAGCTGTGTGCTGGTTTTCAGTAAAGCCTTCAAGATAGAAAGCCAGGCTGATCAGAGAAATCATTTCATTTGTTTCTCTTCTCTTGAAGACCACAGTCCTTCCCAGCCAGCTGCCAAATGTTTGAAAGCCATTTTACATATACATTTTTTTTTTTTTACTTTCTAGTTTTCTATGATGGGAAGATCAATCTGGTGCCAGTTATTCCTTCATGGTAAAACAGAAATGTAACATACAGCTTTAAAATGGACTTCTTATGTTATTTTGGTTTAATATATTTTTCTTTCTTTTTTAAGGCAAATTTGAAGGAAAGAATTTGTCTTAATTAAAATATTTGAAATAGAAAGCATATGTGTGTATATATATATATATAGAGAGAGAGAATGAGTTTGTGTGTGTGTGTGTGTGAGAGAGAGAGAGAGAGAGAGAGAGAGGCAGGGTGTTGCCTAGGCTGGAATGCAGTGGCATGATTTTAGCTCACGGCTGCCTTGACTTCCCAGGCTCAAGAGATCCTCCCACCTCAGCCTCTTGCGTGGTTGGGATTACAGGTTTGCGCCACCATGCCTGGCTATTTTTTTTGCATCTTTTGTAAAGATGAGGTTTCACCAGGTTGCCTGGGCTGGTCTCAAACTCCTGGGCTGAAGGAATCTGCCGGCCTCAGGCTCCCAAAGTGCTGGGATTACAGGCAAGAGCCACTGTGCCCGGCTGAAAGCATTTTAAACATGCATTAACTACTTAGTAGCTGATCCTGTCTTCTAGCTAATAACATTTTAATTTTTTTATAAAGCAGAAAAATAAAAGTTTTTTATACCCTTCGTATTATTATTTTTTATTGAGGATATAGCATCCTAGAGTATAGGTGATTTGGCAGAGGTTATGAAATTACATTTAATTCCACAAATATATTAACATCTAAGAGTCATTGTGTATTTCCTAACTGCTTTATTTGTTCTCATTGTATTTTCCCAACAACTCTATGAGGTAGGCTCTGTAACTTGCCCCATTTTATAGATGAGGAAACAGGCTGGGTGAAATTTTTTAAATGCTCCAGTTCATACCACTAGAATGGGCAAATCCTGGAGTTTTACATGTCCAGTCTGATCCCAGAGTCTGATTTCTTAACCATTATCATAACTTGTTTTCTTATTGAATGACCACTATGCACCTGGCCCTAGGTAAAGAGAAATACAATTTTATTTGTTTTCAATCATCAATGAGCTAACAAATTGGAGACGGGGAGACAGAAGTATGAACAAAGTACCATAAACATGAGAAGTGCTTAAGCAGAGTATGTGTGTGAATGAGGCTAATAGACTGTGGGAAATGAGCAGTCTTTTGGAGAAGAGCAGCAGGATGTACAAAGATATCTAAATGAGAGAGGAATAAAATGAAGCACGAGTTGGCTGGGGGGTTGAAAGTTAAACTACTGAATATCTCTGCCAATGGAAAACCTCTGAGAAGCCTTGTTATAAATGAATAGGACAGGGTTTCAGTTGTTAAAAGTATCCCATCTACTAAGGAAGAGATGAAGTACACAAGTAGGCACACAAAAAATATTTTTTACCACTGGAGAAAGAAACTGGTGTGAGAGCCTAGGAGAACAAGTATTCATCCAGTTTAGGGAATTGCATAAAAATCCCTCGGGGAAGTTGTCCCAAAATTGGGCATAGAAGCAGCATCTGGCCCATTACACACAAAAACACTGGGACCCCTAGTTTCCCTTTGAACTCTGTGAACTGTTTTGTATTATGATTTATGGAAAATAAAGTGCTTGCATTTATCATATTTGGTTTGAGGGGATCTGACATTTTGCCTTGTGAAATGTCCAAAGCTGAATGTTATGTTTCCTAAACTTTTTGCAAAGATCGGTGTTATGTAAGTTGAGAATTTTGAATCACTTACGGCAACTTGAAAATTCTTCCGCATACTTTGTAAAAGAGCCTGTTCCTAGACATCATGTTTATTTCTCCAGTAGTGTCACTCATTTTTTTAAAATTAAGAACAAAACCTTCAGCCACATTTTTTTAAGACATTACACAATGTGTTTCTCAAGCATATGCAAAATAATGACACAGGGAACTCATTTAGCTTAGAGGGGAAAAACAGCAGCTCAATTTAAAAGTTAGTTAACAAACATTATGATTTGTTATTTAACAGTTGGCTTCATTTGGTATTTGAACATTTTCTCAAATGCAAGTGTGTGGGGGGGTATTAAGATTTATTTGTGTAATATGCAAACAGCTTTGGTTGAAGTGTGACTGGCATATTGAACCAAATCAAAAATGAGAAGAGCATACATCCTGGAGATTGATATTTTGGAAAATATTTACAAACATACAAAAATAGCATTGATTTTCCAGAATTTTCTGAATATTTCTGCATGTAATGTTTTAAAATGAAGAACATTCAGAATAATTACTCAGATACTCTTTTTCTTGTGATTCAGCATGAGCCACGCCATTGTTGTAATATTTCAGTATACTGTCTAATACTGTTGAGGCTGAAATCTCACTGGGCCAGTGTTAACCTCTCTCTCCTCCCATTGTATTTTGGTCAGTTAATTTGTCTGTGGACATATTTTTCCATGCATCTCATTTGTACCTTTCTCCTATCAAGTGTATGGGTTTTCAGATTCTTATCTTTATGGAATGAAGGTAGGGTGAGTTCATGAGGTGAATTCAACGCCTTCAGATTTCAGCATACATTTTTCTGCATCTGCAGAATTTAAGATTAAGCTTCTGGAAATAATGAAGGTACTCAGATTTACTCAGATATACTGAGATTGTTGTTGAATTCATCACTTTATAAGCATTTCCATCCGTGTGCACTTGTATATCTTTGTTAGAGATATCTTTAATTCTCTATTTTGTGATTATGTGTAAAGACATTTAGTGATACATCTTATGGCATAGCATAGCAAATAATGAATGGGGCAGGCTAATTTCTTTAGAGACATTATCTTGACTCTTTGAGAATCATGGTGAACCAAGGGTTCCATTAGTGTCTTAAGAGGTAGAGTCACAGCTTTCTTGATAGGAGGTCAATTGCAATTGAAGACAAATGATTAGAGCTGTTCTCTCTGAAGTAAACAGAAAACACTGATGTTGATATTATCCAATAACCGAAAAGAAAACTTGGAAAAGATGGAAGGAGTATGTCTTCATGGCCCTTCAGGGAAGAAAGTATCCTGACTAACTGGTAGAACCTCTGGTTGCGTGAGCAGGGCTATTTCTGTAGATTTCTTCCCGGTTCTTACTCACTAGGCAGCTTGATCTTCCTTTGATTTCTGGAGTAAATTCTCTACTAAGAAGAGAATGTGTTGAATAGCCAACATGAATATCAGTCTGTTTGGCAGTCAGAGCCTCATAAATTACTCTGTTGGTTCTTTAACACAAATCAGTCTCATGTGAGTTCGAGTTGCATAAGCAGTTTTTTTTTTTTTTCTGTTGCTGTTGTTGTGCCTAGTTACCACTGACAAAGCCGATCATTAAATATCATCTTAATACACATATAACCCCAAAGACAAAACTCTGGAGTAAAGAAGAATAACAAACATTTTTGCTAAATACCTACCTATCTAACCTACCCCGATTATAAAAGCAACATGTGCTTTTATACACAATTACAAAAGCCATTGAATAAACAATTGTAACTTATTGTATAAACCATTGTAGACAGTGCAAAACATTGTACAGATTTATATGTCCTTCTGTCAACTCTTTAAAAGCATAAGTTACATGGTTAAAATTGTATGAATATAGGTTACAATTATTGAATGTTTATGATATACTAGATACTGTTTAAGTACTTTATGTGCATTAAATCATTTTAATCCCCCAAACAATACATGAGGTTGGTAGCATTATTTTATTCCATTTTGCACATTAGTATATTTAGGCATAGAGATTGTAAAATAACCTGCCTAGTGTGACAAAGTAAGCAGTGAAGCTCTGATTTAAAATGAGATAGTCTAACTTTATAGTACAAGTTCTTAACCATCATTTTGCTATTATATTTTAGCTATAATCTGTGTCCTGGTATTTTTCAGTTCACACAAGTCAACACACTCTCTACATAATTCTAAAGCTTTGAAAGCCTTCTTGACCATCAACCAATCTCCCATGACTATATGACCCTAAACTTGATTTTGCCCTGAGAAGACTCAAAGTTGAATTTTCTCTGCTAAGTAATAAAACACTTTCCTCCCTTTGGTAGCAAAGCTGGTCTCTTTAAGAATCACATGTAGAATCAGATAACAAGACCTAAATGCTATTTTATATCTCCTTAATAATCCTAAATATAATATGTATTATGTTAGGTATTTGAAATTTTACTTGAGAAATAAAATTACAACCATCATCTAACATTATGGCCTTGATTGAGGATTAGCTCAGATTGTCCCAAGGCAAAAATGACAAATGAAAGATCTAAAGAAAAGATCATGATACTGTGACTTGTTCTTCTTCAAAAAGTGCTATTCAGAATATGAACGAATTGGCTATACACGATGTGCAAATAGTTCTGCTTGCTAATGTATTTCTGCCTACTGCCATGTTAGTCACTTCTTTAGTTCAGTTCCCTGTCCAAAAGTGGTGGTCAAATGAATTTTGGGGTGAGGGCTTGGCTTTCTTTTTCAAGTGGTGATCCTAGGAGGTTTACCTTTGTCTGTGACTTTTGTATCCTTCTTCTCAAAGGCTAAACTTCTTTGAGTACAGAAATTGATAATGAATTAAACAAGAATGCAAAGTTTTTAACCAAGGTTATAAATCTGGAAATGTGATGCTTTATAACAAGTACTAACTTTTTATTTGTTTTCTTTGTTTTTTGTTTATGTGTTTGCTTTAACTTTTTTTTTTTTTTATTACTGCCTATTTAACGAACACTTAGAAAGCAAGCATCTTTAGAGGCTGAGGATTTACTAAGATCAAATCTTTTGAAACTTGACACATCCTCCTTTTTTCTTGCCTCCTGTCCGTCCGTCCGTCCGTCCTTCCTTCCTTCCTTCCTTCCTTCCTTCCTTCCTTCCTTCCTTCCTTCCTTCCTTCCCATTTTCTTTTCTTTCAAGTAATACTATATTGATAGATTGAACAAATGTTTAAAATGCTTATTTATACAAATATTTTAGTAAAGATCCTCACGGATATCTCTGTAGGCCAGGTAAAGTAATGTGCATGAAATAATTATATAGTGGGAAACAACATGACTGTCTACATTGCCCCGTTCGAAGAAAAAATGTGGGGAAGAGAATCAGCCCAAAATAAGTTTTCTTAATGAACCACTTCCAGCTTTTTTGGGGGGCGGGGTGAGAAGACAGTCTCAATATCCTTAATAGCCTTACAAATGGCTATTAACTTATACAGTATCAGCAAGGTAGCAGCATAGTAATAATTTATAATAATTTAGTAATAATCCTGGAGGTTTTAGATAACTATAAGGAACTTATTAATAGTATTATAATATGGTAAATTTAAAAATAGCTAACACTAAACAGCTTGGGTGGAAGTTTACTGTCTAGAAGAAGGCAGATAACAGACTCTTTATACTCCCTGTCAGGAAGATCACATCTTTAATTTTGTGTTTAATTCTAATGTTGCATTTTTAGAAATACATTGACTTTAAATCGAAGCACATTCAGAAACGTGCTAGCAGGTGGTGATGACTGAACATTATTTATAATTAAAAAATAGAGACAGATGATGGACAGTTGAAACTTTCAAGGGCTGAGGAATCTAATTGTAATTATCTCAAACACTTAAAGCAATCTATGGAAAAAGGATTAGATTCATCAACGTAACATTATAAAGAAGTAATGCTAGGATTAATAACTAGAAGATATGAGGAGTCATGTTTTGTCTTAATGGAAGGAAGAACTAAGAAATGAAGCATTCCTTAAGTAGAGTTTCTCACACACACACACACACACACACAAATCTGTAGTGTTTGTGTTCAAGAAGAAGCTGGGTCACTGTCTGTCAGAAATATTTTTAAATAATCCTTAAGGAGAAAATGTTGAACTAGAGAGTCTCTGAAGTTGCCTCCAACACAAAACCTTCCTTTTTTTTTTTTTTTTTGAGACAGAATTTGATTTTGTCACCCATGCTGGAGTGCAATGGCACATTCTCGGCTCACTGTAACCTCCGCCTCCCAGGTTCAAGCAATTCTTCTGCCTCAACTTCCTGAGTAGCTGGGATTGCAGGTGCACACCACCATGCCTGACTAATTTTTGTATTTTTAGTGGAGACGGGGTTTCACCATGTTGGCCAGGCTGGTCTTGAACTCCTGGCCTCAAGTGATCCACCCACCTTGGCCTCCCAAAGTGCTGAGATTACAGGCATGAGCCACTGCACCTGGCCAAAGTGTTCTTAATTCCATGAATCATAAAATTCTTTCTTCTGGATTGTTAGATCTATTAAAACATATGGTTCTTATATTTTTCAAGTAAATTATTATAGTGTATACTCTACCAATCTGACCAGCCTGACAGTAAATTAAACAAGAATTATATTGAAGAAGACACAAATAAATGAAAAGATATCCCATGTTCATGGATTGGAAGAATTAATATTGTTAAAATGTTCATACTATCCGAAGTTATCTTTAATATTGTTAAAATGTCCATTCTGCCCAGAGCAATCTACAGATTCAATGCAATCCCTATCAAAATACCAGTGACATTCTTCACAGAAATAGAAATAAACAATCCTACAATTCATCTGCAACAACAGAAGACCGTGAATAGCCAAAGCAATCTTGAGCAAAAAGAGCAAAGTTGGAGGCATCATACCACCTGAGTTCAAAATATACTACAAAGCTATAATAATCAAAACAGTCTGATACTGACATAAAAAACACACATAGACCAATGGAACAGAATAGAGAGCCCTAAAATAAATGTACACATTTATGCTCAATCGATTTTTGACAAAGGTGCCAAAAACACAATGAGGAAACAGCAGTCTCTTCAATAAACAGTGCTGGAAAAAACTATATATCCTCATGCAGAATAATGAAATTGATCCCTAACATCATAAATCTCACTACTAAATATATACCCAAAGAAAATGTAATTCATATTTTGAAGAGATATCGGCACACACATGTTCATTGAAGCATTATTCACAATAGCCAAGATATGGAATCAGCCTAAGTGTACATCAGTGGACAAAGGCATAAAGAAAATGTGGCATATATACTCAATGAAATAGTGTATATTTCACTATACACTATAAAAGCCCTATAAAAGAAGGAAATTCTGTCGTTTGTGACTATATTGGTGAAACCTGGAGGACATTGTGTTAAGTGAAATAAGCCAGGCACAGAAAGACAAACACCACATGATTTCATTTATATTTGGAACCTAAAAGTGTTAAACTCATAGAGTTAGAGAAGAGAATGGTGGTTATCAGTGGTTGGGGTCAGGGGTTGGAAAGATGTTGGCCAAAGGATAGAAAATTTCAGTTAGACAGAAGGAATAAGTTCAAGAAATCTATTGTACAACATGGTGACTATAGTTAATAATATTGTATTGTATTTTGAAAATGGCTAAGAGTAGATTTTAAATGTTCTCACTATGAAAAATATGTGAGATGATACATACGTTAATTAGCTTGGTTGAGCCATTCAACAATGTATGCATATTTCAGAACATCATGTTATACCCAATAAATATATACAACTTTTTAAATTAGAAAATTTAAATTACATTTTAAAGAAATATAGATGGTATATTCTTGCCAGAACAAGTAACTTTTAAGCAAATTTAGTCTTCATTTTCTGATGTGCAAGATCTAAATGACTAGGTTTCTTTGATATTGACTGGTTCAAATATAATATTGAATATTATTTCTATTTCCATTTTGATTTCAGTTATATTTTTTAACCTGGAGTGCTCAATTTGTAAATTCTTCATTCCTCCTGGTGCCTACTTATTAACAGACATTGTTAACTGTATTACATCAGTTTTTCTATTAAGTGTTTTCTCAATTGTGTCTGTGTGTTTGCAAACATCTAGATTAAAAAAATAGGTGTTTCTAAGTGTCTCAAAATGTTAAATAAAGTGACTTTTGAGTTTTTCATTCTGATGTTACAGCTCTTGGAACAAAGCTCAAAAGCTATATTCAGGTAAGGTGTGAGTATACATACACATTACTTAACAGTAACATTTATTTGAATTAATTAGTAGTCATTTATCGTAGCTATTAACTTTCTATGTGACTAGTAGAAAAGGAAGATCTGATTTTTTATCAATGTAGTTTATTATTGTAGACAAAATTATTCACATTTCATACAAGCTCTAGGATTTCTACTATCCACAATATTTGTATTCCTGAAAATTAAAACTTTTTTCGTGCAAAATTATATGGTAAAATAACAAGACTCTTGGGGAAATAGAGCTGGGGAGACCACACACAACTTATGCAATTTTATAACCAGAACACTCACAAAAATGAATATTGGTACCTTGGACACTGGCAGGCAGCAGCTCAGCATGCCTGGAGCTGCTTCACAAGATATTAAAAATGCACAGAGTAAGTAAAATGGAAACACAGGCACTGAGGCAATGCAAATGGAAGAGGAGCTCTGATCAACTGGGCTGTTTAAAGGTGAGAACAGGAGGAAATGCCACTGCCAAGGTCAGTGTGGGTGTTTTTCTGGAAGAAGGCCCTGAATGAAGGGTTCATTTTAATTTTTTAAAATAGAGCTTTCTGAAAGTGCTTCTATTTCTTCTATAGATGAGCTGAAGGGATATTTTTCCTTTCTGCTAAAGTTTATGATTCTTGCTTCACTATTTCTTTCTCCTATTGCCTAGCAAAACTGCATCTGAATCAGCACAACTTCCACATGGGTGAGCTAATTGATGTTATGAAAACCCGTGTTTTGGCACAGTGTTTCCGAAGCTTTTGCACATACAAGAATTGCCTGAAAGGCTTTTTAAGAACAGGTTTCCAGGTCCCATTTCTGACAAACTTCCAGAGGAGGCAGATATCACTGGTGGCACAGGTTGCCTTTTCAGTGGCAAGGCCGTTACAGTGCACATGTATAATATTCTCTCTTCCTTCACCGGTGAATTTCAACATTGATGGAAATTGTATTGAATACTGGATCCATACTTTCAGAAATCGAAGTGAGAACATCTCACCAAAACATTTTTGGTG
This sequence comes from Rhinopithecus bieti, assembly GCF_001698545.2. Taxonomy (NCBI): domain Eukaryota; kingdom Metazoa; phylum Chordata; class Mammalia; order Primates; family Cercopithecidae; genus Rhinopithecus; species Rhinopithecus bieti. Next base: position 1,751,790 of record NW_016804051.1, read on the forward strand.
AAGTTTTTACTGCTTCCATATGATTCAGCCTTTCAGGCAGTTCAGAAGAGTGACAGACACTGATTCACAATGATGCAGGATTATAAACATTGCTTCAATAGGGTTATCCTTTGTAAATTTAATTAATTATTAGGGATATGAGAAAACAACAATTTGAAGTAATAGGCATATGTACTCGGATATTCCTACTACCTACTACCAAATCAAACATTTTCTACATAGATGCCAAAGCTTTCAGGGAAACGTACCTGGTTTTAGAAAGTCCAACTTAGTTTGGGTGCCAAATATGTTTGCTTGCCTGGTTTTATTTTCCTGGACTTGTGAAAGAATTATTTCTGATAGAAAAAAGTTTTCATTACGGTTTTCAGAGACAGACTTTAAATAAAGAATAAGCTCATACTCTGTTTCTGTTACATACATTTTATCTTACAAAAAGTGCTGCATGTACCAGATGATTTTGTCTGTCTGGGTTTCCATTGTCTAGTTTGGAAATGAAGAGGTTGGGTAGATGCTTTCTCAAATCTATTTCGATTACCATATCTATGGGTCTGAAATCTGTAAGATAGCGTAGCATGTATCATTCAACAACACAGGCCAATGGCTTTTATTTCTCAAACAATATTCTGGATAAATTAAATGAATAACTTTGTTCATCTTCTCAGTCTCTCTCTTCTTTCCATGCACTATCAATGCTACTGAAGAAAAGGATGTTATTAATGATTATGAAGGGTTTTTTTTAAGAGTAAATAATAAGGATTCATAATACTCAGTGCATTCCCTTAAGAAATGTAATACCTAATTAAAAAGACAAGAAATATAGAAGATTTAAGGTTAATACACAACAGCAGAGGGCTATGTTTCAAACTGACTAGTAGAGACAAATAGCAAATAGAAAGTTGGCCTCTGGAGTACAATAGGCATCTCTTCAATACAGAACACATTTATTCATTCATTCATCCAATAGTTACTTATTGAGTTACTATTTAGTGTCAGGAACTCTGCTAGATATTAAAATACAATGTTGAGGGGCTGGCAGTGAGCCTATGAAAGAGACAGAGAAAGAGTGTGTGACTACATAGGTAGAAAGAAAACAGTGTGTTTGATGTAACAGTGAAGGGAAGACAGCTATTAGAAAAGGAAGGAAATGTTAACAAAGTCAAAATGCTCATCAGAGATCAAGTAAGATAAAAGCTGATAAACATGCATTAGGTCCTGTGACATGGATGTTACCAGCAAACTTATCAAAAGTTGTTTCCATAAAGTGATAAGAATTGGAGCCAGACACGAATTTGCTTCAGAAGAGTGTTAGAGGAAGAAATGGTGGCGGTGATTATGCACATCTCTTTTGAGTAAGCTGGCCATAAATGACGGAAGAGGAAGAACTGTAGTTCAAGGGAGATGTGTAGTTATAGGCATTGAGCATGACTTCTTTCTATGGGAAGAATCCAGTTGAGATGAAGATCTTGATTACATAAGAGAAAAAGAAAATAGATGGTCCAATATAGTGCTTTGAAACTTTCCTATGCATGTGAATCAGCTGAGGATCTTGTTTAAAATTTCTATCCTGATTTATTAGATCTGAGATAAGACCCAAGATTCTTCATTTCTTTTGAGATGCTAGGTGATATCAATGTTGTTGGTCTTCAGGTCACATTTCTGGTACCAAGAGTGTAGTAGAATTGCCTGGCAAGGTTATGAGTCCGTTTAAATTGGGTGACCATATATTTTTAATGGATTATATTTGCCCTATCATGTAGTATTTTTTGTAGCATCTCTTGGTTGCTTGGCAGTAGGCAAAAATAAAACAAAGTAGGAGTTGAAGCTGTATATGGAAGGAACTGAATAAAGGGATGGATGGATTTGGAAATGCAGGTGGTCCAGGGTATTAGAGGTCCTGATGAAGCTGAAAAGCTGTCATAGCGGAAGTGACTGAAAAGCAAGTTGGGAGAAAAGGAACTCATGAATGAGGATTTTGAAAGTAAAAGAATTTGAGATGATGACAAGATCCAAGATGCAGACCTGAAAGGATATGGCTGAAATAGCAGGGAATGGCAAGAGCCTTGTTGTCATTTAACACCCAAGAAGGAAGACGGCTGATAAGGATGGATCAATTCCAGGGCACTCATGATCAAATGCTAGGTGGTGGAAAGTATAATGAGAAAGAGGTTTAAGCTCTAAGGTCATGAGGGTACTGACCTTTTGATCTCTTTGGAGTTTCTCTTAGAATTAATTTGTTTATGTAACAAGTATTTATTGAGCACCTACTATAAGCGAGGCACTTGTCTTAGTCCATTTCATGTTGCTATCAGAGAATACCCGAGGCTAAGTAATCTATAAAGATAAGAGGTTTATTTAGCTTATGAATCCACAGGCTGCAGTAGTTCAAGAGTATAGCACCACATCTGGCCAGCTTCTGGGAAGGGGCAAGCGTTGGGTCAAAACATGATGGGGAAACAGGAAAGTGAGAAGGTGTGCAAAGAGATCACATGGTGATAGAGGAAGCAAAAGTTTTGGAAGCTGAACTCACCTTTATAATAACTCTCTCTCCACTAAGTAATCCAGATGCATGAGAGTGAGAACTCACTTGCTCCCGTGGGAGGATATTAATTTATTCATGAGTGATCCACCCTCATGACCCAAACACCTCCAATTAGGCCCTACCTCCCAACACCTCCACACTGGGGATCAAATTTCAACATGAATTTTGGAGGGGAAAAACTCAAACCATAGCAACACAGTTCTAGATACTGCAGGTACCCTATTGAACAAAACAAACAGTGCTTGCATTCCCGGTGGATTCATGCCTCAAAGTACTGATTTCTGTGTGGATGATGTTTTAAAAAGATGCCGGGTGTGGTGGCTCACGCTTGTAATCCCAGCACTTTCGGAGGCCGAGGCAGGAGGACCACAAGGTCAGGAGTTCAAGACCAGTCTGACCAATATGGTGAAACTCTGTCTCTACTAAAAACATAAAAAAATTAGCCAGGCGTGGTGGTGGGCACCTATAATCTCAGCTACTCAGGAGGCTGAGGCAGGAGAATTGCTTGAACCCAGGAGGCAGAGGTTGCAGTGAGCCAAGATTGCATCATTGCATTCCTGCTGGGGTGACAGAGCGAGACTCCACCTCAAAAAAAAAAAAAAAAAAAAAAAATCACAAACTTGCTCTCCCCAGTGCTCCTCACCAAATTGAAACAATATACCTAGGATGAGAAGATAACTTTCATATAATTTTTCTTGTCATGAAACTTTGAGTTTAACTTTATTCATCACTGGAGCAAAGAAAATTAGTTTGTGGGAAAAAGCAAAGAAAGTCATTTGACCAGCTTTGAGGAAGGCTGCTTTTGTTGATGCAGTCCAAAACCAAAGGAACCCTTTTATGTGATATTACTGAGAGTTACCTGAAGATGTGGGATGGGGACTTGTATATAATGTTAGGCTTGAAAATAACAAAAGGTAGCAACTCAAGATCAGAGATTACATGATCTTTGAGAATGTAGGACTAAGAGCATTGCCTATCAATGGATGTGTAACATAAAAGAAGAAAAGTCAACAATGGTATCGCTATTGACTTTGTCTACCTGTTATTAAGCTTTTCTGACTCTAAGTGAATATCATAAGACAAACTAATAATATAAATGAATTCATCATAAATATTTTGACTTAATTTTCAGCAGTATATGCTGCATAGAAAAATCATGTATATGGCATCTCATAACCTGGGTTTGCTCCCTTATTGTACCATTGCTCAATTATGCTCTCTATTGTTTCTATCTGTAGAATGATTTCTATTCTGACTTGTTTGCATTTCCCTAAAATCTCCCCCTGATATGTTCTTAGTAAAAGCTGTTCATCTCACTGGAAAGGGCCACAGAGCAGTTACATAAAACAAAGGAAAAATTTCTCTTTTCTTTTGATAAATGCATATTAGGTTTTGGCATTAAGTCTGGGCCCCAAAATGTAATGAAAAACCCAGCCATTTCGTTTGAGTTTTGATGAATAGAAGACATGCTCTTTACCTTTGAAATCTGACTACAGAATCATACTACACTCCAAAACATTTATATTCCTCCAAAATGTCTCGGAACTTTTTGCACGAAGCCTCCTCCTTTCTTTCCTGGATCATTTCTGAGACTTTGATCCTTTGTTATTTGGTTTGTCCCTATCAGTGACAGCATTGGTACTAACGTGAATGGTGAAAATGACATCAGCACCATACAGGTAGAATTGAAATATTATGATAAATTATGAATAGAAGAAGCCAGTTTAGGAACACAGATTTTCCAAGCTTATAACTCACTCCAGCCTTATGAGATAATAAATTTAGAAGCGTTCCTCAACCTTCTTTTGAATTTGTGTAAGCTGATGATAAACCACAATATTTCTGTTTCAAGCGAAAAGGACCACAAAGCATCTTTGGCCACCAAAGAGCTCAGCTCTTACAAAATATTTTGATGAGCTAAGTGTAAATGAATCAGAAAACATACGGGTTGAATTTCCACCGTTAGACTCATGGGAAGATGGGAGGCTCTTTTGTCTTTTTCTTTTCCTTTTTAAATGAAAACAAGAATGCAGTTGACAAACACGGTTTAGGTTTTCTGAATCAAATATTTTGAAACCAGTTCAAAAGATTTTTTTTGAATCTGAATGAACAAAAGGTTGTTTGCCCACTCTTCATTTTATCATTTGTTTTGGTTTTCTTGGTCTTTATTTGTCCAGGTGCCCAAAGGCATTAAAATGGAAATGCTGATGGTATTTTCAGTGAAAAAAAATTTCCTCTTGAGATAAATATATAGCTACCTCTGCAACAGCTGAATTTTATTAAGTTCCAAAAATATTAGGTTGATGCAAAAGTAATTGAGGTTTTTGCCGTTAATAGATGCGTACCTTTAAAGTCAGAATGTTCAAGTTTATTCTTTCTCTCCTTTGGGCCAGATAGGTTTGACAGAAAATTGCCTTTAGGGCTGTCTTTGGGCCAAATTTTGGCTTTTTAAAAATTGTTAATTATCTTTCATTTTTTAGCCCTTCTTCATTGTTCAATGCTCTACCCTACCAGATGGCCAATGCNGTATTTTCAGTGAAAAAAAATTTCCTCTTGAGATAAATATATAGCTACCTCTGCAACAGCTGAATTTTATTAAGTTCCAAAATATTAGGTTGATGCAAAAGTAATTGAGGTTTTGCCGTTAATAGATGCGTACCTTTAAAGTCAGAATGTTCAAGTTTATTCTTTCTCTCCTTTGGGCCAGATAGGTTTGACAGAAAATTGCCTTTAGGGCTGTCTTTGGGCCAAATTTTGGCTTTTTAAAAATTGTTAATTATCTTTCATTTTTTAGCCCTTCTTCATTGTTCAATGCTCTACCCTACCAGATGGCCAATGCCCTGAGCTTCTACACTTTTACACTTTCTTCTGACTTCCCAACAATTTTCCAGTGGAACATCCCATGGATATGGTTAGGCCCTCATTATCAAAGCTTATTTATTTTTAGTACCAATTCCATATCATCCAAATCGTATATGTCAATTTTGTTTTTAAAATTTCTCTGAACTATGTTCAAGTCTTTTTTTAGCTGGGGTACTCCTAATTAAATTTATATGTTATTAACATGCATATGCCAATAAAACATACAAATTATTACAGCAGATGTGGGGTTTCCAAAGGTCTGGCCAATCACCATGTTCCTCGACTATGAAAAATTACATTAATGGCCTCAATTCTCCTCTCTTTGAATATCTGTCTCTTGCTATGTGACTTTGAAGTTTTCCCACTAAAGAAGTGAACTGCATTTTCCTAAAACTTGACTTTAAGTTTGTCCCTGGAATTGCTTTGACCAAGAGAATATTAGTAAATGTTAAATGACAAAAGATGTAAAATGTTTGCTTACTTATATATCTTCTATCATTATGAGGAGAACATGACCAGGCTAGCCTAGGAGAAAGATGGAGTACATATGGAGCAGAGCTGTCCTAGCCAGCCTGCTCCTTAGAGCCCAGCTTAGAGCATCCAACTCCCAGCTAACACCCAGAAGCATGAGCGACTCCATTTAAGGTCAATAAAACCATCTAGTCGAGTCCAGTGAGATAAGCCAGCCCTCGGTTGATCACAGATGCATGAGCTAAATAAATGCTTATTGTTGTATGCCACTGTTTGTGTTTTTGTTTGTTGTGCAGCATTACTGTGGATGTTTTTTAATGTATACACCCTACTATATCCTTCTCTTTGGCAGCTACAGAGGGGGTTCCTCTGAGCACAGTTAAAAAAAAAAATCCGTATCTGTAAATTCTCAGTCATAACATTACTTTTTAAACAGATTTGGTTGTCAAGAAAGACTTTGAAAAGTAGCGGGTATCAAAACATCATATTGTACTCTATAAATGTATACGATTATTGTCAATTAAAACCAAAATAAAACTTACTTTAAAAATAATGGGAATATAAAATACCTGGCAAAATCCTCAAAACTAACATTTTGGTTAGATAATCTTTATGTGTTTCTCTAAATTTTCAAGGTAACTTAAAGTTCTACATTACCTCTTGTGTCCTTTGTAACTACCCTGCAAGGTAGATCAAGTATTACTACCTCATTAACTGAGCACCTTCTGTGTGCTCAGCACTGTTATAAATGCTTCGAGCATATTAACATGTTTATTTTCACAGCTATCCTATGGGATAGAACACATTGATTGTTTCCTCATTTATGGATGCCAAAACTCATTTCAGCTTTATACCAATTCTATTATTTGAGTAAGTAAAACATTATTATGTTCTTTTACTTTCTTATTATGCTCTTTTACTAACAGCGTAATATTTTTATTATACTATGTTAATAATATTTTACTACGAGCATAATTTTACTTTGTAGGATCTTTACATGTATTATCTTATTTAATTTTCGCACTGATCAAAGAACTAGGGATTCTACATAAATAGCCCTATTTTACAGATGAGAAAACATATTAAACATTACAGATGAGAGTCAAACATATTAAATATCTTGCCCAAGTTCACACAGCTGTTATAGCCATGCTGAGAAGTCTATAGCTCAAAGACTGTATACAACTTGGCCCGAGGTAGACCAATTACCAGGCCAGGGAGCCAGGACTAGTGTAGTCTTTCTGTTAGTCAATTTTATCCTCAATGCTCTGCTCAGAGGGAGCATCTATTGTGATCTTATGTAATGCTGGGCTGAGTTGCTTCCTTTGCAACACCAACAAAAATAAATTCCAAAGTCAATTATTTAGTTCAAAAAGGCACTATAAAGTCATTATATGAAAAGATACTTGTAACACACATGTTTATAGCAGCACAATTTGCAAGTGCAAAAATGTGGAACTAGTCCAAATGCCCATCAATCAACAAATGGATAAAGAAACTGTGGTATGTATATATGATGGAATACTACTCAGCCATAAAAAGGAATGAATTAATGGCATTCACAGCAACCTGGATGGAAATGGAGACTATTATTCTAAGTGAAGTAACTCAGGAATGGAAAACCAAGTATTGTGTTTTATCACTCATAAGTGGGGGCTAAGCTATGAGGATACAAAGGCATACGAATGATACAGTGGACTTTGGGGACTCGGGGAAAGGATGGGAAGGGGGTAAGGGATAAAAGACTGCAAATTGGGTTCAGTGTATACGGCTCGGGTGATCAATGCACCAAAATCTTACAAATCACTGCTAAAGAACTTACTTATGTAACCAAAAATCTATGGAAATAAAAACCTATGGAAATATTTTTTTAAATACACATGAACACAAAACGTATCATAATAACCATATTAAGTATACAATACAATGGCATTTAGTAGGTTCACAATGTTACATAACCATCCCCACTCTCTAGTTCCAGACCATTTTCATAACCACAGAAGGGAACTGTATCTATTAAGCAGTTACCTTCCACTTCCCCCTGCCACTCAGACCCTGTCACCACAAATCCACTTTCTTTCTCTATAGGTCTGCCTCTTCTGAATATTTCATAAAAATGGGTTAATAAAAAAAAAAAAAGGCATTATAGCTGACAATCTGTGCTGTGGGCCAGCTCTATTCTGTACCAGGTACTAAAAAACAGGAGGCTTCAGAATCCTATTCCACAGCAGTTTTCCAATTTCACAGTGGATCCAGGTGTCATCTCAGAAAGACATTAACAAAACTTAAAAGCAATACTTAATAATGGGTGCATCCCAAATGTTCATTATAGTTCACCGTGAACCACATTTTCCTCATAAATGTTCTGCTATTTAATTCCAAAATCAGAATACTAATATTTTCTGCTATGTAATCCCATGTTCAAGCATTATTTTTTTTCTTGCTTTTAGGACTGTTTATTAAGATTAAATATGCTAAATTTGCCTTATTTCTTTTTTCCCCTTCAAGCCCCCAAATTGTATCTGTGATGTAAACTAAGAAAATGCTGCTGAAATATGACACTCAGGCTTCCTGATATATTGTTGGTTAGACCTGAAGGCCTATGTTAAGATCAACTGTCAGTCAGGAGTTGAAGAAATAATTTAGCTAGTGACCTTGGTACGAAGAAAAGCATGAATTAGGCAGCAAAGGTCTGAATTAAACAGAATGACGCAGAAACTGGAAGAGAGAAGTGTGGAGAACTTGCCTTAGGAATTATGGATGCAAAATTCATTGGTGCATTCTGATTAGTTTAAGATAATGGAGTGTGATAATTGACTACACAGAGATCTACAGCAAGTATGCATTTGGAGTGATTAGGTAAGAATCTAATTCCCATGCAACTTGTGAACCTCGTAATAACCTTCTAATTATCCATTAAACAAGATGTTATATACTTAAAGAAGCGAAGTATTTTATTAGTTAGAGCATTGCCTGTACTAAGTAGGTTTTAATACACTAGGCTTCAGACTATGACGCTTGGGGAAATTACGAACACAATAATCCTTGTGAATGAATGAATGAACACAGGATCCTGGGTATGCCTAAATAAGAATTTGAATGAGAGCCAATATGGAATATCATGGATGATTCTTAAGTAAGGAGGCTGTACCTTTAGCTTTGATTTTAGAAATGAGATAGAAGTGAGAAGTCCAGAGGTTCTCAAGCTTAAGCAGAACTTTTGCAAGCTGTTTTCCAAGGCAAATCCAATATAAGAGGAAGACATTGCCCAAAATGATCTAATGGATCTAGAACATGTGTATAGGGTGACTTGCCCAGGTGGGATGGAATCAAGGATGGATCTAAGAGTTCTTGGTATAGCAAAAGAGCAAAGATTTAGGAGTTGGACCAAGTTTGAGTCCTGGCTCTGTTTCTTACCAGTTGTGTGACCTTGGCAGGTTACTGGACTTCTCTGAGCTTCAGTTTCATGGCCCAAAGAATGTATTAATAACTGCCTGAGTCAGAACAACTGAAATAATGTACATAAAATTGCAAACTGTGAATGTGACTTTGCAAGTATTAATCCTGTTCTTCATTTGCTTTTTCTCTTATTACTGGGGACTGTGTCTTAATCAGAATTGTATTTCCTTTTAAAATCAGCCTCTGTCCTTGATCCTTAATAAAGGGTTCAATAAATGCTCATTTTTGAATGAAGGAGCCAGTGAAACCACCAAAAATGAGTTTGAAAGTGATCTCTAATGTGTGACTCAAGGCATCGGTAAAATTAGCTAGGAACCCTCTATGCAATTTAGAAAACCTGGTTGACTTTTATAAAATTACTTTTAATTGTGATTTTAAAAATACATAACAAAATGTACCATTTTGACCATTTTTAAAGGTACAGTTCAGTGGCATTAAATACACTCACATTGTTGTGCCACCACTATCATCATTCATCTCTAGAACCTGTTTTCATCTTGAAAAATTGAAATTCTGTACTCATTAAGCAATAACTTCCTATTTCTGCCTTCACATTCAGCCCCTGGAAATCTACTTTCTGTCTCCATGAATTTGTACTCTATACCTCATATGAGTGGAAGAATGCAGTGTTTGTCCTTTTGTGACCAACTTATTTCACCTAGCATGTCTTCAAGATTAATATATGTTATAGCATGTATCAGAATTTCCTTTTTTTTTTTTAGACAGAGTCTCTGTTGCCCAGGCTGGAGTGCAGTGGCACGATCTAGGCTCACTGCAAGCTCCGCCTCCCAGGTTCACGCCATTCTCCTGCCGCCGCCTCCCGAGTAGCTGGGATTACAGGCACCCACCACCACGCCCGGCTAGTTTTTTTTGTATTTTTAGTAGAGATGGTGTTTCACCCTGTTAGCCAGGATGGTCTCAATCTCCTGAACTCGTGATCCACCTGCCTCGGCCTCCCAAAGTGCTGGGATTACAGGCATAAGCCGCCGCGTCCAGCCTCCTTTCTTTTTAAGGCCAAATAATATTCCATGTCATGTGCATACCATATTTTGTTTATTCATTGAACTATGGGCACTTGAGTTGCTTCCTTCCATCTTTGGTTACTGTGAATAATGCTACTATAAACATAAGTGCACAAATATCTCTTTGAGGGTTTTCTTTCAGTTCTTTTGGATATGTAACCAAGAGTGGAATTACTGAATCATGTGGTAATTCTATGTTTAGTTTTTTTAAGGAGCCGCCATACTGTTTTTCCTAATGTTAGCACCATTTTGCATTCCCACCCACAGTTTGCAAGGTTTCCAATTTCTCTGTATCTTCACCAACAATCGTTATTGTCTGCTTTTGTTTTTATGTATGTATTTTATTTTTATTATAGCCATCCTAATGGGTGGGCAATGGTATCTCATTGTGATTTTGGTTTGAATTTCTCTAAAAATTCGTAATGTTGAGCATCTTTGGATGTGGATATTGGCCATTTGCATATTTCTTCCAGGTTTACTTTTCAAACTTCAGCAATAGAAATTGCACCTTTTTTTCCCTCTTTTCCACACCTCTTCCTTTATCCCCAAGAGAAAGCAAAGTTCACCTGCTTTCAGGGTTACTCCCAATATGTGGAATGTAGTACCCAGAACTACCGAAGAGTCTCTGTCCTTGTTATGCTGTGCTAACATGTGGAAGCTCATGCAGTTGGCTGCCAAAATGTTGGTACAAATACACAGTCAACTACAGCTCCAAATCTACATGGTTCTACCAAGCTATTTGTACCAGGAGAAGCTCCTTCAAAGGATCCTGATTCTATAACTCCCTCAAACTAATACCAGGATGCAGACTTTTACCTTTGCTTTCTCTCTTTGTAATTAAAACTCAATATTTTGGCCTAAGGTGATCCCTATTTAGTGAAGTCCAGAAAAGCATTTAATGAAGGATAGTGCTCCCTTAGGTATATGAATTTTTTTTTCCTCATGAGGACAATGTACAACTGAAAAAAAAAAAAAACCACTAAAAAAAAATGGACTCAAAATGTAGCATATGAGAGATTTAAGCTCAATATGAGAAATGCCTTTCATCCAACAAAGGTTAAATACTAAAACAAGTTTTGGAGAATTGTTATAGACCATTTTCCTCAAAAAAGAGTAAGTCTTTTTAAAATTTATTAAATGTGGAATTTCTACTGCCCTTTAAACAATGGTCTGTAATAATTCTGACCCATGTTTGAGAATGTGTCCCTCATATACAAAATAGACCCTGCTAGACATTTGCTAACATAGAAAAGGGCATATAATTTTGTAAAAAGGAAAAAAAAAAACCATAACTTAAATTTAAATATGGCAATTATTTTAAATCTGGCTAAAAATAATTAAACTGATACAAAATAATTTATAGTTTAGAAGTATTATGTTTCAGAAGTATTACGTCTGTAAACATAAGCTCAGGAATGACATCTGGTACTACTTTGTACACTTTTGACTCCAGTTTCTCTGCTGTGAATCTATTTTGAGTGTTACGTTGTCTTCATGAGCTTACTTTATGATCTTTTATTCCCAAGATTTTATTCAAAGCATCCTCTTCCTCAGTGTTTTCTTATGTAGCATTCCCATAAACTTTGTCTTCTAAGTAGTCATTTATCATTGAGAATATATATTCTCAATTGCATCTTGCCTTTATTGATTCAAAAAAGCATGTATCATTATTGGAATATAACCTATCAAGTATGTTCAGCAAAGACATGCTAAAGTGGTTTAGTTCCTCTGATGTACAGCAAATCACTTTTATAGTAATCTAATAGTTGGTTCTTCAAATGTTTAGCTAAATTTCTCCGTGTGTGCCAAAAGAACCTTTTGACAGAAAAAAAAGAGCTTTCTATGTATTATTTTAGCTGTTTTTAACCCTGTGGGGAACAACACAGTTGTTGCCATGGAATATGGATGTTTTGTCATTTGCCACTAAATGGGGCCTCTAAACATTTATTATCAAGTTCAGTGAGATTTTGTACAACTTAGACTGTGCATTGTATGACTTTAGAAATGGTGAGAAAATTGTAAGTTTGTTTTCTTCTTCCAGGTGATTTTCTCTCTATCCTATATATGTGTGTGTGTATGTGTGTATGTGTACACAGACATAGTCATGTATTGCGTAATGATGTCTTGGTCAAAAATAGACGACACATACAACAGTGGTTTTCTAAGGTTTTAATGGAGCAACCCTATACAGGTGGACCAGATTTCTTTCTTTCTTTCTTTCTTTCTTTCTTTCTTTCTTTCTTTCTTTCTTTCTTTCTTTCTTTCTTTCTTTCTTTCTTTCTTTCTTTCTTTCCTTTTCTTTCTTTTCTTTCTTTCTTTTCTTCTTTTTTTTTTTTTTGAGACGGAGTCTCACTCTGTCGCCCGGGCTGGAGTGCAGTGGCACGATCTCAGTTCACTGCAACCTCCGCCTCCTTGGTTCAAGTGATTCTCCTGCCTCAGCCTCCTGAGTAGCTGGGACTACAGGTGCCTGCCACTACGCTCAGCTAATTTTCTGTAGTTTTAGTGGAGACGGGGTTTCACCATGTTGGCCAGGCTGGTCTCCAACTCCTGACCTTGCGATTCGCCTGCCTCAGCCTCCCAAAGTGCTCGGATTACAGGCGTGAGCCACCACGCCCGGCCAGATTTCTTTTATATTGTATTTTTACTGTACCTTTTCTATGTTTAGACATAGAATATCTAGAAATGTCTAGAAATAGAATAGAATGTCATTCTAGAAATGTCAGAATTCTAGATAGAATGTTTAGACCCATAAATCCTTACCATTGTGTTATCATTGTTGATCCTATTCAGTAAAGTAACATGCCTAACAAGTTTGTAACCTAGGAGTAATAGGCCTTACTATATAGCATAGGTGTGTAGCAGGCTACACAGTCTAGGTTTGTGTAAGCATACCCTATGATATTCGCATAACAGTAAAATCAGCTAACAATGCATATCTCAGAACAGATCCCCGTTGCTAAGTGACTCATGACTCTATATGTATCAGTACACGCATACATACACATACGCATATTCAGATACACGCTATTCTTTAGCTATGTCACATGCCTATATAACCATAGTAAGAGGTTTATTGTTAATGATAGTAGGTGGGAACCCATGTCCCATGTTACAACTAGTCTTGATAATTTTAGATGATCTAAACCATTAGACCATCAGTGCTTTTGCCCTTCTTAGAAGAAGAATGATAAAAGCTATTTTTTTAAAAGCATTAACTCTACACTATGGGCTTTGCTCATTTAATCTGCCCAACAAACGATCGCTGTAGGGATGAGAACTTCATATTACATTCTTATGTGACAAGGGGAAACTGGTACACAGTGAAATTACATAACTTGCCCAAAGTTACTTTAATATATTATAGTGTCAGGAATGCGAGCCCAGGCAGTTTGGCTTCAGAATTGCATTCTTGTCCCATGCTATCCTGTTTTGGCTCTGATTGTTGTTGTTGTTTTTCTTGTGTTTGCATTAGCAATGCGTTTTCAAACCATGGTTTCTTTGCACGGATTGTATAAGCTACTAGTCTGTTTTGCGAAGATTAGTTAAAACTTTAGTTAAAACTAGGTAACTTTTTAGTTTAGTTAAAACTAGATAACTTCATAACTAGAAGCAAGTAAATTGTGATAAATTGCAATAAGATAAAAGAAAACAGGAGGATGAGGTTGCCACAGCCAGCCTTCCTCCAGTTCTGCAGAACACTTCCCCTTTCTGTAGGAAACCTCACTTTTTCTAGCTGAGCACAGCCCTTTCTGATTCAAGAAATCGCTGCGTATGCCTGTCTACACTAATGCTAAGACTTAGTAAAACGTAGTTTCCTTATTTTTAGGTTAAAAATAAATACAAACAGAAGTTCTAATTGTTCTTTCTATACCCACAATGAATTGTCTTGGAAACCGGGAGTGTAAATAGCCCACTTGGGAGACCGCTGCAACACTGTAAGATGAAAATTTAATTGAGACTAGAAAACAGATAATCATTTAGCCCTGGGCTGAACTTTTAGGGAAGAGACAAAATAAAAAAGAATAAAAGAGGTCAACTAAGATTAGCATTTTAAAATCACCAGTTGCCATAGAAACAGAAAATGCAGGCAAGCAGTTTAGCTACCCAAGACTTTTGAAGGATAAAGTGTCACTAAATGTCAAAAACTATTATCAGGCTTAACTGGAATTGGCTTTTGAGCCTCGGCCTGTGGTTATACAACAGTCATCCTTCAAATACCCTTTCCAAAAGTGGTGGCTGACATTCGAACATGTGAGAAATCCAGCCTCCTCTGTCCTGGAAAACTCACAGGCTCAGTAACTTTTGAAGGAGTCACTCTTTGCTGGTAGTGAAAGACTTATGCATAGAATGACATAAGGCTAAATTGTTTATTTAAAAGCTCATTGTAAACCTCTACATTTTTCCACTAGTGAACCCTGTCTGCTTTTTGGATATGGAAATAGCAGATAATTTTATTGACCCAAACATTCACTCTCATCTTATATTAACAGCTGAGAGAGTTGAGGAGTGTTCAGAGACTTACAGTGTCCTGGTGTAATGAATGTCTTATGTTACTGGGTCTGAGCCAATATACCCACTACCTTATAATTTTTTTCTCTGATTACTTTGCTTCAGGCCCTTTGTATGCTACTAACAACTACTAGATTTCAGTGTCTGCTCCAATGTGATGTTTCAAAAATTCCTGGAGGCCACTCTGGCTTACTCTTTCAAGTAAATCTCTCCTTTCATAATTTATAACTGTCTGTAGAACTTCTGGTCTTACTGATGACCCACTGCACTGCTCTCTTACCAGGGAATCGGGTGCTAACAACCGTCTAGAGACTAGTTGGAGAGAAGTTCAATGATGTTTGGACACCCTCTTAGGGTAGCCCTTTGTAAGTCCAGTTGACTTTCCCACTCCATTCCATTGCAACTTTCATTCCTAATTAACTCCATTTGGAATTGTGAAACCTCTTTTTTCTTATTCTTTTTCTTCCTCTCTGTTATTCATGGACATCTGCTGCATAATCAGCCAATAGAACTGAGCCCTGTCAAGTGTTTGTTTTTATTTTGTTTTGTATTTTTTCATAGTCAAGTGGTAATAATACTGGACTATTAGTATCAGGAGAGTCATGGAAATGTAATAGTGATTGAGAGAAAGCCTAAAATCACAAGGTAATAAGATCAATTTCAATTATTTACATAGAAATCGTCAGCTTTGATCCTCTGTAAGAAGAGTCCATAAACTCTGGGGCAAATGAATGATACACTACATTTTAAAGAGAGTTTGGTTATACACATATTTTACGGATCACATCTAATATTTAACTAGATGAGAGCCTGAATGTTGTATATTGCTTGTGTCACAAATAACTGCAAAGAGTCTACAATGGGTATCTTAATTGGGTAAAGACTCAAGTGCCTGGAGTATAACCAACACCATGCTAAAAGAAGCAAAGTCTCAGGTCGGGTGTGGTGGCTCACACCTGTAATCCCAGCACTTTGGGAGGCCAAGACAGGTGGATCACGAGGTCAGAAGATGGAGACCATCCTGGCTAACACAGTGAAACCCTGTCTCGACTGAAAACACAAAAAATTAGCCAGATGTGGTGGCATGCACCTGTAGTCCCAGCTACTCGGGAGGTTGAGGCAGGAGGATCACTTGAACCCAGAAGGCAGAGGTTGCAGTGAGCCAAGATAGCACCACTGCACTCCAGCCTGGGTGACAGCAAGACTCGCTATCAAAGTCTCTGCTATTGAAAATTGAAAGATAATAATCTGCTTTGAATTATTCAAATGCATCCTTACAGTGAATTCAAAGCATTTCTATGTTGGGACCAATAACAATAATAAAATAGCTCAATGACCATTAGTAATCACATCAAATGATCATTAAACAATGTAAATGCATTCATATGTAACTCTCCCGATCATCTTATGAAGTTGATGCCATTATGTCCCCATTTTAAACATGAGAAGAGGAATTAGATCATTCACTGCAAGGTAGCACAGCTGGAAACCATCAGAGGAGTTTGAAACTAAGGCCACTGGCTCCAAAGCCTAAGATCTTTGCTACTCTGCTCTACTGCCTCTTATTCCCAACTGGCTTCTGGTGGGCATACTTGCCCTCTACTAATGGGAAAACTGAGCTTAAGGGGCAAATACTAATTTGTTCCAAATCACCACAATTTGTGGAAAGCCTGGGTTAATATGCAATTAGAAAAAGTCAGTGTCTAGAGGACAAGAATTTTCTGTATGGTTCTTACCATCTAAAAATGGTAACTAATATATTTTTAGGACTAATTATGTGTTAGGCACTATATATTAAGTGCCTTAACCTCAAACTCTCTTAATATTCTCAACAACCTAATGAAGTAGGTCCTATTATTAAACTCATTCCACAGACAAGAAAACTGAGGCACAGGGAGAGGAAGTAACTTGCCCCAGATCACACTGCTAGCAAGTAAGGGGATTTTGTTTCAGAGTCTGTGCACCACTGTACCCAACTCTCTTACCTTTCCACTTGTACCTTAATCACTGAGTACCAAACCTCCTGGTGAAACTTCAGGGCTTCGAAGTCCCTTATCTTCTGAATGATACAGACCAAATAAATAATGCATGAGATCAGCTAATAAGAGATCATGGAAATACTGAGTAGCAAACAAAATTGAAGACAAAATTAGTAATTTTATCATGAGAATATGACCTAATGGAGCTACATATGGTTCAGATTGAATTCCAAATTCATGGAAATTTGACAAATTTTTCTTTTCTTTTTCTTCCTTTTTTCCCCCTTCATTGTGCAGTCTATGTTGGCAAGACAAATATTACTCACTTTGTGTGTATCTGTTTGATACCATTCCCTTTCTTCTGTTCTTTCATGCCAAATTCATAATAGAACACTGCAGGTACTCGGGCAATTTTTGAAATAATTTTGAGTAGAATTCTGAAGTGAGCAAGGAAAAGATCACTGTATTTGCATCCTGATGAACAGGGAAGAGACCACCATATGTTCATCCTGATGCAAAAAATAATTTACTATTTTAACAACATTGGATCATCTAAGCTGGAAACACTGGGTGGCTGAGACTATGCAATTAGACTTGGCTGATGTAACAATAACAAGCCAGGTCACAACATCTCCATGCTTTCCAACCTTCTGGGATGACTCATTTTGTCCATACGGTTATCTAACTGACCCAGCACCATTTAACGAAATGGCTACCTTTCCCCCTCTTCACTACAGTGCTGCCTTTGTCATAAATCAGGGAGCGTACATAAGTTGTTCTATATCAATGCCATTCTGTGTCATTAGTCATTTTGTCTATTTTTGTGCCAATATGACATTGTCTTAATTATTATGGTTTTATAATAGGCCTTTTGAGTCTTTATTTTCTTTACTTTTATAGCTTTGTTCAAATGGCCAAGATTTCTGTTTCAACATTGAACATAAGTAGTAATAGTCTTTGTCTCATTTTTGTTATTGTGGAAAATTTTCCATATTTTATCACTAAATATGAGGGGTTTTCTTTTTGTAGATGTGCTTATCAGTTTAAACAAGCTTTCTGCTATTCATGATTTTATAAGTTTTTAAAACCATACACAAGTGTTAAATTTTGTCACATACTTTTTTTCTGCATTCATTAAGATGACTGCATGGTTTTCTACTGTGTTGTAAATTACATTAAGTTTTTGTAAGTAAATAACTTTAAGTTTTGAATATTACATTTACTATTAAGTAAATTACACTGTTTTGAATATTAATATACTCTTAGCTACATGAAATATAACTTGTTTAAATGGTGTATTACTCATTTTACATATTACTGAATTCACTTTTCCAATTTTTAAAAAAAAATTGCCTCTAAGTCTATGAGTGAGATTAGTCTGTAGTATTTCTTTTTTAAATTTTCTTGTCAGAGTATGAAATCAAGTTTTGTCTCATGCTCTCAGTAAGGAGTTAGGAAGTACTTCCTTTATTCCCCTTAGTTTCTAAAAAAGTTTGTGTAAGATTGGTCTGTTTTATTCATAAATGTTTGTATGAATTCTCACTAGTGAATCACTCCAGATCTGGGTCATTCTCACAGGAAGGTCTTATAATCACATATTTAATTCAGTTTTTTTTATTTCTTCCTTTGTCAGGTTTCATAGGTTGTGATTTTTAAAATTTTTAAATTTTACTTTATTGGAAATTTCAGTGGCATAAAGTCGTTCACAATTATCCTGTTATTATTTTTAAAAAGATCTGTTGCATCTGTAGTGATGTCGCTTTTCACATTCCTGATATTGGTAGCTTGTGTTTTGTATTTTCCCTGTGATCTTTATGGTTTTTAACCTACATTTGCCTAGGAGTGTGTCTCTGTATGTGTGTGTGTGTGTGTGCATGTGTGTGTGTCAGAGATAGAGAGAAAGAGAGACAGATAGAAAGAGGGAGAGAGTAAAAGAACGGTATCCTGCTTCAGGTTTACTGAATTTATAAGTCTGTCATTTATTCCTTTTCATCCATCCAAAAAATATTTGCCTTATTTCTTTGAATACTTCACTGGTCCATTTCTACCCTTTCCTGGAAATCCAAATACAATATGTTACAATTGAATGTCTCCCATATGAATTTTCTTCTCTTTTGCTGTTGTTGTTTCTATGCTTTACCCCCTCCATTCTTCAGTGTGAATGTTTTTTTGTTGGTTTGTCTTTGAGTTCACTAATCTTTTTTGTTTTGCATTTCCTAGATTGTTCTAATGGATTCCTTGTTTCAGATAATTGCATTTTTCATTTCTAGGAGGTATATTTGATTTTGTTTTGTGTGTGTTTGAGACGGAGTCTCGCTCTGTCGCCCAGGCTGGAGTGCAGTGGCCGGATCTCAGCTCACTGCAAGCTCCGCCTCCCGGATTCCGCCATTCTCCTGCCTCAGCCTCCGAGTAGCTGGGACTACAGGCGCCCGCCACCTCGCCCGGCTAGTTTTTTGTATTTTTAGTAGAGACGGGGTTTCACTGTGTTAGCCAGGAGGGTCTCGATCTCCTGACCTCGTGATCCACCCGCCTCGGCCTCCCAAAGTGCTGGGATTACAGGCTTGAGCCACCGCGCCCGGCCAGGTATATTTGATTTTTATAGCTTCAAGTTGTTTATTACATTATGCATCTTTTCATTCATTTCTTTATTTTAACCATCCTTTCCTCTGTTTTACTATAGTTATAATTGTTATTTTAATATTTTTATTTACAAATTTCAATATCTGGATAAACTGAGGTTCTTGTCTTGCTTAATTTTTCTTTTGACTATGAGATAAATTATCTTGTTTATTGGTTTTTAAATTTAAATTTTATGCCAAATTTTAAAAATCTATAAATGATGACTATAATGTCATTTTTCCCCAAGGGAAATTGTTCTTTCTTTTCTTGGGAAGATAATACGAGGGGAAGGTTATTTTATTTTATTTTATTTTATTTTATTTTATTTTATTTTATTTTATTT
>NW_016804051.1:1774090-1826624 GCF_001698545.2 Rhinopithecus bieti
AAAAAAACTCTGGTCTCCACAATCTTTATCTTAACCTGAACATTCCCTTTCTATTAATCCCAGGTCTTTAGACAAACTCAACTGATTGTCAACCAGAAAATGTTTAAATTCACCTACAGCCTGGACCACCACCCCCCTCCAACCCAAGTCCACTGACTCAAATGTTAATCTCCTTTGGCAACACCCTCACAGACACACCCAGGAACAATACTTTGCATCCTTCAATCCAATCGAGTTGACACTCAATATTAACCATCACAAACATGCTATGTTATATATTAATATGTTATATATAATATATAGGTATATATTACATATATAGGTGTAAATCATATAGTGATATATAGGTAAATATTATATATTGATTTCTATATCTATTTTATCCATCTATCATCACACCAAAGTATTATCTAATATTTATAATTATTATCTGGACTTGTTCTTGAGTGAAATAAAAATGATCATTTTCTTTCTACTGTAGCAGTATTGCTTATATGTTTAACAGGTAATTCATAAAGCCTAAAATGTGGTTTTAGATAAAAGGCATGACACTAACCTCTTATATACAGTGACATTCATGGTAGTGTGCATGGAAAGGAAGTTAAGTTGAGACAAGGAGACCTGTTTTTAATGATCCCAATCTATCTCTTAGAGAAAGCTACCTGCTAGACTATTCTGCAGGCAGCCTCTAGGCTCTGGGTTTCTGTTCTTCAAGTGAACACAATTTATCTGTCACTAAAAGTTAATCCTATAAGAGTAAAATGGCCGGGTGCAGTGGCTCAGGCCTGTAATCCTAGCACTTTGGGAGGCCGAAGTGGACCAATTGCCTGAGCTCAGGAGTTTGAGACCAGCCTGAGCAACACAGTGAAATCTCATCTCAACTAAAATGCAAAAGAAATTAGCCAGGCATGGTGGTGTGCGTCTGTAGTCCCAGCCACTCGGGAGGCTGAGGCAGGAGAATCATTTGAGCCTGGAAGGCGGAGGTTGCAGTGAGCCAAGATCCCCCCCCTGCCCCCCAGCCTGGGGGACATGGTGCGCCCCCCTCTCCCCAAAAAAAAAAAAAAAAAAGGGTGAGGAAATGATGATCCCATTTAAGGAAAATGTTATTTCAAAGATGTAAAAAGATGGCAACAACTGAAAGCTTGGCTTGATGGCTTGCTTAGAGCTAATTTATGACAACACTGGAAAGGAATTCTATAACAAATATTAAATATTAATGTTTAGTTTATAAATGTTTTCTTTTTTGTAATTAATTCACTTAGTTTCTTCAGAATTGTTTTTAATGTTTTCTCAGGAATATAATTTGTAACAACACTCAATGCTATTCTCAAGCCATGCTGCTATTTGTTGATGGGCCAACTTGGTATGATTGAATACATACATATGTTATGGTATGTCAAAATTCTTATAAACTTGCTAATATAGGAGACAGATAAATTAGTTTACCAGCCAACTAGTTTCTAAATTTGTCTCATTATCTATTTCCAATTGCAAAGTAGAAACAAAAATGATATATTTTGAAAAGTATGTTGTTTAATTTAGGAGTATGTGTGGCAATCTTTTAGTCATATGTAAAAATAAATAGTTATTTCACTAATGCAATAGGCTATGAGTAGGAATAACTTGAAGACAGGAAAAATTTTTTATTTGAATCGTAATCCTGAGAAACTGTATGAAAGCTTATTTTGTAAATTGAGTCATTAAAATGTGGAAACAAGATTGGTTAATCTGCATAATTACCCTACAATTTAGGTAGCTAGGAAATCAGGTTATTACCACACGCTATGTACACTAATTCAATGTGTACATTTTGCTTTTCCACTAGACTGAGATTTTGGGAGCAGCGATCATGTGTTTTTTTTCATCTTTGAATTCTGGCTGCCATTTAGAAAATGTTCATTGTAACGAGCTGTGGATAAAGGGTTATTGTGGAAATGTCAAGGTGACCTTGAAATTGTTGGTGGGATGTAAACAGATGTGTCTCTGCTACAATGGTGTTCTAAGGTACACCATCACCAGGAAGACAGGCAGGGTTAGAAGAGGGCAGCTGTAGAGGACACCGAGTAAACAAACTAGAGAAGCAGGTGGCAAATGTGGAGATTGCAAGGGGAGAGAGCTCCGGGAGGAAGAAGTGGTCCCCTGGAAAGTGAGGGGGTGGTTATTGCAGCTCTAAACACTCTTGTTTGTTTGTTTTTTGTTTTTAGACTGAGTTTCGCTCTTGTTGCCCAGGCTGGAGTGCGGTGGCGTGGTCTCGGCTCACTGCAACCTCCTCTTCCCGGGTTCAAGCGATTCTCCTGCCTAAGCCTCCCAAGTAGCTGGGATTACAGGCATGTGCCACCACACCAGGCTAATTTTGTATTTTTAGTAGAGACAGTGTTTCACCATGTTGGCCTGGCTGGTCTTGAGCTCCAGACCTCAGATGATCCGCCCACCTCGATCTTCCAAAGTGCTAGGATTACAGGCATGGGCCACCACGCCTGGCCAGCTCTAAATACTCTTTTAAGGACATTTATCAGTGAAAGGGAGCAGAGATAAGAGGTGGATGGCAGAAGATGTAGATTTCAAGGAGTATTTATTTTGTCTTGGTAAGACAGGCTTGCCCATCTTTAAATGCTATTGAAAAGGAGCCAACATATATGGAGAAGTTAACGACATGGAAGAGAAATGAAATAATCAAGATAACCAAGCCCATGAGAAGGATCAAGCTTGGGTTTTAGAATGCAGGTTGGGGGCAGCACTTCTTCCTTTAGAATGGAATAAAGAGAATCCATCCCTGGTTAGCTCTAGGCCTAGAAAGAAGTCAAGAGCTCCCAAGTGCTGGCTATAATCTCTGTGAAACAGGAAGATGTGTTTACCTGCATAGTGTTGGGACAAATGAAAGGGTTAAAATGTTGAAGGATTTAAGAGGGTTTAAATAGTTCCTTTGGAAAATGAAGGCCGAATAAAGAAATTCAAGAGACAGCTGGACAGCATCAGGCATGCCTTGAGGTTAGGGGCTTGAGGTTAGAGGTTAGGCGTTTTTAAGGCATCAATCTGTAAGACAGCATAATTTTCTCTAAACAGGGAAAAAGGTGACATTTTGACTTCTCTGGGTGGCTGGAACAGAAAAAAAAAAACGAAAAAAGCAAAAACATTACACTTAGGGAGGTCAAGGTACTGACAAAGAAGTATGAAAGGAAAATAAATGTTGAGCCCCTAAGATCCCTCAAGCTGGGAACTGCTTGGGGCAAAACTGCCTCCCATTCTATTCAGAGTCACCCCTCTGCTCACTGAGATAAATGCATATCTGATTATCTATTTGGAGAGGCCACTCAGAAGCTCAAAAGAATGCAACCATTTGTCTCTTATCTACCTATGACCTGGAAGCCCCTCCTTTAAGCTGTCTTACCTTTTCGGACTGAACCAATGTATATGTTACACATATTGATTGATGTCTCATGTCTCTGTAAAATGTATTAACAGTAAGCTGTGCCCGGACCACCTTTGGCACATGTCATCAGGCCCCTCCTGAGGCTATGTCATGGGTGTGTGTCCTCAACCGTGGCAAAATAAACTTTCTAAATTAACCGAGACCTGTCTCAAATTTGGAGGGTTCACAGAAGTCTCTGGGCTGGTGAACAGTGAGCTGCATAGGGAAGGAAGTGAGGAAGGAGGGGCTTATGGGAATAAGTAGAGACTCAAAGGGTTGGAGATTGTGTGCAGGGGAAGTACAGATAAAGAGAAGCACCTGAGAGGGAGCTGAAACTGTGTGTGGCTGTGGTCCAAGAAGTACAGGTGGCATTTTCTGTAATAAGGGTGACATTTGACTGTGGGAACAAGGAGCTAATGAAGTGTGCAGGGAAAGGGGGCTGGAGTGCTGAGAGTGTGGAGGAACCAAGAGGGCCGGGCATCAGAGGTGTCATCCTTGTGCCTATAGGAGTCTCCTAGAGCGATGATAGGAACCGTGATGGCGATGAAGATGGAAAGCGACATGCCAAAGTCCCTGACGAAGGAAGAGTGGGTACTGGGGAGTGGATTGATGAGGACAACATGGCAGGGCAGAGGAGAGCCAAATGCAGGAACTTCAAAGGGAAAAGAGGTTTTACCCCAGGCAGATAAACTCATGGATTTGGAAGATCTACAGAAGAAATTTTACCTCTGGGAGAATCAGGTTTTAGTCACCACAGTGAGGCAGAGAAACATAGGGTAGAAAAGTTAAAGATGTAGGAGTTTATTTTGCAATGGGATTACCCCCATGGAAGAATGGATTTCATCTACTCATTCAAGAAATATACTTTTGGGGGGCTTACTATTCTAGAAACTGGGTATACAGAAGTAAACAAAATAAACTAATTTACAGCATCCATAAAGTTTTTACATTCTAGTTGGAGGGAGATAGAGGAAAATCACATACAATGATATTCAAATACACAGACGTGCCTACCTACAACCCTCTTGCTAATTATAGCAAGGTAATATTGAATATATACTGTATATTCATAAATTATACATTATCTCCATAGGTTAAGTTTGATAAACTTAGTCTTTATTAGATGTTAGTAGGAGTTGCAAAAACAGAGAACTTGCACAAAAACAGAGAATTTTGTCAAAAGGATGTTTAGATTTATATGTTTAGAATAAGAGATGGTGGCTGGGCATGGTGGTTCACACCTGTAATTCCAGCACTCTGGGAGGCTGAGGTGGGAGAATTGCTGGAGCCCAGGAGTTCAAGACCAAACTGGGCAACATAGGGAGATCTTGTCTTTACAAATAAGCAAAAAATTAGCTGGATATAGCGGAGCATGCCTGTAGTCCCAGCTACTCGGGAGGCTGAGGTAGGAGGATGGTTTGAGCCTGGAAGGCCAAGGCTGCAGTAGCCACGATGGTGCCACTGCACTCCAACCTGGATGACAGAGTGAGACCCTGTCTCAAAAAAAAAAAAAAAAAACCCAAACAAATAGAATAAGAGATGGCTGACCTGTTCACAATAAGCCAAGTGGTGTGTTGGCCAGTTTTTGCATTACTGTAAAGAAGTACCTGAGACTGGGTAATATACATGGAAAATAGGTTTATTTGGCTTATGTTTCTGCAGGCTGTACAGGAGGAATTGTGCCAGCTTTTGCTTCTGGTGAGGCCTCAGGAAGCTTACAATCATGGCAGAAGGAAAAGGGGAAGTTGGTGTATCACATAGCAATAGCAGGAAAAAGAGAGAGGGAGCAGGGACCACATACTTTTAAACAACCAGATCTCATGTGAACTCAGAGTGAGAATTCACTCATGACCAAGGGGGTGGTGCTAAGCCATTTATGAGAGATCCTCCCCCGTAATCTAAACACCTCCCACCAGGTCCTACCTCCAACACTGGTTACTACATTTTATCATGAGATTTGGAGGGGATAAATATCCAAACCGCATCAGGTGGAGATGAGTTTAGTAAAGAAACATCCAGGCTGGGCGCAATGGCTCACACCTGTAATCCCAACACTTTGGGAGGCCGAGGCAGGTGGATCACAAGGTCAGGAGTTCAAGACCAGCCTAGCCAACATGGTCAAACCCCATCTCTACTAAAAATAAAAAAATTAGCCAGACGTGGTGGCGGGTGCCTGTAGTCCCAGCTTCTCAGGAGGCTGAGGCAGGAGAATCTCTTGAACCCAGGAGGCAGAGGTTACAATGAGCTGAGATCATGCCACTGCACTCCAGCCTGGGTGACAGATCGAGACTCTCAAACAAACAAACAAGCAAACAAATATCCAGTAGGGTAAATTGAAGGCACAAGATTTTGAGAGAAAGTGAAGAAGCTAGACTTGCTAAGGAGTGGCTCTATGCACTGAGGGAAGAGAGGGAACAGATATTGCAGGTAGCACTGGGAAGAGTCTGTCAGGCAGAAGACACAGCACAGAGTTGCAGAGGTGGCTTTGAGAGAGTGGTAATCTGTGGAAGAGGTGCCTAATGATGGGAAAGCACAGATAATCCTGGGGTCAAGATGAGGAAGGCTAGATAACTAGAAAGCCTTCGGTCTTGAGTATTGATCTGAAATGGGCAAGTGAATTTAGTAAACTGTAAGATTTTTTATATTAAAAAATGCTGCAGCCATAAAAAAGAATGAGTTCATGTTCTTTTCAGGGACATGGCTGAAGGCTGGAGACTATCATCCTCAGCAAACTAACACAGGAACAGAAAACCAAATGCCGCATGTTCTCACTCATAAGTGGGAGCTGAACAATGAGAACACATGGACACAGGAAGGGGAACATCACACACCGGGCCCGTTGGAGGGTAGGAGGAATGGGGAGGGAGAGCATTAGGACAAATACTTAATGCATGCGGAACTTAAAACCTAGATGATGGGTTGATAGGTGCAGCAAACCACCATGGCGCATGTATCCCTATGTAACAAACCTGCACATTCAGCACGTGTATCCCAGAACTTAAAGTAAAAGAAAAAAAAATGCTGGAAGCCATTGCCCCAAATGCTGAGTTCTAAGCAGAAAACTTGCAAGTTAGAAGGCTGAGGACTCCAGGGTTAAGGCAGTGCATGAATATTCAGTTGCCTTCTCTCTAGACTCCAGAGTCCCTGCAGAAATCTGGCACAGATGGCCTGGTCTGATCAACTTCAGAATCTAAACACACCTCATTCACATAACTACTCACTTTAGGTTGTTTTCAGTTGCCTTCTAAGATTGAAAATGCAAAGGCTTCCCCCAGGTTTCAGTTTTTTTTGGTTTTTTTTTTTTTTTTTTTTTTTTTTTTTTTTTTGTAGGAATCTGATAGGTCAGGAGTTAGGTAACCAAATGTTTGAAGAAGGAGTTACTGAAAGGTGATATGGTTGGATTGGTGCTTTAAGTTGAAGACTGTGTACATATTGGGTAGAATAAGAATCCCCAAATAATGGTTGTGATTGTGGAAAGTAGATGATAACCTTAAAAGAAAGAATTTGTGAAGTTGAAGAAAGTGGGGCATCGCTGGAAAGCACTTCCTCTAAAATAGGCATCACAAAGGAGTACTGGGTCTGCCTGACAGAGCAGCACTGACC
The DNA here is from genome assembly GCF_001698545.2 of Rhinopithecus bieti. Taxonomy (NCBI): domain Eukaryota; kingdom Metazoa; phylum Chordata; class Mammalia; order Primates; family Cercopithecidae; genus Rhinopithecus; species Rhinopithecus bieti. The sequence goes on from NW_016804051.1 coordinate 1,781,103, forward strand.
TCCACCTGAAAGAGCAGCCTGACTCAGTGGGTCTCTGGTCCCACCACTGCAGTCACAGTGTGGACATTCCTCTGCAGTGTGTGGTAGCTCCCCCATGGCAGTGGGCCTGAAGAGACTTGGGGGTAAGTGGTCAGGATTGCTTCCTGCAACAGTGAGAGGACCTGACTCATGGGCTCTGGATCCCCTCTGACTAATGATCCACAACTGACCGTCTGCTTGTTCTCTAGCAGGTCCATTCAAGGCAGGAATTGTAATTTCCTAGGACACAATGCTAGGTGAAAGGGTTCATTGTGTCACCAAGAATGACACAGTAATTTAAGCCTGGGAATGCAATTTATTCAACCTCCTCATTTCCTAAATGAGTTCAGATTAGAACAATCTCTTAAAGAACAATTTTAGAAATGTTGATGTTTTTCTTTTACTTTTTTTTTTTAATGGGTGGTGGGTGAGTGGGTAGGATGGAGGTGGCCATGGAAAGAAAGGAGAGGAGGAGCCTTTCCATAACCATGACTTGAAATGACCGAGTCAGAATGTTATGGCTGTTAGGAGGAGTTAGGACCAAGAAACATGCACTTTCTGCCAGTCGGGTCCACAGTATTCTGTGTATTTCAGGCAAGTGCAAGCCTGCCTTGTCTTTCTCTCTGTCTCCCTAGGAGGTACTGTTTGTGTGACAGAGTTGTCAGTAATCCAGAAGACGCCCCCTTGTACTGCATTGAAATCCAGCACATTCCTCCCTACAGTAGGAAGGACAGGCTGGGCTTGCTTTGGGGTTTATTAACCATCTTGAACTATTTTCCAAATGTTTTAGGTTCGAAAAAACCTGAATCACACTGGGCCACAGCCACTTTTTCTTCTTCACTATTAAGCCTATGTGTATTTTATGGGAAATGTAATCCATATGTTTCTGATTCCTTTACACTTAACTCATCAAGCAGGATTTGTTAAAGCTATTTCATGCCCTGGATGCCTTTTGAGCTGTTTCCTTGTGACTTTCAAAGCCTTTTATTCTCCAGAAATAGGAAGTTACATTTTATGAAATGTAAATGAGCTTGAACCCCCAAAGGTCTTGTTTGGGTCAGAATTTGGAACACTTGGGATCAGTAAGAAGCATGCTCTATTCCACTCTTGCAGAGGATTTCATCTCAGGGAATAGTTTTATATTTTCCAATGTACGAAATTGGCTAAACTTGAATTAAGATGTACTGGGGAGAAAAAAAGCAAAAAATACTTCATTGTAAGAGCACATATCATTAATGAAAAGAGGTAAATATTCCTGATGAAATAAAAGCTATCTCAGCTCAATTACCACAAAATAAACTGAAACAACTAAATATATCTCCAAACATCATTAACTATGATCCTAGTGCTAAATTGCTGTTTTAATTTTGTGGTCCTAAAGAGAATCTCCAGTAAATATTTTTTTCCAGTACCTCCCACCAGGACAATTTAAATAATTCTCGAGGAGCAAAGCTGTTTTCATATCTTGGAGAAATATCCTGTTCTCTGAGAGCTCCTTTTCTTCAGCAGTAGAAATTTGTAATTAAAACAATGAAAGGAATGAATAATCTAAAAATTCTCTCCTCTCCTCTAATTCTAGGAAGAAATTCCATGTTGGGTGTGACATAATAAAACACACTCAATTCCATGTCTTTGCAATTTTTCTTTTTCTGCCTGGATTCATCTTCCTACCATCATGAATCTGTCTCCTCTGTTGTCTGTTCACTGAGGCCGGCTCTGTCTGTCTGGACTGAAGGAGCTCTCCCAATTCTCCTTTTGTAACTACCTACTCCATTTATCTGTTTTACATTTTTCACAGGAATTAGCATCATCTGCCATTACTTAATGTCATTTATACACTTATATTTTCTTTTCTCAATGAGAATCTAAACACATCTCTGTATCTCATTACTAAAACATTAGCTGACAAATGGCAAGTTCTCAATCAATGTTTACTAAATTTAATTGCAATAATTTGTTCAACACCTACCGACACATACTATGCACCAGGTTTTATGCTAGGTATCAGATACAATGAAATATAAAATCAAGTTCCTGTTCTCGAGAACCTCCCATCTTTAGGACAGAGAATATAAGTCAATTACTCTAGTGGTGTGTGGTAATTTTCCTGGAAAGCGGTCCTAATCCAGACCCCACGAGAGGGTTCTTGGATCTCCCGCAAGAAAGAATTCAGGGAAAATCCACAGAGTAAAGTGAAAGCAAGTTTATTAAGAAAGTGAAGGAATAAAAGAATTGCTATTCCATAGACAGAGAAGCCCAGAGGGCTGCTGGTTGCCTGTTTTTATGGTTATTTGTTGACTATATGCTAAACAAGGGGTGGTGGATTATTTACACCTCCCCTTTTAAAACCATATAGGGTAACTTCCTGATGTTGCTATGGCATTTGTAAACTGTCATGGCGCTGGTGGGAGTGTAGCAGTGAGGTCAACCAGCGGTTACTCTCTTGGCCATATTGGTTTTGGTGGGTTTTGACCGGCTTCTTTACTGCCACCTGTTTTATCAGCAAGCTCTTTATGACCTGTATCTTGTGCCGACCTCCTGTCTCATTCTGTGACTTAGAACGCCTTAACCATCTGAGAATGCAGCCCAGTAGGTCTCAGCCTAATTTTACCCACCTCCTGTTCAAGATGGAGTTGCTCTGGTTCACATGCCTCTGACAGTAAGATAAAGTTTGAGAAAAACGAATTGAAAAAGCCTAGTTATTTTATTGCATAATTAAAATAAGAGGTATCAGAAGCACATTTATCAAAGCTACCAGATAGGAATTAACCTCTTCTACGATAAAATACATTGTTGTATTTATCATCCTAATGTAGTTTGGAAAAAGCCTACCTTATTGTGCAATATAAATCAAGACTTAAGAGAAACTATAGAGGATACTAGTTAAGGGAACTTAAAAAAAATTTTTTTTCCTTAATTTTATAGGTAGGTTTTTAAATGGGAAATGAATTGTTTATGTTCATTTGCAAAGTGAAGAGAAGAGAAAGAAAAGGCACTAAGGCTAGACTCACAAAAGCCGAATTCTCACGTGAAGTCCAGACTGGTAGCTACCCATAGAGCAGTGGCATTCCAGGTTTATCAAAGCCTGAAAATAAACTACAGCTATCCAGAACATATTGGTAAAAGAAGATGTTAATCTTGATCCTCAGTTTTAAATAGAAAAACACCTTCCAAGTTGAAATTCTTCTCTGCCTTTTTAAGCCAGAAGAGTCCACATTGGTGTCTATACAACTTGACTGAATAATTGACAACTCGCATCTCCACACTTCGTCCTTTAGATTTTATCACATGTCTTGCCAAACCAGCATCTTGGGAACATGGACCCCACAAACTTTTTAAAATGGAAATATTTGGACTCCCATAGAAGACATGCTACAAAGCACGTTAAATTGACTAAAAGCTTTCTGAGAACAGAAACCAAGTTGGAGCTCACCTTTCTCATATCTCTATCCACAGTAACTTCTAATCAAAGTCAGTTAAGAAGAGAATTTAATTTCCAATTAAACCTGTAGTGACTTTCATTAGTGTCTTTTCTCACCAGTAAGAGGTCACTTGCATTATTTTTAGCATATTTGGAAATACACCAGCCTTCCAGGGTTACTTGGAGACAAAGATTTTTTCCTAAAATTTCTAGGAATAGCCTACCTCCATGTCTGTAATGGGGGTAACATCAGTATGAATGGAAGAGTAAAGATTTCTAAAAATCTGCTTCTCTATAAAAGTGGTAAGAATACTGGCAAAATTTCCAAAATCAGCTTTTTCAGACCTGGGAAACCTTGCAAAAATCCAAGGAGCATTTACTCAGAAAAAACCCTGCTATATCTCTTGGAAGGATAGCAATCTATGTGGTGTTGTAACTTATTCTGTGAAATCCTCTCCTCCAGGATTCACGGCAGCATTGAAAACATATAGCCCTGCAATCATGTTGACAACCAGCAGCCTAGAAACCACTAGAAGGGGAAGAATGGGTTTGGAGCTCTCCTAAATCCCAATCCCTGAGCTTTATTTGACTCCTGTAGGACAGTACCCTGGAAGTCCAATTGATAGCACTTGTTTTTATTTGACCTGACTCAAAACTTGGCCAGTGTGAAAGGCCTTTTTCTCAAGGCATTTGTTAAAAACAATCGGCAGTAATTACTGATCATTGCAGATGCCTGAGGCATTGATAACAGTTGGGGCAAACAAATAGCTGAATAAACATCTTAAAAAGAAAAGCTGGAAAATGAGATATCCACGGAAACTTGGAAGACCTTCAACATATTTCTGAGACTCTAGAAGGCAATAGACATACATATAATTTTGTAAATTTCCAGAAAATTTATTAGAAAGTCTGAGTTCTCACTTCTGGCTAACATGGAGACTCTATGCAAGCAGGAATTTTAAGCATCCCTGAAGTTTATGCAACTCTGAAGATTAAGTCAGAGTTGTAAAGTGCCAAAGTGAGCTGCAATGACTATATTAATATCAGACAAAATGTGCCTTAAGACTGTCATTAGTGACAAAGAAGGATACTTTTTAATGATAAAAGAGTTAAGACATACTAAATATAAACATATATGTACTGAACAACAGAGTTCCAAAATGCACGAGGCAAGTACTGAGAAAATTGAAGGAAGACATAAATAATTCAACATTAGTAGTTGGAGACATTGATATTTCACTTTTTTTTTTTTTTTTTTTTTTGAGATAGAGTCTTGCTCTGTTGCCCAGGCTGGAGTGCAGTGGCGCGATCTTGGCTCACTGAAAGCTCCGCCTCCCGGGTTCACGCCATTCTCCTGCCTCAGCCTCCCAAGTATCTGGGACTACAGGCGCCTGCCACCACACCTGATTAATTTTTTGTATTTTTAGTAGAGGTGGGGTTTCACTGTGTTAGCCAGGATGGTCTCGATCTCCTGACCTCATGATCCACCCACCTCGGCCTCTCCAAGTGCTAGGATTACAGGCGTGAGCCACTGCGCCCAGCCGATATTTCACTTTTAATAATGGCTAGAATAACTGGACAGAGACCAGTAAAAAATAGAATGAATAGCAAATAAAGCTAAAAGAGATCTATAGAGCTAGCACCCTACCCAACAACTTGACAGTATATTCTTCTCAAGTGCAAAAGGTACATTCCGCAGGATGAATCATATGTGAAGCCATAAAATGTCTCAATAAATGTAAAAAAATTAACACTATACAAAACATTTGCTCCAATCATAAGAAAATGAAATGGGAAGTTAATAACAAAAGGAAATTTACAAAATTAAACAACACTCTTAAATAACCAAAAACCCAAAAGAGAAAGCATAAAGAAAATAAATTATTTTTACAAATGGAAACAAAACCACAACATGCTAAAACTTACAGAATGCAGCTATTACAGTCATTTAGAAGGAAATTGATAGAGGTAAATGCCTTTATTAAGAAATAACAAAGACCTCAAATCAATAGCCTGATTTTCTCCTTTTAGAAGCTGGTAAAATAAGAGCAAATTAAATGCAAAGTAAACAGAAAGAAATGATAATGATTGAAGTAGAAGTAAATAAAATAGAGAATAGAAAAACAATAGAGGAAATAAAATCAGAAGTAGATTATTTGAAAACACCAACAACATTGACAAAGTTTAGGTAGGCTGACCAAGAAAAACAGGGAGAAAATATAAATGATCAAAATCAGGTATGAATGGGAGTACTTATTACTGAACCTAGAGAAATAAAAATAATATAAGCAGTTGTATGTCAACAAATTCCTAGAAAGACAAAAACTACCTAAAGTGACTTGAGAAGAAATAGAAAAGCTAAATATACTTATAACAATAAAGTGACTATTAGTAATAAAACATTTTTCACAAGAAAAGCCTGGGACATGATGTCAAAAATGACTGATGAATCCTACCAAATGTTTAAAAAAGAATTAACATCAATCCTTCACAACCTCTTTCAAGAAATATAGGAGGAGGAGACATTGCCCAACTCCTTCCATGACAGCATTATACCAAATACCAAAACCGTACAAAACATTACAAGGAAATAAAACTGCAGACCATATCCCTTATTAATATAATTGCAGAAATACTAAACAAAATACTAGCAAACCAATCCAGCAACATATAAAAATATTGTATGACATGATCAAATGAGATTTATCTCAGGAATGCAAGGGGGATCACAAAATGAAAATCAGTATGTAATAGGCCAAACTAATAAAATAAATGAAAACTTCTTTACATGGTCATCTCAATTGATGCACAAGGAGCACTTGGCAAAATCCAACAACTTTTTATGTTTAAAAAAAACACGAAAAACACTCAAACTAGGAAGAGTAAAGAACTTCCTCACTCTGATAAAACTTCTGGTTAACATCATACTTAATGAAAAAAGAATGAAATATTTTCCCCAAATATCAGAAACTGACAAGGATATCCACTTTTGTTACTTCTATTTAACATACAGAAAGTTTTAGTGAGGGTAATTAGACAATTTTTAAAAAGCATCCATTTTAGATAGGGTAAATAAAACTGTACTTGCAGATAACATGATCTTGTATCCAGAAAATTCTAAGGTATCTAATAAAAGGCTATTAGAGGTAATAAATGAGTCCAGAAATGTTGCAGGGTACATCAATATATGAAAATCAGTTGTGCTTCCATATAATAGAAATGAATAATTCAAAAATGAAATTAAAATAATTCCATTTATAACAACATTAAAAGAATAAAACAATTAGGAATAAATTAAACAAAAGAACTGTAAAACTTGTTTACTGAAAACTATAAAACATTGTTGAAATAAATAATACCTAAATGCATGGGCAGATGTCCTGTGTTCATAGATTAAAAGAAAACATTTTTAAGATGTCAATACTTCCCATTGTATATGATCTATAGACGATGTACAATCACTCTGAAAATCCTAGCTATTGTTATTTTTAGAATTTGTCAAGTGAATCTTCAAATTTATATGGGAATGCAAGGCACCCTGACTAGACAAAAAAATCTTGATAAAGAAGAACAAAGTTTCAGGAATCAAACTTTCCAATTTCAAAACTTAATACAAACTACAATCGAAAAAAGGAAGTAGTAGCATAATGAGACATATAAATCAATGGAATAGAATTTAAAGCCCAGAAATAATCCTTTATATTTATGGTCAATTTTTGACAAGAGTGCCAAGATAATTCAATGAGGAATCAATTTTTCAAAAAAATAGCTCTGGGAAAAGTTGTACTCTTACCTTATGCCGTGTATTAGTCTGTTCTTAAGCTGCTAATAAAGACATACCTGAGACTGGGTAATTTATAAAGGAAAAGAGTTTTAATAGATTCACAGTTCCACATGGCTGGGGAGGCCTCACACCATCATGGCAGAAGGCAAAGGAGGAGCAAAGGTACGTCTTACATTGAGGCAGGCAAAAGGCTTGTGCAGGAGAACTTCCGTTTATAAAACCATCAGAACTCGTGAGACTTATTCACTGTGCAAGAACAGTATGCAGAAAACTGCCCCCGTGATTCAATTATCTCCATATGGCCCCACATTGACACGTGGGGATTATTGCAATTCAAGGGGAGATTTGGGTGGGGACACAGTCAAACCATTTCATACCGCATACAAAAATTAACCCCAAATGGATCAAATACCTAATTGTGAAAACTAAATTTATTAAACTCTTAGGAGAAAAGTATAAATCTTTTGACCTTGGATTAGACAACTGATTTTAGATATATATCAAAAGTTCAGGCAACAACACCACCAACAAAAATAGATAAATTGGACTTCATTAAAATTGAGACTTTTGTATTTCAAAGGACATCATCAAGACAGTGAAAAGGCAACCCACTGAACACAAGAAAATATTTGCAAATTATATATATGAAAAGGGACAAATATCCAGAATATGTAAAGAATTCCTGCAACTCAACAATAAAAATATAAAAATCCCCATTTTAAAAATAGACAAATGGACGAAGTATTTGAATAGATATTTCTACAAAGAAGATACATAAATGGCCAATAAACATGAAAAAATGTTCGACATTATTAGTCAGTAGGGAAATGCAAATCAAAACCATAATAAGACGCCCCTTCAAACCCACTAGAATGATTATAATTTTTTTTAAAAAGGAAAATAACAATTGTTGGTGAAGATATAAAGAAATTGGAACTCATATATTGCTGGTGGAAATGTAAAATAGTACAGCTGCTATGGAAAACACTTTGGTGGTTCCTCAAAAATTTAAATATGAAGTTACCAGATGATTTGGCAATGGCACTCCTAAGTATATACCCAAGAGAACTGAAAAACATGTCAACGCAATTATTTGTACATGAATGTTTGTAGGAGCATTACTTATATAACCAAAAAACTAGGAAGAACCCAAACATCCATCAGTGGATGAACGGATAAACAAAATGTGCTATGTCCATACAATGGGATTATTCAGTCATAAAAAAGAGTACTGACACATGCTGCACCATGAATGTGTTGGGAGTAAGCCCCCCAAAATCTGGCCATAAACTGGCCCCAAAACTGGCCATAAACAAAATGTCTGCAGCACTGTAACATGTTCATAATGGCCCTAATGCCCATGCTGGAAGGTTGTGGGTTTACAGGAATGAGGGCAAGGAACACCTGGCCCACCCAGGGTGGAAAACCGCTTAAAGGCATTCTTAAGCCCCAAACAATGGTATGAGCGATCTGTGCCTTAAGGGCTTGTTCCTGCTGCAGTTAACTAGCCCAATCTACTCCTTTAATTTGGCCCATCCCTTCGTTTCCCATAAAGGATACTTTTAGTTAATTTAATATCTATAGAAACAATGCTAATGACCGGTTTGCTGTTAATAAATACGTGGGTAAATCTCTGTTCAGGGCTCTCAGCTCTGAAGGCTGTGAGACCCCTGATTTCCCACTTCACACCTCTATATTTCTGTGTGTGTTTCTTTAATTCCTCTAGCACCGCTAGGTTAAGGTCTCCCTGACTGACTGAGCTGGGCTTGGCATGAATGGACCTTGAAAACATTATGCTAAGTGAAAGAAGCCAGGCACAAATGGTTGTACATTCTGAGTCCACTGATGTGAAATGTCCAGAAGATGCTAACCCTTTGAGACAAAGATTAATGTTTGTTAGGGGTTGAGGTAGGGGAAAATGAGGAATGACTGCTCATGAGCACAATGCTTATTTAGGGGGTGATAGAAACATTCTGGACTTAGACATTGGTGATAGTCGCACCATTTTGTGAAAACACTAAAAAAGCACTAAAGTGTATAGTTGAATGAATGAATTTCATGACATGTGAATTGTATCTCAAAAATGTAACTTGTCAATTACTCAAAAGCTTTCAGGCTTGGGAATAAGAGCGTTTTTTGCATATTTTGGTTCATACTATTGTTATTCTTCCATAATGTAGGAAATTTTTGTCATGACGTCTCCTAGAACAATTCTTTTGTTAATGACTCAATTTCCATTGGAAAACTATTAAAGAGGAAATGAAAAATGATGTGTTTTATTTAAGAACTAATACTATTCATTATTCATTGTCTTCTTTCTGAATTTTCTCAGTGCTTGAACATGAAAGGCAGAGAATTGACCAGAAGCAAGCGTCATTAGAGTGGGGTCGTGGTATCTGAGAAATGTGCTACAGGGATCTAAGTATGGTGTTCTTTCAAGACTAAACCTCTGCAGTCTTGAGAAAGGGCTGGCATATGTTTTGAGAAGAAAATGTGTAGATAGCTTTTTTTGTTTTGTTTTGTTATTTTACCAGCAATATTTATTTTGGAACCAGAAATATATAGGTTGACACGTAATGCTGTCTTAGTTAAAGATCATGATGAATGATGAGCTACCAGAAAAAGAAGGCTTTGGTATCAGTTCGTTGGCAAACTAGACAGCTCCTAGCCAGCAAAGATGGAGTTTGGAGTTCTGCAAAAAGAATAGAGTAATTTTGATCTTGTTAGAATCGGATCAAAACAATTGTCTTTTGATCTGTTCAAAGTATTCATATGTAAAAAATTATCTGTAATAATAAGACATACTGAAAGGGGCATTATTCATTGCATATATAATCTGGAATAGCATCTTTAATGCTTCTATGACATTTTTAATGTTGTTTAATGTTTAACTTTTAATAAAAAAAGAAAATTCATATTTGACCTTAAAATGCATTAGAATATATAACAATTTAAGCAGCAGATTTTCTTTATTGTTTTTTCTTTATATGATTCAGTTATATCAAGTTTGTGTAGGATGAGGCCATTATCTTCTAATGCTGGAAGGCCAAGTGGTAAAATATTTGTGGTATTATTCTACTAAGAGGATATTGCATATAGATAATCGAGAAATATTGCATTTGATGTCTATTTAGTGATGACATAGCAATAATGAAAATATATAATAATACAAGGATAAATTAATAATGATGAAATCCATTTTCTCTTTTTGGTTAAGCTTATTTACATTTGTGTAAAATTTTATAATTTCTTTCCTTTTTTTTTTTGAGACGGAGTCTTGCTCTGTCGCCCAGGCTGGAGTGCAGTGGCCAGATCTCAGCTCACTGCAAGCTCCGCCTCCCGGGTTTACGCCATTCTCCTGCCTCAGCCTCTGAGTAGCTGGGACTACAGGCACCTGCCACCTCGCCCAGCTAGTTTTTTGTATTTTTTAGTAGAGACGGGGTTTCACCGTGGTCGCCAGGATGGTCTCAATCTCCTGACATCGTGATCTGCCTGTCTCGGCCTCCCAAAGTGCTGGGATTACAGGCTTGAGCCACCGCGCCCAGCCCAAAATTTTATAATTTCATTGTGGCTATATATAGCATCCTTTGTCATCCAACTTTGACCTAATAGGGTCAGGTTGCTGGGGCTGTTATCTCTCATTTAATTGTATGTTTGCAGATAAGTATTCTTTTCTGTTATGACCATGATATTTGAATGACTAATATGCACTGTGTACTGAAAATATAATAACAAGCAGTTAGATATCATCTGTACACTTAGGTCTTAAACTCTATGGAATAAACAACCAACCAACGAAGAAATTATAAACAAATTGAGATTAGAATGATCATGGGAGAAATACGGAATCCTAGAATGTGAGGCAGCTGTAAGATTTACCCAAGATGAGCCTGGCAAGTAAGGTAGAACCCTGACTAATCAGAGTTTTAAAAACCAGGTCAAGGAGTTTAGACTTTGTTCTAAGGACTGGCAGAAACCATTAAAGAGTTTTAGGTAGGAAATGGTATAATTAGACTTACAGTTTTCAAAGGAGACCCTGTTTGTATGTGTTGTAATAACATAATTTATTATCCAGATCAGGGCAGTTTGGAGAATAATAAGCGGTGCAGTTGCTAATTATGCAGAGACTACAGGTATTAAAACTCTGGCTGTCCTGGACAACCTGGGACTACAGTCACCCTATTTATGGGGGACTGCAATGGAATTAGACTGGTACATGAAGAAAAGTTAGGAAAGAATATGATCATTTTAACTATGATGAGACAGTCAATAGAGAAAGAGTTAGACAAATATGATAGTTACTCAGGAAAATGAACATAAAAAGTTGGTCATGGATTGAATGTGAAAAAGGATAGAAGGTTAAGAAATCTACCAGGCATCTGTCTTGTAAAACTGAATGAGTGCTGGTGACATTTGCTGAGATGGGGAATGTTGGATGAGTTTTAGAGAGAAGGCAATAGTTTTAGATGCATTCATGTTGAGCTGAAGATAACCATTAAGCACTGTCAAAGAGCTGATATCAGGATTTACACAAGTTGGTCCTTCACATCAGCAGCTGCCATCTGAGGTGGTAGCTGGGCTGCAGTGATGGTGTGGGCTGTGGAGCACTAGCCGTCACCCATGTGTATCTAGTACACTCATGGTTCTAGAAATATCAAGCATTCACTGTATTCCCCACTCATCCTGATGGTGTGGCTCAAAGACTAGAAATGTAGTCTAGTTCTGGATTTCCATCCTGATTTATCTGGAGAAATGCCTTAAGAACTTCTCCTCCCAAGCAAGATGTTTGGAGATGTCTAGTGTGAAGGGTGATTAAAAAAAGTTTTACAAGCTGCCCTTTTGGGATCTGATGGTTCTGATAAATTAGGAGGCAAGTACTTGATTATCACAAGTGATAAGATCTGACGATGATGGATGGTGCATTTTGCCTTGAATACAGTCAACTCTGCAATAAAACTATTAAAGATTACTGTTTTTCAGGGAGAGAAGTAATTGAAGTTTTAATATAGGAGGTAAAATATAATTTGAATACTACAAGCTAAAAAATAGGGGTGTGTGTGTGTTAAGTGGAACTTCACTTTTCATTATATACAGGAAAACCCCTGTAGAAGTGACACCACTGTCTTGTTTTTATCACTTATTCTAGGTAAACTTGCTCTCAAATCTTTTAATTTAAGTCCATCTTGTATTTTGAAATGAAAGATGAACAGAACTCAAGTACACATGTGTAGGTTAGACACTTGGAAGGTGAGGTGAAATACATCAAGAATATTATATGCACTTTCTTATAAAAGATATTCAGCTTTGTTTTGTTTATTTTTTATCTCTCATTTTTGGGTGACCAATTTTCTTCAGCCCTGACCTCTGCACTGATGGAACATTCAAAACTTGAAAGAAACTATACAAATATTATGAATCTGCATGTCCATGTGTGGATCTTTGAGTTGCAACAACCTTCTATGTAGGGCAAACAGTATCATTCCTCATGTTTAAAAATTGAAAAAAAAAAAAAGGCGATATGATTGTGACTTGTTGAAGTTCTAAAATTAACTAGGCAAAGGACAATTCGAAGGGCAATTGTCCCTGTTTTTTGTATGAAACACAGCTTTGAGAACAGAGATGTTGGTTGAGACTGTTTCCAAAACCCAAGTGTGGATCTTGTTCATGTGTGTTTAGCAAATCTGAATGGCTGAACTTGGGCATTGGAAGAGCTCCCTTGGTCCGCCTCCCCATACCCCACTGGGATGTACATAACACAGCTGTACTCACCTTGAGGTTGAAATGGGTATAGAGCTGATGCATTGGACAAAAAGTCCCCAGCATTCCAGAATAAATTCATCTCTTGTTACTTTGCTTAAAGTATGCAGGTGTTTGAGGGACTCTGAGAATTATAATACTGTTGCTTCCTTTCATATTAATAACAGAAAAACTTTTTATTATAACAATTTATAATATTACCTTGCTCTAAATTACTAGAAATATTTGCCATAATCTCATTCCTTTTCATGGGAAAATGTGTAGGATTATTTATTAAAACTTCTAAGCTTCTCAAACAAAAAAATTCCAATTTGTTTAACTCTGATTCTTGTTTCATAGATCTGAAAAACTGTAGGGCTGACTCAAAGCTATTTTTAAATGTCCATATCTTCAACAATGACATTTATGAAAATTGAGCATCTGTTGTAAAATCTGCAACATGAAGATAACTTCCAAGGTTCTTTCCAGCTCCACAGAAATTCTATCAATATTTTAATTCATGGGATCTGACAGTCCTAGGGTTTTAATTTATAAAACTGTTAAATACCTCAAATATTAAGAAGTAACTTCTCTTTCTCTCTTTTATTTTTTAATTTGAATTTTTTTGCTGTTATCATTGTATGCTAGAAATAAAGTATTTTTGTTTCGTTAGTCTTGCAAAGTGGAAAATTTTAAAATAAAGAAGTCAGGCCGGATGCAGCAGTTCACAGCTATAATCCCAGCACTTTGGGAGGCCGAGACGGGCAGATCACTTGAGGTCAGGAGTTCGAGACCAACCTGGCCAACGTGGTGAAACTCCACCTCCACTAAAAATACAAAAATTAGTCGGCATGGTAGTGCACACCTGTGATCCCAGCTACTTGGGAGGCTGAAGCAGGAGAATCTCTTGAACCCAGGACACAGAGGTTGCAGTGAGCCGAGATCATGCCATTACACTTCAACCTGGGCAATAGAACAAGACTCCATCTCTAAATAAATAAAATAAAATAAAAAAAGTAAATGCCTTGAAAAGAAGAATCCTAAATGAACTAGTCTTGGAAATTATAATTGGTTAATTAAAATTGGAAGGTGCTGTGTTTGGTCACTTGTCCTTGTAGAGTCACAGCCAATGAAGAAGATGAAAAAAAAAAATTCTGGCCTCATACTAATGGTATTTCATTCATAAAAAGAAACTGTGCCCTGAGATTTAATTGAGTGGTTCCAGGGCCATCCCAGCAGAAAATCAGCTGGTTGGGCTTCTATATAAACATGATGACATGTTGAGGGCAGTGTTTACTTTTTTCTAATTAAAGCAAATTAGAAAATTCCATTATATTTCTGCAGTGAGTTCTGACAGCAACATGCCCTGGGAAATGCTCATGGTACTTCTTGAGTAAGACGTTCCTCCATGCCACATTCATTTATTCCCTTCAGTTTTAAATTCATCCCATGTTCTAAGTATTGGAGCCGGCTCTGAGATCGTTTAAAAACAAGGCTGGAGGACCTAGCGGAATTCAGACCAACTATTTGTGATGACGTTTGATGTTTTCAGTCTTGGTAGTAGTTCTCTCGAGGCAGACGCTCTGTTTTCTTTCTCTTCTTCAGTTCTGTCAACTTTCGTAATGTTGAGGCAAACCTCCAGTTGAGGTACCCAGTTTAGCAATGAGTAATCTTTTGCAGGGACCCGCACTATTAACAGAAACAATTAAGAAGCCAATGAAAATACATCAACTACATAGCAAAAGTAGGTACTTGTCATGCGTGGTGAAAGGCTGTTATTGAGCTTTAATTTGTCACAGAGCTGTAAAACCTATAAGGACTTTGTTTTTCATTAATGATAGTCTTTTTTCATTTTATTTTATTTTTTTTGTGACAGTCTCACTCTGTCGCCCAGGCTAGAGTGCAGTGGCATGATCTCGGTTCACTGCCAGCTCTGCCTCCCGGGTTCATGCCATTCTTCTGCCTCAGCCTCCCGAGCAGCTGTGACTACAGGCGCCCGCCACCACACCCGGCTAATTTTTTGTATTTTTAGTAGAGACAGGGTTTCACTGTGCTAGCCAGGATCGTCTCGATCTCCTGACCTCGTGACCTCCTGATCCACCTGCCTCGGCATCCCAAAGTGCTGGGATTACAGGTGTGAGCCACTGTGGCCAGTCAATGATATTCTTATTCTATATTTTAAAACCAGCATTCAGAGGCCAGAGGTGTGTGAGTTTTGATTTTTTAAAAATAATACCCATTGTACATTTATGTAATAGCTGTTAAGAAGTTTTAAAAATTCAATGCCGCTGCACACTAAAATTCTGTTTAATGAGCTGCATGTTTAAGAAAAAAAATATAGGAAGCTCACTAAAATGTTGTTCATTTCCAAATTCACAGTCACATTTTATTGTCTTGACCTTTTCTTTAACTTATAATTTCAAGGCTAAATTTTAAATGCCAGAAAACTTCTTGCAAGGAAACTTACACTCAGGGGATCTCCAACTCATTGCTGCCAATAAGAAGAGTTCACATAAAGACACAAGAGTTCAGATAAAGTTACACGAGGTTTAGAAAAGCATTTAAATTTTTCCATGTTCCTCTGAACTGACACTGGGCTCTGAGTCTTGATGAGCTAATACCTAAAGACAATGTCAAGTTTACAAAAGAGGATGTCGAATACCTCTAATAAATGAGACTTCTAGAGGCAGAAAATGAAGAATTTGATGCATTCTGAAGCCTTCTAAACTAAAAGGAAAGAACAGGTCTGTGACTGTAGCAAGAACTGGGCTGTTTTGGAAACCCTGATATATTAAGAAAGTGGAAGTCAGGTGTTTATCTGATATGTGTTATTATCAGTATCGCCAAGAAAATTCAAAGTGCAAATCATATGTTAAAATCTAAACTTTAATGTCAACTCTAGGTATAGGAATAAGGGATTTTTTTTTTTTTTTTTTTTTTTTAACCTTTTAAATTTTTTTCTTTTTTTTTTTTTTCTTTTTTATTTTTTATTATACTTTAAGTTCTAGGGTACATGTGCATAACGTGCAGGTTTGTTACATATGTATATTTGTGCCATGTTGGTGTGCTGCACCCATCAACTCGTCAGCACCCATCAATTCATCATTTATATCATGTATAACTCCCCAATGCAATCCCTCCCCCCTCCCCCCTCCCCATGATAGGCCCCAGTGTGTGATGTTCCCCTTCCCGAGTCCAAGTGATCTCATTGTTCAGTTCCCACCTATGAGTGAGAACATGCGGTGTTTGGTTTTCTCTTCTTGTGATAGTTTGCTAAGAATGATGGTTTCCAGCTGCATCCATGTCCCTACAAAGGACGCAAACTCATCCTTTTTTATGGCTGCATAGTATTCCATGGTGTATATGTGCCACATTTTCTTAATCCAGTCTGTCACAGATGGACATTTGGGTTGATTCCAAGTCTTTGCTATTGTGAATAGTGCCGCAATAAACATACGTGTGCATGTGTCTTTGTAGTAGAATAATTTATAATCCTTTGGGTATATACCCAGTATATATTTAGGAATAAGGGATTTTCAAAGGCCATCTCTCTTTTTCTTCTATCTGCTTTATTGTAGCTCAGCTCATGCACTGGAAAAAGGGAATAGTAAGTGAATCCATCTCCTGAATTGTAACAGAAGATGAAATTTTGCTCAATTAGATTTGTAATTGTAACCCTTAGCAGTTCTTGTGAAGACAATGGCAGGGAAAAGACTGAATGGAATTTTTCAGACTTTATTTTCTTCATTGTGCTCAAGTGTGTCTTGTATGTCCAAAGATAATCAAGAATTGGCTGTAAATAAAATTCAGTCTCAAGGAAAGATATCCCACTCCTCTCCCAAGTTCCCAGACCACCTGTTCATGCAGTCATGGAATTTCTCCTTTGCTAAAATGAGCTTTATATAGTCAAACATCTCATAAAACGGGAGAGGGGCCTGTGAAATAACAAGAGAGAGTATTTAAAGGGTCTGACTTACAGAAATGCGCCCAGATGAGTTTGGCCAATTGGGGTCAGTTAAGCCTCCCCTGACACCAGCCATTAGTAATATTTTCCATGCACTAAGTAAAACAATGGAAATTCATCACATCTGGTTGAGCCTCCAATACCTATGCAGCTTGTAATGGTTTTTGCAATCTTGATATGAAACAGCACCGTGGCACTCAGCGATAGATTGTTAGTGAGCAAAGAAGGCACACTTGTTCCAAAACAATGAAGAGTTGCTTATTACCATTTCCCTTAGATGCCTCCCTCTTGTTCATGTTGCTAGAGCATTTCATCTTGATCCAAAGAGAGTTTGAGATTATTTTCCTCCCCTACTTCTTCCCCTATCTTTAGAGCAATCAGCAGTCAACCTCTAGAAAAGAAAAAAAAAAAAAAAGCAACACTTTGTATCTCTTCTGGGGCACCACACTTTCTTATTGAAACGTTTTAGTTGGCTGGATAAGTTTCTTTGAAGGTAAAGAAAAACAGTTTCGAAAGATTGGTAAATCCAAGAAACATTTGCCACCTTAGAGATCTTGTTCTTACCTTACATTTTCTTTCAGTACTTGAGATTTAGAAAAAGGTCATTGAGCAACCTGAATTGTCCTTAAGCCACATACTTGATGTTAATATTGAAGAATGATGTTTTAAAATCCCAATGTTTCCACCATTGTTCTCTTTGAGTAGAATCAATAAATAAGTTTCTTACAGGTTACAGAAACAATAGCTCGAAGAGGCAGAGTCTATGTCTATCTTGTTCACCATTTCCAGCACTCATCAAGCCATGAGGAGACATCAATACATGTTTGTTGAATGCCTGTTACCCAAATTTTCTTCCTCTGAAAACAACTCTATTTGTAGGTTGTAGTGTTAATCAAGGCACTCAATATTGCATTGCCAATGTGAAGAATATAGGACTAGTTGTCAAAAGTCCTACTGCTAGTTCTAAATTTGTAGTAATTACAGTAATAATAATAAACATTTATTAAGAGCTTAAAATTATCATGCATTATCATACATTAACTCATTTTTTACCCATAATAATGTTGTAAAGTAGGTATTCATACTATCAACTAAATTTTTGGAAAGCAGAAATTGAGGCATGGAGAAGTTAATCATTTTGCCCTAAATCACAGAACTAGTAAGTCGTGAAGCCAAGATTTTAACCCAGAGCTTTTTTTTCTAAATATAATGTTTTGCAAGTAAAATAGTTGTGTTTTGCTAAACCAATCACTTTGCACCTTAGTGGCTACCCTTATGAGATTAGCATAATCTTACCTACCTCAGAAGAACAGCACAGATGGGGGCTTCAAACTGAATGTTTATGGGTACATTTTCCAATATAAATATGTATGAGATAGTTTACTGTTTCCAGGACACTTACATTATCATCAGATGTCACAGGACTTGGAGGCCAAGATAGAAAAGATCGAGATCTCCCTTTTACCATAGTTCATATTCACATTGTTCTAGGGACAAATGATATTCTTCAATAAAACTGAGGAATCTTTGTGGCATAAATTCTTGGCGCAAAGTAACATACATAAAATGTTTCTGTTTGGAAAAAAAAAAACAAAAAAAAAACAAAAAACCTTCTCATATGTTAAGTTTTTATTTTTAGTTTCCATCTAGACCAGTAATTTTCTATTTCTGTCTTAGGAAGATTTTCTTAATGCACTCACACATACACACACCCCTGTACACACTCACATGTATACACATGTACATTCACACGCACAGATTCTCGTACGTACTCACCCAGAGGCATATATTCACACATGTCCCTGTGACAGGGTTACAATGTGCCTGATTGCTTGATGGTGGCAGATGGTGATGGAACATGGTATTTCTGAAGACAGTCCATGGTTTCCAGGTGGTCAGGGAAAATTCCGTAGTTTTATCTCCTGAGGTCTTTGAGTTAAGGAGGGGAATTTTTATGTGGTTTCCTTTTAGCAACAGATAAAGAGAATAATACAATTTCAGGGATTGACATAAATTAATCCTTAAGTCTGATATATTTGGGAATGATTAAAATGATGGTATTTAAGGACACTACTGATGTTCTTGTCAAACTTGTATTGGTGAACTTTTACTCAAATTTCACTATCAATTATTGAGATGTTGTGATTTGAAAATACGTGTGTGTGTATGCATGCACGTGTGTTCTCATCCTCTTTGACTTCTTCAAATGGTGGACAAGTAGTCCATCATCGAGATTGTCACGTAACTTGCAGAAAATATGAAACTAGCTCTATATCAAACATTAAGCATATAAGCGGGGCAAACTGATCCCAGAAAATCCTTCATGACATGGATTTTAAAATTGGACTTACCTTGGCTGGGTGGGGTGGCTCACACCTGTAATCCCAGTACTTTGGGAGGCCAAAGCAGGTGGATCACTTGGGGTCAGGAGTTCGAGACCAACCTGGCCAATGTGGTGAAACACTGTCTCTACTAAAAATACAAAAAAAAAAAAAAAAAAAAAAATTAACCGGCAGGGTGGCATGCACCTGTAATCCCAGCTATTTGGGAGGCTGAGGCAGGAGAATCGCTTGGGCCCAGGAGGCAGAGGTTGTAGTAAGTGCAGACTGTGCCACTGCAGTCCATGCTGGGCAACAGAGTGAGATTCTATCTCCAATAACAACAACAACCAAAACTCAACTCACCTTATGTATAGTTATAATGCCTTATTTTTTTCTCCCTGAAATTAGCAAACAAAAATAGAATTTCCTTCCCCATTTGGGCAACAGCTTTCCAAAGGTCCATGGCCTTCATCTTGTGTGCTGATTACTCTTCTTTCTCAGTGCCTACTCACTTTTCCTGGGATAGGTGATTTTCTTCTCCTCTAGGACTGGCTGTCGTATAGCATGGGAAGATTTACTAGCTGGCGTCTAAGGAAAAGACAGCAATGTGTATTAAAATAAGTCAATATAAATTAGTTGTCTATGTATGTAAATGAGTTGAACATAATCTTCATTGTTGAATAATGACATAATTCCCTTTCCTTGATTGACAAATCAAAAATTCAGGACTGTAGAGTTTTTTTGCTAGCTCAGTCTGATCAATCAATACTTAAGGTCACACAGTGCCAAAATCAGCATCTGTGAGTGTGTGTGTGTATACATGTGTAGCAGGTGTGAGTAGGGTAGACATTAATATTTTAAGTGGATGCCCATCATATTTTAAGTGGGTGCCCTTTCATTCTGGTTGCCTTTGAAGGCTTTTTTTGTTTGTTTTTCAGAGACTTATTTTAATACACATTGCCATCTTAGCCTTTGACGCCAGTTAGTAAATCCTCCCAGGTCTTTCCTTTAACATCAGTTTTCTCAGTTTCTATCAATAATATCCTCACATAAAGACTTGTTAAAGATTCGAATTGTGGCTGGGTGCGGTGGTTCATACCTGTAATCCCAGCACTTTGGAAAGCTGAGGCGGGCGGATCACAAGGTCAGGAGTTCAAGACCAGCCTGGCCAATATGGTGAAACCCCTGTCTCTACTAAAATTACAAAAATTAGCCGGGCGTGGTGAGGCATGCCTGTAGTCCCAGCTACTTGGGAGGCTGAGGCAGGAGAATCGCTTGAACCCGGGAGGCATAGGTTGCAGTGAGCCGAGATCATGCCACTGTACTCCAGCCTGAGCAGTGACAGAGTGAGACTCCATCTCAAAAAAAAAAAAAAAAAAAGGAATCAAATGCTGTATCTTGGAGTTTGGAGGACCATGGAGTAGCACAGAGAGGCTGTGAGCTCCAGGGCTGGGAATCAGGATCTTGTGCCCTACTCCACATATCCCTATGAGTATTTGCAAGTCCCACAGCCATTCCAGTCCTCAATAAAATCAGGATACAGGAAAACAGGTCCTGATGATTATTTCTAGTTTTAACAATCTGTCAGTCTAAGCTTTAAAGCAGTATATTCAGAATGTGAGACATTTTGTTCTCCTTAAACCTGACTGTTATCTATAGATAAGGCAGGTTAAAATCCGTGAGAAGGAGGTATGCCCACACACTGGCAAATACAGAGTCTGATGAGATAGGCTAATTAGGCATGTAGACAGAAAAAGGCACCTTGAATGTGGTCAGGTTTTCTAAATTTCTTAAATTTAGCCACTTCATGGTCTTGTTTAGTCATTGATTTAGTCACTGTGTTTTTTGTACTACCTTGTACAAGAAAGAGGTTTGTTGGTAGGCTCAAGACATTTGGAAAAATGAGCTAAATAAATAAATAAATGCTTAAATTAAAACTAAAATGAAAATAAGTTAGTAAGAAAAAAATGTGGATAAATAAATTAGATTTCCCCCTCCAAATATTTATTAAGCATCAATTAAGTGAGTTTCTAAAATGTGAGAAATTCGATGTTTAATCGATAAGTAAATAATGTAAATACAGGGTCCCTTTAATCTTGGAACTAACAATTTCTTTGTGAAAGGGATCTCTGAACACTTGAATGACAGTGCATGACAATAATACAGGAGCACTCGAGGATGTAGTGATGCAAGAGGGAAATGACAATTGCCTACAACAGTGGAAGGAAGGGGCAAAGACTCTAAGCAAGTGCCATACAAATGAAACACACCTTCTTCAGAGAAGGGAGACACCATTGTGGCCTGGGTGTGGGAAGAAAAGAGAGATGGAATATGAAGGGTGAATGGCATGAACAATGGTATAGAAAAGGATTTGCAGGACTGAACGGTCCAAGGACGAGAGCAATGGATGATAATGTTGGAAAGGTATGTTGAATGGGACACCTAGAGAGATGTGAATGGTGGGCTCATCCTATGGACCCTGCAGTCCAAGTTTTGGGGTGCAGAAGAGTGATACTGTGATTCGGAAAATCAAGATACTGGAGACTAATGAGCGCAGCATAGTCCAGATGAGGTAATAACTAAGTAAGCTGCTGTCATATGCGTGGATGTGGAAAGGAAAAGAGTTATGTGAGCATAGTTCGAAATCAGATATACATATATTATGTTCTTTCAAGCCATCAAAACGTTATCACAATTTTGCCTTAAGTTTCCAAATACATCTTTCTTCTTTGATCTCTCCTCCCTTTAAAAAGATCTGATTGCACCAGAGTAAGGTAAATATAGAAAAAAGTAAGTGCAGGTATCACAAGCTGAAATTAAGAGCAAGAGAATTTCAGTTCTCTGAAACTGAGTCCTAACAAGGAACCTAGGTCAGTTCAAGCACAGATTAAGGCAAATGGGTGGGAAACTCTGTGTCCAAGAACAGGAATCAAAAGCAAGTAAATAAGGTGGTGAACAGCTATCTTTGGTTTATTTTTAACTCTTCTGCCCTGCCTCTTTTGTACATACGCGTTGTTTTTCTTAAAGTAGAATTACTTTGCTCTTGCCTCAGAAAGCTCTGGAAAATCAGCTAGTTTCTGCTAAGTTGCTAGACTAGAGGGCCGTATCTCGTGTATCTCACACTGCTTTCCGATTTAAGCTATCTTCAGAAGATCAGGATGTCACATTATAAAAGGATCCTGGAACTAATTGCCCTCTGAGTCAGCTCTAACTAAACTGGTTTGAATCCCAAAGTAAAGACAGTCTATACATCTGAATCCCAATTTCAAAGCGATCAGGAAAGATGAGTCCAGCCTCAGTGGTGCATGGATACCCTCACAAGTAGGGTGACAAAAATGTGGATTGTGAGCATCTGAAATGTTTGACCCTTAGTCATGGCTGATAAAATATTCACTAACGACTGATTTTTAAAAATTTAACTTTTGTAAAGAATATTTTATGAGTGATGCTGTATTAGTTACCTATAGATTCATAACTGATTATTCCAATATTTAGGTGCTTAAAACAACAAATGTTTACTCTCTGTTTCTCTGTATCAGATATTTGGGCATGGCCTTACTGGGTACCTCTGGCTCAGGATTTCTCTTGAGGTTGCAAACAAGGTGTTAGAAGAGGTTGTATTTATCTCAAAGCTTGACTAGCGGATGAACCACTTCTCAACCTGCTCATGCGGCCCAAGTCCTTACTAGCTATTGGCTGGAGACATATGGGACCCTCCAGGGACCACTCACAATGTAGATAGTTGCTTGCTTTATCCAGAGCAGGGGTTCGAGAGAGAGAGAGAGAGTGACAGCTACTCTGAAGTTAGTCTTTTTATTACCTGACCTCAGAAGAAACATACCATTGCTTTTGCTGCATTCAGTTCAGTAGAAGTGAGTCACTGTTAATAGGTCCAGCCTACACTCAGGTGAAGGGGATTTCATGTGAACTTGAATATCAGGAAGGTGGGATCACTGGAAGCCATTACAGAGACTGCCTACCACAGATGCGATAGCGTTGCTGTGGCAGAAATCCTCTGCGCTCCTGCTACCTCAGTGGTGGCCCACGGACTAGCAGCGTAAGACCACCTGAAAGCTTGATAGAAAGGTAGCATCTCAGGTCCAATCCCACCCAGGCCAGCTGAATCAGAATCTGCATTTAACAAGGTCCAGAGATTCTTCATGTGCATACCAACGTGTGAGAAGCTCTAGGCTATAGGAGCTTCACATCATGAATCTTAGAGGAAACTACTTTTCAACTGAGACCCACGCACCGGAGTCTCTGTCTGGGAGCAGATGGTGATAAGCTGATGAGATTCTGCTTTCTATGCTTTTCAAAAACACAGGCTTGGGCAGGTAATCCATGGTCTTAAAATGCACACACAGTCACAGTTTAATGGCTTAATGATGAAGCCTGAACTTTTGTTGGCCATCAGACATAACAATGACCACATGGACGTCTCCAATTCCTGCATAGCATTTATAGGGAAAACCAGATCCTTTGAACTTACGAAAAACCCCAAACCCATCATCCAAGCACCTTTCATTCCTAGAGATTATCAGAGTTTTCATTACAGGTTAAATTCTTTGTAACTTTTTCATGTGGAAACTATCCGGTTACCTCCTGTTCCTTCTGCTGAGTGCAAATGGAGTGTATACTCTACTTCCTACAGCTGTTTTGGATTTTGTTACATTTTCCAGGTTTGGGAAAAAAAAAATGTGCTGACAGAATGTGGCTTCATCTACAACTCTCAACTGATTTAAGAGTATAAACAGAAATACGTTTCCTGATTGTATGTACCCATGAAATAATAATATTATCCAAAGATCCACTAGCCATTTTATTTTTAGAAACTGGGCATTAACTGAAGAGAAACAGAAAAATACACTGGGGAAAGGTCATTACGAGATAAAGACAGCAAATATGGCTAGGAAAAAAAACAAAACAGAAAAGATACATTTTGGTTTGCACTATTCTTCAATGGAAGATATTGGCTTTTTTTTTTTTTTTTTTTTTTTTGAGATGTTTTTGCTCTTTGTTGTCCAGGCTGAAGTTCAGTGGTGCGATTTGCTCACGAACCTCTGCCTCCCGGGTGTCAAGCGATTCTCCGCTCAGCTCCCGAGTAGCTGGGCATTACAAGACCGCCACCATGCCCGGCTGATTTGTTCTAGTATTCTTTGTAGAGATGACGGTTTCACCCATGTTGGGCCAAGCTGGTTTGAGGCTCCTGGACTCAGGTGATCCACCTGCCTCACTCCCACAAGTGCTGGGATTACGGCATGAGACACGCGCCGCCATAGTTGCTTTTTAAATGGGAAAAAAAAAAAAAAAAAAAAAAATTTCCTTCGTATCTGGGCAGGAAAGTCAGAGTCAAATAGATATAATTGGAAAAGTTTACTAAATGATGGACTTACGTTACATTTCCCCCCAACTGATCTTTTTTGTTTTATTTTACATAATGGAGCAATATCCTCTTAAATAAATATATGTGAAAGCAAAATGCTGCAGTCACATTTCATCGTAACAAGATGAAACAAATAAAAACTTAAATCTGAAGCACTAAGAGGTAAACAACTTTCGCTTGGGCTACGCAATGACACTTAGCCTATCTGTTGATAGTATGGAGAGCACATCTTCCCTTTTTGTTTTCTGGGATGAGGTTGTAAGTAATAAAATTATGAGTAATTTTGGGCTTTCCCAACTGGTAAAAATCCTCAAGGTGTGTTTTATCAACTCAAGTAGATGGAGTGCTTCATGGTCCAGAATAATGGGGCTGGAAGGCGAAATATGTTGGGATGTTAGAGGCAAGGGGCTGCTGGGGAGCTCATAAAGTTAGAATCACGTTAGGACCTGTTTACTAAGAAAAGGCAGGTGAGACAGGGCTAAGGGATTGCTGGGGAGATTGATCCTGGTAATGGCAGCTGGGCAGCCCCAAGTTCAGGTGTCAAAGGACAAAAAAGGCAAATTAAGATCCAGCAAGTCACACCAGAAGGTCCACTCTGGATGACAGAGCAGAGCACATATGGTGGGCAGTCTAGGTGTGTTGTAGGTGGTGGTGTGGGAACTCTGACTTTAAGGATTTTATCCTATTTGGGGGGATTGACAAATCCAGGTCACATAATAGGATGCCAGCTATGAAAACCAGGGGTTGGAATGGGGCCTTCACTCACAAGGATAAATGTGGATGTTGGTTTGCTTAGCACTGACCCAAGGCAAAAGCTGAGTACCATGCCCTAAAATAGAAAAAAAAAAAAAAAAAAAATGTAAGAAATGCTGTGAGTTGTAGAGAGGAAAGAACTTCCGATGAAACTCAGCTCATCCCTTTGACCTCCTAGATAGAAGTTTGATGGATAAAGGAGACTCAGGTAGGGAGTGGGGAGTTGAAACACAATGTAGGAGTCTAGATTTAGTCTCTGGGCCACCAGATTTGGGGGGTGAGGACACTGAGTTGTTTTTAATCCCCTCCTTCACCACCCTGGAGAAGTTGGTAAAGCAATTGTAGGGGCTGGGACGCCATGTGAGCCCATCTGGATCCATCCAGACCAGGAGACGCAGCGTGAAAAAAGTAAAGATGGTGCTGATATCATCTTGTTTCACTCTGGTCACTCTGCTTCCTCTAGAAAGTTGCTGCTGGGTTAGGGTGATTAGCTGGGGACATGCTTACAGGTTTCTGTTGTTTTACTTTATGTGGTTTCTTATGAGCAAGAGGGAAAGTGCTGATCTTGTAGCTCTATAATCAAGAAGACGCCCTTATTAGTTCCCATTCTGGTAAATAGGAGCAGTATCTAATTTCCTTTGGAAGCAAGGCAGTAGAGGAGAAAGGGTATACCACCATGAAAAGCAATCTTGTCTGGAACCAATGTGTTTGAGTATTGAACTTTGGGTCACACAGAGTTTTTCCCAGCAATGATATTCGAATACATAATTACTCCGCTCTTCATGTGGTATTGGTAGTGCAAAAAACAAGTGTGTACTTTGTATTTATTTTCCAGATTTCCCATTTATTGTTCCCCAAGCAGAATGACGGTGCAAGTTTGATTCCACCACATTGAAAGATAGCTGCTCTTGGCTTCAGGAAGCTTTTTCCTTTCCTTTTATTCCTTTTCAATCCTCCCTTTCTTTGTTTGGTGACTGGGTGCCCCTCCATGTGTCATCTTCTTTTAATAGCACAGCTGCCATCAGGAATCATAGCTAAACTATTTAACAACCAATGCATCTCAGGTATCAAACAACTGGAATGGCCATTGACCATAATTCTGGAGCAGAAAACAAGGGGCCCTCTGCTCTGTCCAAAGGTTAACTGTTTAATTGTGGGATTGTGGTGAGTTCAAGAGGCTGCAGAAGATATGGTAAGGGGATTCAGGGTAGCAGCTAGTTTACCAAGTGCTACAGAAATATTTACATACTGAGAAATATTTACTATACTGAGATGCTCTTATCAGTGCATACTGGCTAATTATCAAGGCTGATATTTGTTTCTAGAATGTGGTTACAGGACCACTATACTTGAAGAGACCCTGATGACTAACTGATACAATCTCCTTATCTCTCACATTCATTAATTCTGTACATATTTATTGAGCATCCATTATGCGTCAGACACTTATCAAGGTACTGGTAAGATACTGGTGAATATGACAAAAAAAAATCCTGCTTATAGTCTAGTAGGGGAGATAGACAACAAATAAAAAGGGAAAAAAGACTATATGATGTGATTTTAGGTTGTGATAAGTGCTGAGGAAAAACAAAGCACAACAGGCCAACGGAGAGAAGAAGGCTTGAGAAAGGCTATTGGATCAGGCATCAGAGAAGACTTTTCTGAGGAACTGACACTTGAGCAAAGACCTGAACGAATAGAGGGAACAGGCCATCAACTATCTGGGGAAGGAGTCCCAGGCAGATGCGACATTTTGTGCAAAAGTCCTCAAGGTGGGAAGGAGTGTGGCATGTTACATGAGCAGAAAGGAAGTACAGCAGGAGCCAAGAGATGGAGGGGAGAGTGTGAGGAGAGGATAGAAAGTAGGTGGTGGCCCAGTGCACCTAGGCCATGGGGAGGAGTTGGGATTTTACTCTGAACACAAGAGAACGCCACTGAATACGTATGATCTGAATTCTATTGGAAGAAGAGCACTTCGGCTGATGTGCTGAGAAGGTATTTGCAGAGGCATGAGTAGAAACTTGGAGTCCAGTTAGTTTGTTTTGTTTTGTTTTGAGATCAGACAAGGGGTAATTAGGCCTGAAGTTATTGGGGCTCAGAAAGTTGACGTGGCTGCTTCCAAGTCACACTGTTGAAGTTTGGTCCCAATTTTCCAGATGTCATAATGCAATCAGTGCTGGTCAAGTGAAAGTTTAGGTAACCTGGCCTCTGCCGAGAACTTGTTACTTGCCCAAAGCTCATCTCTTCTCTCCCCATCCTGTTGTAATCTTTGAACTAGGAAAATTCTAACATTGGATGGTTGACAACAAAATTGAAACATACTCTTGAGCTGACAAGGTAAGAGATAAGCCTAGTTTTCTTATCATTGGGGCTCAAAGGCAATACCTTTGTCTATTTTTAAGGAAACTGAGAACCAGGGAGGGTTCTGCGACTCACGTCTATAATGCCAGCACTTTGGGAGGCCAAGGTAGGCGGATCACTTGAGGTCAGGGGTTCGAGACCAGCCTGGCCAACATGTCAAAACCCTGTCTCTACTAAAAATGCAAAAATTAGCTGGGCATGGTGGCGGACGCTGTAGTCCTAGCTACTCAGAAGGCTGAGGTGGAAGAAATCCTTGAACCGGGGAGGCAGAAGCTGCGGTGAGCTGAGATTGTACCACTGCACTCCAGCCTGGGTGACAGAGCAAGGCTCTGTCTCAAAAACGAACAAACAAAAAACAAAACTGGGAATCATTGATGAGTAAATGTTAAAGCAAAATGCAGATAGAGTCATGGGGAAAAAGAAAATAATAAGGATGAGGCAAGAAACAGAAACTGGAGATAAGGCAGTTCTTCTAAAAGGCACCCAGATCAGATAGGAAAATGCCAGCTCCTGCAGGGTGCAATTAGGTTCCAATAGCTGTTTCTCCCCGAGGTCCATCTTCCCACAGTCCAGGGTCCTGCAGTTATCACAATGTTTTGAATTGTGAAATCTCTCTCTCTCTCTCTCTCTCTCTCTCTCATTACTGTGCCTTTCATCTCTGAATGACTAACACCGTATGCAATGGGTAACATTTTAGGGACACGTTGCGATCATAGATCACACAATGGCTACCCGTGGACCACATGTCTTTCTCAGGTTTGTTGGGCCTACAAAGAGTTTTTGGAAATTCAAATAAGCTGCTGTATTAGTTTTCTACTGTTGTGTAACCAATTACCACATACTCAGCAGCTTAAAACATTGTACATTTATTATCTCATCATTTCCACAGCTCAGGAGTCCAGGCATGGCTTAGCCGAGAGTCTGTTCAGGGTCTTACTAGGCTGCAATCCAAGAGGTTGGCCAGGCTGCATTCTCATCTGGAGGCGCTAGGGGAAAGAAGCCACTTCTTCTTCTTTTTTTTTTTTTTATTTGGGACAGAGTCTCTGTCGCCCAGGCTGGAATGCAGTGGTGTGATCGCCTCCGCCTGCAACCTCTACCTTCTGGGTTCACGCAATTCTCCTGCCTCAGCCTCCCAAGTAGCTGGGACTACAGACGCGTGCCACCATGCCCAGCTAATTTTTTTTTTTTTTTGGTATTTTTAGTAGAGACAGGGTTTCACCATGTTGGCCAGGATGGTCTCGATCTCTTGACCTTGTGATCCTTCCACCTTGGCCTCTGAAAGTGCTGGGATTACAGACCTGAGCCACCGCGCCCGGCTGAAAGAAGCCATTTCTAAGCTCAATCATGTTGTGGATGGAATTCACTTTGTGCAGCTATCAGTTGTGTGATTGGAGATTCCAGCATTTTGCTGACTGGGAGCTGCTCAAAGGCCCTAGAGGCACAGTTGCTTGTCCCGTAGGCTTTTCTGCCATGGCTGCTTTACTGCATCTCACTTCAGGGAAGGACAACTTTCTCCTTTAAGGGCACTCACCAGATTAAGTCAGGCTCATCCACCATCATTCTTTGCTTTTTGATGAACTCTAAATCAACTGACTTGGAATCTTCATTACATCCAGAAAAAGACTTTTCCTCTTGGTCATATTCTCTTAGCTAGAAGCAAGTTACAAGTTCAGCCTGTAGCCAAGGGAGGGGGCCACACAACGTATCAGGAATCATGGGAGCTTCTGGTGGTTTTGCCCACCACAGCTGACTACATATACAAATTAGTAAAGTGCGCAAAATTTAGTTTTTCAGTTTCTTTTTTTTCTTTTTTTTTGAGACGAAGTCTAGCTCTGTCATCCAGGCTGGAGTGCAGTGGCACAATCTTGGCTCACTGCAACCTCCGCCTCCCAGGTTTAAATGATTCTCCTGCCTCAGCCTCCTGAGTAACCAGGACCACAGTCACCCGCCACCACGCCTGGCTAATTTTTTGTATTTTTAGTAGAGACAGGGTTTCACCATGTTGGACGGGCTGGTCTCGAACTCCTGACCTCGTGATCCGCCCACCTCAGCCTCCCAGAGTGATGGGATTGCAGGCGTGAGCCACCAGGTCCGACCTTTCAGTTTCTTTTGAAAAAAAAAAAAAATCACACTAGACACTGGGGTCATATTCTCGCCTGGCATCAAGCCACAGGAGTGGGCCATTGACAGCCCGCTTTGGTCAGACATGCTCCCTGAGTTTCTATTATTCCCCTCTCTGCCTTTGGCTAATTGTTTATTCATTTGTGTCAACTGCTTCACTCTGCCATTTATGGTTACAAGTCCCATAGTAAACATTTGCTAGAAGTATGTAATCACAATTATTTTGCTTATGTTTTTGTTGCTTTCGTGTATGTTTAACAGCCTTTAGGCTCCTTTAGAGCCTAAAGGAATGTTGGAGATAATTTAGTTCACCTATTTTACAGAAAAAACTGAAGCCCCCAGAAGTGACTTTACCAGGTTCATACAAGTTGTTGTTAGAACCCCAAACTCATGATTCTTCCTATTCAAGCCCTGCAGCATTTTTTTGAGAATGAAAGCAAAGAGGAATTGGCCAACTCATGTCCTGGGAAACAATCTGGAAATATTTTTGTCTAAAGCCATACCTCCCTTCTCTAGGAAAACTTAGCGTTTTTTGAGTATTAGAAATCAACATGAAAATTGTACATCATTAGGCCTGTGGAGAGTTTTGCTTCTTCTGCAGAAGCTTTGGTCCAGTTGAAGATTTACCAGCATGTGCCAATGAGCTGTCACCGTGTCTTTATTCAAAAGGTCTCTGTCTACCAATGGCATACTGAGAAATGTACACCTTTTGGTGTGTGGTCAATAACTGAACGTGCACTTCTCATGGGGTTCTAGAGCCAGGAAACGCATGTTCAAATTCCAGCTCTGTCATTTGCTATGTGACTGGCCTTGGGCACGTTATTAAATTCTCTGTGCCTCAGTTTTCTCATTTGCAGAATGGGTATTAGAATACAAATTTAAAATAATATTACATGAGTTCATAAATGTAAAGCACTTGGAATGATGCCTGACTCAGTAACATATATCTATTAATCATAATTATTGTTATTACTTTCACTTGTGTTCCTGTGTAGATGCTTATGGTTGAGATTTGTTACCTAGATCTAGAATTTGCATTCTCACTGGGTGCAATACCGTTCCCAACAGGGAAAAAATTTGTTTATTTGGAAACAAAAAAAAAACACTTACTCTTTTAATGTACAAAACATAGATAAACATGAAATATATAAACAGAAATACAGTATATTTATATTACAAGTTCATGGGAGGATTGATTAGTTAAAAAATGCCTAAGAAGGCTTATTGGAAGAGTGAAAATGGGGGAAAAAAAAGTCGAGAAATACTGTTTTAGAAGAACAAGAGAAGGCAGGCCGGGCACAATGGCTCACACCTGTAATCCAGCACTTTGAGAGGCCGAGTCTGGCAGATTGCTTGAGGCCAGGAGTTCAAGACCAGCTTGGCCAACATGGTGAAACCCCATCTCTACTAAAATTACAAAAGTTAGCTGGGTGTGGTGGCGTATGCCTGGGATCCCAGCTACTTGGGAGGCTGTGGCACAGGAATGGCTTGAATCCAGGAGGCCGAGGTTGCAGTGAGCCAAGATCACACTACCGCATTCCAGCCTGGGTGACACAGCGAGACTCTGTATCAAAAAAAAAAAAAAAAAAAAAAAAAAAAAAAACAAGACAGGTCAAACATAATAAAGTATTTCAAGATGCGATGGCAGAGCAGGAAACCAAGCATGGGGCCCTTCTAATTTCCAGATCCTTCGAGTGTGACTGCCTAGCATGTACACTGGTGAAGGCAGCCCTGATGACAGGCAGTCCATGGTGCCTCTGAAGACTCTTCTGAGGGGTATCATAGGACAACATAGGACATATCATTTCTTAGTAACCTCGCTCATCATTAGGACTATTGCCCATAGTGTGGAAGGAAGGTAGAACCACCTTTTGCCGAATTTAGACTATTCTTCCTAGATTAGAAACAAACTGCTAATACCTGGGTAAAAAATGAAAGGGTTAGTGAAACTCAAGAGTGTTTCAGTGGGTTTGTCATCTCCCCACCAACCCAAGGTTTTGTCCTTTTGGGTATTAATTTGGCCTCCATTTTATGCTCTCCCAAAACATGAAAGTTCTTTCATTTCATTTATTTATTTATTTATGTATTTAGAGATAGAGTTTCGCTCTTGTTGCCCAGGCTGGAATGCAATGGTACGATCTCGGCTCACTGCAACCTCCACCTCCAGGGTTCAAGCGATTCTCCTGCCTCAGGCTCCCAACTAGCTGGGATTATAGGCATTCACTATCATGCCCAGCTAATTTGTTTTGTATTTTTAGTAGAGACGGGTTTCTCTATGTTGGTCAGGTTGGTCTTGAACTCCCAACCTCAGATGGCCTGCCTCCCTCGGCCTCCCAAAGTGCTGGGATTACCGGTGTGAGCCACCATGCTCGGCCACAAGTTCTTTTATTTTACAAATTTTATTTCTGATAATTTGAGATGAAAGCGAGTACAGAAAAAAAAAAATGATGTCTTGATGAAAATGAAGCCATTGGCTTCCTCCATATCTGACCCCCGTTCAGAGTTTCTGGTGCTGCTTAACTCTGGAGATTTGTAAGAGGAAATGAGCTAAGTTTACTACAGGGCTTACGCAGAGGTCCTGCTCAGCACTGCCCAGGAGCACCGATTGCTAACTCTGTCCTTCCGTCTGATGCCAGGTCCCAAAAATAGCCCAGTGGGAACAACACAGCAGCCTCTCCCTCACGGCTTGCAAATCAAATCCCTGATTAGGTCAAAGGATGGGAAATGTGGCTACATCGCTGCTCAGAGGCTCTCCAATGCCAAGGGTGTAGAAACTTCCTGTTCCTTCGGATGTTGGGACAGAGCCGCTGGGCAAGCTTCACTCAGGAGACCTTGCTCCATCTCTTTTGAGTCCTTGAATCTGCTGGGGAGAAGCAGTTTTCCCATGGAAGCCTTTGAGTCCCTAAGATTCTGGAAGTCCAGGGAAGAGCACTGTTCAATCTGTAATTGCAGACATCTGACCCAAGAAAGGCTGGCCTTGCTGGAGATGCCTCACTCCCTAGGAAAATCAATTTTGGTTTACTTCATGGTAGAAATAAGACCACTGAAGATTTTTCCTTCTTTCTCATTTCTGGTGGGCACACTTGAAAATGGCAGCTAGTATTGTAATGTCACCTTACAGCTTATATCAAAAGTGTATAAAACGGTCTTTGCCCCGTAACTAAAGGGCTCCTTGGGGGTGTGGGGAGGTAGTGAGGGGAAGTGACAGAGCAGAATAAGGAGGGGTAGAAAAATGCTCTATGTCTCAGTCCATTTGGGCTGTTACAGCAAACATATCACAGACTAGGAGGCCTATATACAACAGAAATTTATTTCTCATAGTTTTGGAGGCTGGGAAGCCCAGATCAAGGCATGAGCAGACTCAATATCTAGTGAGGGCCTACTTCCTCATACATGACTGACATGGTTAAGCTTTGTGTCCTCACCCAAATCTCATCTTGAATTGCAATCTCCAGGTGTTGAGGGAGGGACCTGGTGGGAGGTGATTGGATCATGGGGGCAGTTCCCCCAATGTGGTTCTTATGATAGTGAGTGAGTTCTCACAAGAGTTGATGGTTTTATTAAGCAGTTTTCCCTGCTCTTACTCACTCTTCTCCTTCCTGCTATCATGTGAAGAAGGTTCTTGTTTCCTCTTCACCTTCCGCCATGATTGTAAGTTTCCTGAAGCCTCCCCAGCCATGTGGAACTGTCAATCAATTTTCTTTATAAAAGACCCAGTCTTGGGCAGTTCTTTATAACAGTGTGAAAATGAACTAATATAATGACTCTCTTCTTACTGTACCCTCACATGGCAGAAGAGGTGAGGGTCTTTTGGGGGTCTCTTTTATCCCATTCCTGAGGGCTCTGCCCCCATGACCTAATCACGTTTCTAAAATTGTTCTCCTAATTCCATCACCTGGGCTTTAGGATTTCAGCATATGAAATTGGGGGAACACAAACATTTAGACCATAGCACTTTATAACAAGGATTAGTAAATGATGCCTGAATCTACCCCCCGACACCTGTGTTTGTAAATACAATTGCACTGGGACTTTCTTTTCCATGCTTATTCATTTGTGTATTTTCCACGGCAACTTTCATAATACAAAGGCAGAGCTGAGGAGTCCTGGTAGGGATCACGTGTCCTACAAAGCCTAAAATATCTGGCCCTCTACAGAAAAAGCGTACTGATCCCTGCTTTATAATAATGGCCATACATTTAGTGTTTCCTATGCTGTGTACATTATATGGCTTTTCTCATTCAGGTCTCACAACAACAGTTCAAAGTGGATACTGTTCTCCCCACTTTACAGATGGGGAAGGAGACAAAAAGCTTATTCAAGGTCACGCACTTGGTAAATGATAGGGCTGGGTGTGACTCTATAGCTATCTGATATTATGAATTTTTTTCTAGCACATTGCATTGCCTCACAGCTAAATTCTCATTGGATTGTTGGTCTGAATCACCGATTGAAAAATCAAATGTCTTCAGGGACCTGGCAAGATCCCGAAGGACACTGCTCTAAGCCAGAGGGAGTGGTGTGTTTTGTGGCCGAAGTGGAAAATACAAGCCCAGTTTAAAGGCACTCAAACATGAATTGTTTTTTTCAAAGCCATGCGAACCAAACAAAACATGTCAGCAGTTCTTATTAGACTAACAGGTTGCTGGTTTGTGGCCCTTGGACCGATCCTCGAAAAGGTTGGGCAAGGGAAACAAAGATATGCTGAGAATGGAAACCAGAGAGCCCGTGGGTCTCCCGCTCCAGCTCTGGTCCACTTCTTTGGGAACATCTTAGATGGCTGCATGGAGAAATCATGGACCTTTGGCCTGTTTTTTCCTCCGAACTCTGCCACCTAGTCTTGGTATGATTTCAAGCAAATAAACTAACCTCTATGAGCTTCTGATTTTTCATCCTTTAAAACTGAGATTTACTTATCTCAAATTTATTGGTCCACGGTGTGCGTCAGGAGCTGCACTGGTCTTGGCTTATCTCAGGAAATGGCAACTGCATACTTCCACTTGCTCAGAGAAAAACCCTTCGTGTGCTCCTTGATTCTTCTCTTGTTATTTCACCTATGACCAATCTGTCAGCACAACCTGCTGTCTCTGTAGGCAGTAAGCATCCGGAATCCGAACAATTCTCATTTCTATCACTAATGAAACCATGCCCCAAAGAGTTAAAAAAAATGACTAGCAAACGTTCTTGAGTGTGCAGCATGGCAGATAAGGAGAAGAAAAACAATTTGCCGAAAGGCTGAAACTCCTGCTTGCAAGATGTCAAAACTGACTAAAATTGACTAAAACCAATTTGGCCGACTAGAGTCTGCACACAGAATGAGCTTGTTGACATCACAACCCAAATTTCCACTGCATGTTTTATACTAATTCCACCCTTAAATTTACATATACAATCTATGGGGTAGCATGAAGAAGTGCACTTGCCAGAAGACTTTCCAGACCACCCCTTTGCTTCTACCCATCACAGATGAATCCCAGAATCCACTTTGTAAACCTTCCATAATGAAATGACTGCCATAAAACAAGCATGAGGAGACAGATTTGAGCTAAACTCCTGTCTCCTTGAAAAGCTCAATGGAAAGCTTTTCTTTTCTCAGAAACCCAGTGTCATAGTATTGACTTCTAGTGCATCGGGCAGCAAGTCCTTGAACTCTGTAACACTAACACCTAAGCCCCAGCCTCCATGGTAGCTGACATGGATTATGGCAATAGCCTCCTTACCTGGTCTCCCAGGTCCTTGAGTTTGTTCTTGATCCAGCAGCCATAGAGACCCTGTTAAATAAGTGAGACCATGACATTCTTCATGGTTTCTCCTTTCACAGAAAAAACAAAGTTTTTACAATGACCTTCAAGGTGCCAGTGATCTGCCTCCTCTCCTGCAACCCTTTTTGCCTGCTTTTGCGATCTCATCTCTGGTTCTCTGACCTGTGAGCTCCTCTGTAGCCAGTGCCCCTCTGCCTCTCTGTCAAGCACACTAGGCAAGCTCCTACCTCATGGCCTTCAGACCTGTTTCTTTTGCCTGGAATACTCTTCACCTAGATAGTCACAGGGCAACTTCCTCATTGCTTTACTGCATCTCCTAAGTGAGGTCCTCCCTAACCATAGAATTCAAATTGCATGCCCCCTATTTACTCCTCTCTCCTTTGTTATCTTCCTCCCTAGCACTAATCGTTTCCACATAGCATACAGTTTATTTATATATATTGCTTATTGTCTGTTTTCCACAATAGCAGCCAAAGGATTGTTGTGCTCACTGCTGTATCTATAGCACCTTATAAAATGCCCCATCTACAGTGCATGTCCAATACTTTGAAGTTCCTTTTCTTCATTCCTTTCTCTTTCTCATCAGAAATAAATTTTCCCCACCACACCATTTACTCTATTAGAATTGAATTAAAATTATTTTAAGAATCTTGGCCGGACGCAGTGGCTCACACCTGTAATCCCAGCACTTGGGAGGCCAAGGTGGGTGGATCACCTGAGGTCAGAAGGTCAGGAGTTTGAGACCAGCCTGGGCAACATGGTAAAACCCCATCTCTACTAAAAATACAAAATTAGCCAGGTGTGGTGGCATGTGTCTGTAATCCCAGCTACCTTGGGAGGCTGAGGCAGGAGAATCGCTTGAACCTGGGAGGCAGAGGTTGCAGTTAGCCGAGATTGTGCCACTGCACTCCAGCGTGGGCAACAGAGGGAGGCTGTCTCGATAAACTAAAAAAAAAAAAAAAAAAATCTGATGCTAGCTGGGCTTCTAAAGTAGAATTATTTTAATTTCAAAGATCTGTGGTCAGTGATAGGCAGCTAACTTCAAAACATATGCCAGTGATTGTGGCAGTGGAGTCGCCAGACCAGCATCACATCCATGGTCACCAGGGGACTTGTTAGAAATGCAAATTCTTGGGCCTCACCTAGAAGCCACTGAATCAGACATACTGGGGAAGGGTCCACCGATGTTTTAACAAGCCCACCAAGTGATTCTGATACAAGTTAAAATTTAAGAACCATTTCATTGTTTGGGTTTGTTTATAAAAACAGTCCTAGGTCAAAGAATGACTAGGTAAAATGAGGTAATGAAAGATAGCTGGGGAATGGGATTAAGCACACCTGTGTTCAATACCCACCTCTACTCTTGGATGATCTTGGACGCATCACTTCTCAGCCTTGAAACTTGGGTTTCTAGCTCCAGGGGTACAGAACAAAATAATCTCTAAGACCCTGACCCATCTGAACCTCCAATGAGTCTATTTTTGAACTTGCTTCTTTCTTTGGGTTCTAGGACTATCACCCAACACTTACATCTCAATACCTCCTTCCCTCTTTGTTTTGTGTTCCTCAATACGAAAGACCTGTGTTTGCTATCTGGATGTCTCCCATCTCCAAACATGTTGTTCCCATTGAAAAAAAAAAAACAAAACAGTACACAATATGTGTTTGCTTTACTCACTCATATATGATATATGTGTGCTGCTATATAAACATACACAATCTGTATACAAAATGGAAATTCAAGCTCAGGTAATAAAACAGTGGTTCTAACTTGGGTTCACCACGTTGAACACCGCTTATCTGAACTCAAGACAGGCAATTCTCCCTAACTCCCTGACTCATTTTCCAGAAAAATACTCATTTTCTTTGAGAACTAAGCATACTTTCTAAAAACAACTGATTAAATAAATTCAGGAAACATCATCTTTCTTGTATTGAGTACTTGTTACATGTCAGACACTATGCTCAATGCTTCTTACGTACATAAATCTTATTATTTACACAAATAGTGTGCAATAGGTATTATTGTCCCATGTTGCAGATCGGAAAGCTGAGGCACAGCTAGGTTGTGTAACCTGCTCTTGTTTACTTAGCAGAAAAGTGGTAGAGCTAGCACAATGGTAGAACAAGAAATTTTTGCTACAACCTAATGAGGATATTTCTAAGGATATTTTCCACTAAAGAGTAGCTCTTTGGCAAAATTGAATAGTGTTAATGTCTAATCATAGAATTTCAATAAGATTTTTGGCAAAGAGCTCTATCCTAGTGCCATTCAATGTATAAACCTGAATTGTTTCTATTGTGCATAGAGACAGGGCCTAGGATTCTGAGGTTAGGGGCATGATTTCTTAATTGCGGTCTGGCCTGTCTCATGACACCGCCCTGCTTCTCTGGGTTCTGGTAGTGGGAGGAGCAGAGAATTTTCAACTTGCAGTCAGATCCGGTACTTCAGGACTGACATGATTAATTAGAACTACTATGGTAGCTGGAAGGGGAGAGATACATCTGGAAACAGCCCCCAAATTGCTTACGTCACATTTAAAACTGTCCATGTCCCTCATGGAGTAGCTTACGGAGCTGAAAGCATGCATGCTTTTTATCATAACTAATTTTCTTTATGATTTTCCCCACAGTTAACATGCATCTAAGATTCACATGTGCTTTATCCAACACACAATTAGTTGACATAGGATATGGAAAAATCTCTCGTTCGCATTTGTTTACTTGACGCATCGACTGACAGAATGTGGTTACTTTTGTAGTCTCCGAGGAGCTGAAAAAAAAAGCTCAGAAATCCAACTTTATGAAGTTAGGTTTTCCGCCACTGAGAAATAGCTTCATGTTAAAGATTTGTTTACAAGGAATTGCTGTTTCCACTTGCTGGAGCAGCTCTTAAACATTTTTTTTTTTTTTTTTCTAAAGTTGTTTTTTCCAACCACTAAGTGGATCTAAACATTAAGTGTTTCTGAAGTTGGTTTTCCAGCTCCTGGACTACTATTAACTTCTGCTGGGATGAAACAGAAGGCTGCTGCCTCCACTTAGCCATCCGTAATGTAAGAGTGTAATATTTTGAAAAATTTTTAAAAAGGGCTTACTGCGCAATATTTATATTTCATTCACATCAGCACAGGACAGTGTTGACACAAAGTTCCACTGTTGTTGTTGGCTGCGCCTTTTTTGCTTCCATCCCACGGCGCCCAACTTCCCGCTCCCACTGATGGAAGCTATATCTGCTCCAAGCAAGAGGCCAACCTGATAAACGCAGACAGAGCAGAGCCCACAGAGCCTCCCCTTCTTAAGAGGAAAAATTGAGAGATACTTGTACAAGTCTGTTTGAAAGGAGAAATGACAGAAAACTTCTTCCTGACCTTAGAATCAAGTCACTTTGAGAGTTAGATGTCCCTCCCTCTCTCCCAGAAGGGAGGAAAAATGAAGTGTGCTGTGGTTTTCCATAAAAAATCCATATTTCACACTTCCTTATGATTGCAATTATCAGATATTCTCAAGGAATTTCTCACATTATGTTCCAAAAACCAGTTAGAGTGTGCATTGGTAATAATGCTAACCATGATGGATAAAGAGATGTTTGCAGAACAAAACTCCAGTGCTCCCCAGGCTTAACACCTTCTGTTAGACTCCATTGTTTGAATGAATACTAATTATAGATCCCCAGTGAGCAAGATTTTTATATCACTTTCTCCTTCCTTGTCTTCTCCCTGCACCACACACCCGCATTCACCCACATGTATAAACACTCTTCTTTTTGCTCGGCTTTTCAGCTGCACTCTTCCCCAAATTCACAGCCGTTGGCAAAAGTTGCTGTTGTTATCAACCATAAATATCCTCAAAAGACCATTATCATTCTTACTTTAATTTTTAAATTCTGCTTATTTCTGGGAATTCAGGAAAAAGAGAATGAGAAAGGAAGGAAGGAAAGAAGGAAGGAATGAAGAAAAGGAGGGAGGGAGAGAGCGAAAGAGAAAGAAGGGACGGAGGGAGGGAAAGAAGGAGGGAAGGAAGGGAAGGAAGGAAGGAAAGCAGGGAGGGAGGGAAAGAGAAAGAAAGAAGGAAGGAGGGAAGGAGGGAAAGAAGGAAGAAAGAAAAGAAAAACTGTAATCCCAGCACTTTGGGAGGCCGAGACGGGTGGATCACGAGGTCAGGAGATCGAGACCATCCTGGCTAACAT
Source organism: Rhinopithecus bieti (assembly GCF_001698545.2). Classification (NCBI taxonomy): domain Eukaryota; kingdom Metazoa; phylum Chordata; class Mammalia; order Primates; family Cercopithecidae; genus Rhinopithecus; species Rhinopithecus bieti. The sequence continues at coordinate 1,820,913 of NW_016804051.1, forward strand.
GGTGAAACCCTGTCTCTACAAAAAACTACAAAAAAAACTAGCTGGGCGAGGTGGCGGGGCCTGTAGTCCCAGCTACCGGGGAGGCTGAGGCAGGAGAATGGCATGAACCCGGGAGGCGGAGCTTGCAGTGAGCTGAGATCCCGCCACAGCACTCCAGCCTGGGTGACAAAGCAAGACTGTGTCTCAAAGAATAAAAGAAAAGAAAAAGAAAAAAGAAAGAAAAGGAATGAATGAGTTTATGAAGGAATGAATGACTTTTTTTTGGCTCCTCTGGAACCAAGATTAGTCCCCAAGTAGTAGAGACAGAATAGAGTAAAAATAAGCTACGTGTGGCTCTCATGAGACTAATCTAGACTTTCATGACTTCTTTTTTCCCTTGACTTTTCTTTAAAACTGGAGGCAAAACAACAAAAGTAAGCCAACCTCAGGACTGATAGCAGGTTGTTTTGATTGTAAGAACATAACCTTGCCAATATTGTACCAACTCCACTCTATGTAGGCATGTTGGTTTTTGGCTCATTCAGAGATGAAGAAATGAAGGTTCATGGATTTTTGAGTCACTGGCTAACTCACCTTCCTCCCCACCACTCTCTCTGTTGCCAGCATATTCTTCATTCAGCGTTTGTCCCAGGAGGGATATAAATTTAGAAGAGAAACCTGTAGGTAATTAACAGTCCAGCGTGTCTGTCATTCCTTTGATAAAATGTGTTGGGTGTGGTTTCTCAACATGCAGTTGATAAAATGCATTGGTGGTGTTCCATTTCATTTGACTTTCCGTTAGTTTTTTTTTTTTTTTTTCTTTTATTTTCCAACGAGGATGTGTTAATGGCCAGCTTCTGTTTTCAATCATGGGGGACATTTCTATGGATTTATTTTTACATTTTCCAATAAGAAACATATTTTGATCTTTTAAAGGTTAAAAGTAAAGTATGGAAGGGTGAGTGACCGAAGAAAAGCTTCCCTGCTGGCTTAAATTAGCAAAAGTGTACGTACAGGTTTGTGTGTGTGTGTGTGCATGTGTGTTTGTGCGTATGCCTCTTTAGGATCTGGATTTTCTTTGTGACTCAGGCACAAAGATCTTGCCATAATTATATTTGTTTAGTTACTTTATAGCTTTAATGACCTAAGTTTGGAGAAAGAGGCACATCATTTCATTCATCTATTTGCTTAAGTTCCTTACTGGTTAAGCATGAAGAAAACTCCTTAGGCCTTTGGGCAGCAGATTGCACCTTGAATAGCAAAATAGGTTTGTGTAATCAGGTTTTATGTAAGACTGAGCAGGCAAGGGTGCAAATGAAAAGGACACTGCAGTGAATTCCAGCTCACAGCTTTGAAAAACCTGCATCATTTGAATAAGTCATCCAGCCTTGCAACCTACAGGAGCCTCAGCAAGCACATGGGTGCAATGAGCACTGAGTAAGAAGAACATTCCCTGGAAAGAAGCCCTGCTGCCCATCTGCAGAGCCCTGACTTGCCCTGGAAAGGAGCTCACGTTATCTAGACTTGATTGGTTAGTGATGATCTAGGACAGTAGGCACACAGCTCTGGTCTACATTAGTATGCAGATGTACCTGTCTTTGAATTTGAGACGCTGTGCCTGCTTGGAATTCTCTTGTACTTCCTTTCTCCTATACATTGAAGACCCAAGATTTTGACCTGTGCCTTGTACGTACATTAAAATTCTCACTTTAGCCCATTTAAATATCTGAACTTAAGACATGTCTCTTACACGCAGCCAAGTTTAGGCTTCTGAATGTCATCCTCGAACCATCTACATAGATTCTGATTCTTGGTTTTGTCTTTAGTTTAGCATAACATTTAGGACACTGCCTTTATTGCCAGTTTAATGTCTCACTGGTGGTACTTCTGCTGTGTGCCATTCTAGCCTTTCCATGTACTAGTGTGATTCATCTCCGGGTCTGCCCTTTCTCAGGCTCTCCATACTCTGTGAGAGTCCCATTCCTCCATTTGGGCTATGCGCACACAGCATAGAACTGGCTTATACCAAAAGGCCAGTCCCATTTTCATTCATCCTGAAACTGGAACCAAAACTCTGATATGTTCTTCTTGAGCTGGAGGACCCTGTGTTCTTGGATAGAGACTCCTCTTTCTGTTTGCCACCACTGACCACTGTTGCTGGCACTGCAGCCCAGGCCAGAAGAAGATGTGCACCTGTCATTGCTGACACTGAGCACTGACACTGAACACTGTCTGCCACCCGTGGTGGCAGACACCTTTTCTTGGTTACTCAACAGCCATCGCTACAACTCTGACTTTTTATTTGCAAACAGAACCCTGAATTTTGCTCAGTGACAGTAACCCAGTCCCAGGGGTAATTTATCATTTTGTAACTCAATCATAGTCATCATCATTTTTGTCTGCTGTTTACTTTCCAAGCTTCCCTTGTGGCCTTAGGACATTGTTATCACATATATTAGTCCATTGTCATACTGCTATGAAGAAATACCAGAGACCGGGTAATTTATAAAGAAAAAGAGGTATAATGGACTCACAGTTCCACATGGCTAGGGAGGCCTCACAATCATGGCGGAAGGCAAAGGAGTAGCAAAGTCACATCTTACACAGTGGCAGGCATGAGAGCATCTGCAGGGGAACTGCCCTTTTAAAATCATCAGATCTCGGGAGACTTACTGACTCTAATGAGAACAACATGGGGAAAACCTGCTCTCATGATTCAATTACCTCCCATGGTGTCCCTCCCACAACACATGGGGATTATGGGAGCTACAATTCAAGATGAGATTTGGGTGGGACACAGACAAATCGTATCGTCATGTAAGGGAAAATCCACTGAGGAATATTTGGGAAGTGCTTTGCTGACGCTAAAAGAGATCAGTTTGTGAAGAGATTTTGTCTGCTCCAAGGACAAGGGTGAGGGACCCAAGTGTCAGAATTTGGAGGTAAATGTCAGAAGCTGCCTGATCTAAATTCCAGCTCCCTTGCTTACTAGTTGTATCCTCCCGATCTAGTCACCTCAGCTTTTCATACTTTGGTTTCCCCATCTATCAAATGGAGAAAATTATCGTGACACCTATCTTATCAGGTTGTTAAGAGAACTATATTAATTAATAGCTATTGAGTATTAGAACAATGCTTGGGTACAAAAGCATTTTATTGGAATTAAAGCAGTAAAGGCTGTAGAAGCATTTGTTAAACATATGAACATGGCTATCTTTTGGGGTGAATTTTGGTTTATTTAGCAAACACTTAGCATTTTTCTGCTATGAAACTGACAATGACAAAAATGAATGATAGGGTCCAACACTAGCTAGGTGATGGGGAAATGCTTGCTATCTGATAGTGTTTTGTAGAGGGTGAATTACATATTTTCTGACCTAAAATCTTTTCCAAAATGCAAAAATTATTCAAGGATGGACTAGTAGCTCATCAACAATGATAACATATACTCATGTTTTTTGACATGAAAGATTGTTTAGGGTTAATGAGGAAGTGAGGTAACACAGCATGCCTTCTAGAATAATGACATTTGTACAAAATATTTTAGTCAACGTATTAAAAATGTGTTGAAAATGTTAGAGAAGACAGATACCAAGTACTGGATAACTGGATGATTTAAAACATTTTTTTTATTTATTTGAATTTTCTGTTTTCTATGATGGTCTTGAGTGGCTCGTTGAAGAAGAATATATATAGTAAGATTCCATTTTTGTAAGACACATATGGTGACTCATTAGTAATAAATAATGAAATCTAGATAGTTATACATATAAAACTGTCTGAAAGGATATATACCAAAATGACAGTAGTTGTTACTTCTGGATTAGTTGTATTGCAGGTTATTTCATTTTAGTTTTGGATATTTTACTTTCTGATTTTACTGCAATTATTATGTAACATTCTAGGTTTTTTTTTTTTTTTTTTTTTTTTGAGACAGAGTCTTGCTGTATTGCCCAGGCTGGAGTACAGTGGTGAGATCTTGGCTCACTGCAACCTCTGCCTCCAGGGTTAAAGAGATTCTCCCTCCTCAGCCTTCCAAGCAATTCAGATTACAGGCACCCATCAGCATGCCCTGCTAGGTTTTGTATTTTTAGTAGAGACAGAGTTTCACCATGTTGGCCAGGCTGGTCTCGAACTCCTGACCTCAGGTGATCCACCCACCTCGGCCTCCCAAAATGTTGGGATTACAGGCGTGAGCCACCGTACTCGGCCACAGAAATTTTTGAAAAGAGCTAAGCAGCGTATCTTTCTGTACAAATGGGCCTACTAATATTATTCCTCTGTAGGTAGCCAAGTAGGAAAATTTTATAAGTGCCAGATATTTGAGCTTATAAAGATTCCAACAGAATCTTCCTTCACCCCACCACCAACTCCACACATTAGTCTGGAGATATTTATATTTGCTGCCAAATATCTGCCCCAAATCATTCTGTATTGCTGACATTTTGTCAGATTAATAGGTCCCGAGTGATAGGAATATGTTGATTTTGTGGCAGACTGCCAAAGAATCCTTTTATAGACAAAATGGATATGATGAATTATGTTTCTTGAGGTCCCGATGTTTCTATTTAAAGATGTCTGTAGATACTCAGTCCCTTATAAAGGTACCTTAAAATTGCTCTTTGAAAGCATTGTACTACATCTTTTCTTTCATGCTTTGAGAGCGGATCAGGGTTATCCTGGGGGTAGACACTTTTGCCCTGTCTTGTGGTTTGTGAATTCCTTGGCTCACCTGTCAATGTAAAGCATTCTCTTTTAATTTGAGTTCATTCATCAGTCTAGGGAAATGCTTTTCCTTTTCAGAGGACCTGGATTGATTGGTTGGAAATATAATTTGGTCCCCGTGTTTGTGCTGGATCACAGATCAGAAAGCAGTTTCAGTTTGCACTGGCTCTCGGACTTCTTTACTGGTGAAATTCAGAAGTGCAGCAAGAGACAGGAAGATCAGAGCTGTTTATACAATCTCTTTTCTTACTCTCCTTGAGTGTTTTAAAGAGGAAGACTGGGCCTCCAAACTTGGAGCATTGGCAGCGATACTGTTGTATGCCGTCAACTCCTATTCCTTTCACAATTCTTCTGTGCACTGGAAGAGAAAAAGGCAGCTAGCAGGGGTGAGCATAAGTGGGAAGAATATTTCCTTGGGTATCTTCTTTGTGTGAGACACAGTTGTAGATCTTGTGCATTTATTCTCTCCATTAAGCCTCTGATGTTTCAGAGAAAACTGATGTTGTAAGACAGTGTCCAATGTACCCACAGACATAGCTGTGATGATTGACAGAAGCAAGTTTAAATGCCAGGCCTGCTTCTTTAAACCCAAAGTGTTCTTACAGTGCCAGCCACAGGAATTTGAACTTATGGCTTACAGGATTCAAGGTCTTGAATTTTTCACCATGTTGTCTGTAGATCAAATATGATGATGATGATACAGGAGGATTGATGGAGGAAGGAGGATGAACATGGTGATGATAATAGTTCCTACCTCAGTGCGATTACATGGATTGCAAAGCTTAATGTGAGCGACGTCCTATAAGCATCTGATTTCGAGTCTGCTGCCTTTTACCCTATTCCTATTGGCTACTTACCCTAGGGAAGAGCAGCTTTTATAACTTCACTGGCAGGTTTCCTAATTGTTCAAATTGACATGAAAATAAGCTCTCCTTGACTCATCCTAATGTCTGTCCTTATGCATACATCCCAGAATTTTTTTTTTTTTTTTTTTTTTTTTTTTTTTTT
>NW_016804051.1:1831538-1869815 GCF_001698545.2 Rhinopithecus bieti
TGCCGAAGATAGAATATTGCTGAACAGCGAGTGTACCTGTCTGATTCTTCCTTTGGAAGTTTCCTCTCAGGGGTGTACTCCACCCTGTGAGGTGTGGGGTGTCAGACTGCCCCTAGTGGGGGATTTCTCCCAGCTAGGCTACTCAGGGGTCAGGGACACACCTGAGCCGGCAGTCTGTCCGTTCTCAGATCTCAACCTCCGCGTTGGGAGATCCGCGGCTCTCCCCAAAGCTGTCAGACAGAGTCGTTCGCGTCTCCATCCCAGAATTTTGAAGCACAAATCACATTGCAAGTCTACATCTTTATATAAACTTCTTCCCGAATCTGCCATGCATCCTGATAACAATGGCATGAACAACACTTCCCAGATTCTGGAAGTGTCTGTTGAAAAAGGTTGCAGAAGCCAGGTACAAGCTGGCTCATGCCTGTGATCGCAGCACTTTGTGAGGCCCAGGCAGGCAGATCACTTGAGGCCAGGAGTTCAGGACCAACCTGGCCAACATGGTGAAACCCTGTCTGTACTAAAAATGCAAAAACATTAATCGGCCATGGTAGCACACACCTGTAGACCCAACTACCTGGGATTTGCTAGGAACCTGAGAATCACTGGAATCCAGGAGGAGGCTGCAGTGAGCTGGAGATTGTGCCACTGCACTCCAGCCTGGTGACAGAATGAGACCGTGTCTAAAAAAAATAAAAATAAAAAATAAGGTAGGGGGAGGATTTGCAGACTGAACTTCATTATCAGACTGTCATCTGATTGGCAGGATGTGCATGGTCACGACTTAACCAATCCCTTAGGCCTGCCTCAAGAGGAAAGATCCAGTTTCTATCACAGCCCCCGGGGTCCCAGGCAGCAAATGAATAATGCTTTTCCCTGAAATGGCTTAGTTTCATGCTTCCCTTTCCTCATTTTTTCATGGTGCCTGGGACCTGAACTTTAGAACAGGGGAACAGCTTTGTCAGGAATTCCTCCATGATTGTATCACTACATTTTAGCCATTATATTTTAGTTCTAGAACCTACGATTTGTTCTTTCTCGAAGACTCTGAGACCCTTCTGAGTCTTTGACAGTCCTTTCCAGAGGGCATGTTTGGGACAGAGAAGGGGCAGGACAGGGCTTGAACTGAGACAGGGAGGAAGACACAGCCAGCCACCAGGTGGTAGATACAGTCATCTGGCACTTGTAGGTCAGTCACGGTACAACCATCTTTCTTGCACGTGGATGCTGAGATTTGTATAGTGTACAAGGGAAGGATGGAGAGAAGCAAACTCCCCCTCATGATGCTGTTACTAATATGCCAGGTCCAGTGTTAAATTCTTTCATTTGCTTAATATCATTTATTTCTTCCACTGTATGTAAGTTGAGTAGTTTATCTATTTTTATTGGAAATAGATTTAGGGACAAAATAATTTGCCTGAATTCTAACTGCATTAAAAGCAGAGCCTGATTAGAATCTTTGTCTCTTAGTCAAATTCTTAGGTTAAAACAAATGTAAACAAACAAGATCACTCATAAGAAACGATTTGGAATGTTCTTAATAAATGAGAAAGTTCTTAAGAAATAAATGATAAATGTTTGAGATGATGGATATCCCAGTTACTTAGATTGAATCATTATACATTGTATGTGTGTATCAAAATGTCACATGTGGGCTGGGGATGGTAGCTCTGGCCTGTAATCCCAGCACTTTGGAAGACTGAGGTGGGAGAATCACTTGAGGCTAGAAGTTTGAGACCAGCCTAGGCAACATAGCGAAACTCTGTCTCTACCAAAAATACAAAAAAAAAAAAAAAAAAAAAAAAAAAAAAAAAAAAAAAAAAAAAAAAACCTGTAACCCTTAAATATGTACAATTGTTGTGTCTCAGTACAATTTTTAAAAGTACTTACTCCTGCTTTTTAAAGGCTACACACACTAATTCCAAAGATGGTCACAAGACATGACTTGAAAACAAACAACATAGAGAACAAGTGAATTTGTAAAACACTTTTACCAGTTGAAAATAATTGGGAACGGGGACAGCTTGTGTTTTTATAGGTGACCTCTTTAATTTTATTTTGAAAGTTCTTTAGGGTAACTTGAACTAATATTTGAGTGCTGACAAGGTTTTGGAACCGTCTTTGATAACTTCATATGAGATATTTGAGAACTAATCATTTATATGCAAATTGTAGCTGCCAGGTTCTTGAGAATTGCTATATTTTCTTAGGTAGATTAAACTTCAGGAAACCATTTTCATAGTATTAGCTTTCTTCAAAAGTTCTTTTTTCATAGATAATAGGAAAGTTAATTTAAACCCATCCAGTCTCAGTCAAATTATCACAAATTCCAAATGAACTCGGTCTGAGTTAATTTCTCTGCACTGCAGAATGTGTATATTTATACAAAGTGGAGACAGAATAATGGAGCAATCAGAATCAGATGCAATTAAAGCAGGAAATACGATAAGTTAAAAATTCTTTAATTTCTCATGGATAAAATGGAAATTCTATCTTGTGACATTTGATGGTTTGTCCTAATCTAAACAGGCTGTTAGTCTCTACAAAGTGTAAGAACATATCGAGGTGATTGGAGTTTCTGCATTAAATTTCAATTTAAGCACAGGCTTTGGAATTGGACACACTGAAGGACCAGTCCAGCCTTTGCCACTTACGAACTTGGTTGGGTAAGTTGCTTTACCTCCCTGAGGTTTCATTCAATCCTCTGTAAAACGGAGGAGTGTTGAGAAACAAAGCAAATGTATTCAGAGGTGGTTCAGTCTCTAGAATAAAGTACGGAGCAAAATGTGGTCATTGTTTTCACGTTATTATTTTAGTGTTATCCATGTAGCTCAGTGGAATAATTTTAATAACAAATATGTTCTCATTCATTAGGTTTAGAAAATACGATAAATTTCATTATTTTCTTCTTAAAAAACCTTTTTTAAGGAAGGTGTAAAGAGATGGTTTTGGCTGGCCCTTGGATGGGCAGACACATGCTGAGGTTATAAAGGAATGCTAACTCACTGCTTTTGTTCTCAATGAAGCAACTGGAATACTTGACAAGGAGAAATCCTTGAAAGAGCTTCATAGCTCAGTTAAATCTGCTCAAGTACTAGAAAGAAAGGCCTTGCTAACATAAAAAAGACACATCTGCAGTACATTTTGGTTGCAGTAACAAAAACTGGACAAGTCCCTGGCCCATTCAATCACTGAAATTGACTTTCCCCTTGCGGAAGTTGAACATTTTCCATGGGTTCTTGTTTGGTATTTGAATGGGATGGTAAGTAAGTTAAGCTTTCTGGCATGCAAAATCCTCAGTATTGTAGGGTGCAATTTTTACTTCCCCACAAACACTTTCGACATTTCTTCTGATGATTATTTAAAGGAATAATACTACGTTAATAGAACATCGTTTTCTTTCATCTCCTCTTGTCTTGTTTGGAAAGAGTAATTTTGTACCAAAACAAAACAGAAAAACCACCAACTCAGTGTAATTTTCCTGGTTTAACCAAAAAAATCAAAGTACAGTAGTGAATATACAAAACATATTTTTCATTGGTACCTTTGGAAATACTGTAAAACATTTTCTTTGTCGTGCCCTGCTATACATTTCAAAGGAACTTGGATAGAATGACAAGGGAAGGAAATGCACAAAACATATGAAGAGGTATCATTCAGAAGGGTACAGACTACCTGTAGTTTAAAATATTTATTCCTGGTTGAATTTCATGCCTCTGGCTGTTCTCTCTATCATGAAGCGTTCCATTTCTGAAAGTAGAAAGCAAAGGAGGAAATATCTGAGCTGTAAAATGTCAAATTGCTTTCCAAACTTGTTCCAATTTCCAACCACATCAAGAAGGATGTCTGAAAAGACAATCAGCTTTTGCACTAACCAAATACATATACAATTATTTATTTTTTAAAAATTTTCCTTGGGAATGCGCCATCAAAAGAACATTTAGGGTTATGCTGAGGCTACGTCCCTTCAATCCTTTAAAAACTAGTTTTGTAGCTACAGTATATTTGTCTTTCTTTCCTTTAAAAATTTTGTAAATCAAATAAGCCACAATTCAATTTACGTAGGAAAAAAGTGCCTACAGTTGGATGTATTTTATCCATTTTCTGGGAATAAGATGTTGGTGCCCTCCCAAAGAACAACTTAAAAAGAAATAATCAAAACCGTACTTTTCCCCTCCTAATACCAAATAGGAAAAGGATTAAACCATGATGAGATCTATTTTACCGAGATGTAGCATTAGTAGATCTTATGAAGGACTTGCTTGCCTATAAAGTCACTTCCATTTCCTAGGACATGGAATAGAAAGTCAGAGTTCTGCTTGCATATTTTAGAATTTGGATTCATAAACAAATTAACACATTATTCTGTGTACCTCAGAAAAGCCAAAGGATTTAAAAGGCTTCTAATGAATTGTCAAATCATCAGTATTTTTGATGAGTTGAGTATAAATTCAAGTCACATGCAATGTTTTTAGTTATAAAATTGTTAGAAACTAATGAGCTAGAGTCTTACATTTGGATGAATCGTGTATTTCTTTCTTTCCTTTTTTTCCGGGGGGTGGGGGGAAATGAAATCTCACTCTGTTGCTGAGGCTGGAGTGCAGTGGCGCAATCTCGGCTCGTCGCAACCTCCACCTCCCAGGTTGAAGCGATTCTCCTGCCTCAGCCTCCCAAGTAGCTGGGACTACAGGCATGCGTCACCACACCCAGCTAATTTTTGTATTTTTAGTAGAGATGGGGTTTCACCATGTTGGCCGGGCTGGTCTCAAACTCCTGACCTCAGGTAATCCACTCACTTCGGCCTCCCAAATTGCTGGAATTAGAGGTGTGAGTCACCATGCCTGGCCATGAATCACATATTTCTAATCTTCCATTTTATCTCATCTACTAGGTTATTAGCCTCATTTTCTTTGCTTTAAATTTTTGAGGTGCCTCTTTTTCCTGTCCTCTCTCTTTCTCTGTATTTGATGTCAAAATTACAATATGCATAATTAATTTATTCTCATCTGTCATTATCATTACATTGTATATTGTCACCTACACTTCACCTCTATCCATTGTGCTACTGTTGTCATTAATTTACAACCAATTTTATTTACTTACTGAATTTACTTATTTATTGATTTAATTAACTTTACATATAGTGTAAGCCCCATAGTACATTGTTGCTATTTTTGCTTTAGAACAGTAAGTTACCTTAAAAAAAAAAAAAGATAAAACGGACTTTTCTATCTTTATTCACCTATTAAGTATTTCCAGTGCCTGGTTTTCCACCAGTATGAGCTCCCTTGAGCCTGGAGAAACTCCTGTATGTTTTGTACTTCAGGTAGACTGGTGACAAGTTTGCTCAAGTTTTGTTTATGTGAAATCTCTTCAATTTGCCTTCGTTTTTGAAGGTTCTCTTAGCTAGACATGGAATTCTAGAGTGACAAAGTTTTGTTTTGTTTTTCCTCCTCTCTGCTTTGGCATGTTCATATTGTTGTTTCATTATCTTCTGGCTAGCCTTGTTTCTGATGAGTGACAATATGGTTATTGCTATCAGAGTTCCTCTGCACGTAAAATATGGATTTCCTCCTTAGCTGCTTTTAAAATTTTCCATTTATCACATACATATGGCCAATAATCATATGGAAAAAATGCTTAACGTCACTGATCATTAGAGAAATGCAAATCAAAACCACAATGAGATACCATCTCATTCCAGTTAGAATGGCTACTATTAAAAAGTCAAAAAAATAACAGATGCTGGTGAGATTGTGGAGAAAAGGGGATGCTTATACTCTGTTGGTGGGAGTGTAAATTAGTTCAGCCAGTGTGGAAGACAGTGTGGTGATTCCTCAAAGACCTAAAAACAGAAATACAGTTTGACCCAGCAATCCCACTACTGAGTGTATACCCGAAGGAATATAAATCATTCTGTTATAAAGACACATGTATGCATATGTTTATTGCAGCACTGTTCACAATAGCAAAGACATGGAGTAAACCTAAATCAATGATAGGCTGGATAAAGAAAATGTGGTACATGTACACCATGGAATACTATGCAGCCATAAAAAAGAATGAGAACATGTTCTTTTCAGGGACATGGATGGAGCTGGAGGCCATCATCCTTAGCTAACACAGAAACAGAAAACCAAATACTGCATGTTCTCAATTCTATGAGTGGAAGCTGAATGATGAGAACACGGAACCCGTAGAGAGGAACAAGACAGGGGCCTTTCAGAGGATGAAGGGTGGGAGGAGGCAGAGGATCAGGAAAAACAGCTAATGGTTACTAGGCTTAACACGTGGGGGATGAAATAATCTGTACAACAACCCCCCATGACACAGGTTTACCTAGTTAACAAACCTGCACTTGTACTCCTGAACTTAAAAGTTGAAAAAAAAAAAAAGAATTTTTTATCATTGCATTTCAGCAACTTGCCTAGATCTGATTTACTTTGTATTTATTCTGCTTATGTTCATGAAACTTTTTGCACTGTGTTAATATTTTCATCAAATTTAGAAAATTTTGATCAATTCTTCAAATATTTTTTCTTTTCTACCCCATTTTATCTCTCATCTTCTGTATGTTGGACTGTTTGATATTACCACACAGGTCACTGATGTTCCGATTATCTTTTTAAAACATCTGTGTCTCTATTCTTTACTTTTGGCAATTTCCATTGATTTATTTTCAGCTGTAGTGATGCTTTCTTATTCAGCATTTATGCTGTGAATAGCCCGTTCAAACAAATATATTTTTAAGTTCTAGAATTTCCATTCAGTTCATTTTTAGTTTCCATTTCGTTCCTGAAATACTCTATTTATTACACTCATCTTTTCTCATAAATTATTTTGTATCTTTAGTTTAGTTTTGTTTTTTTTTTTACTTATCTGTTAATTCTGATGACCGAGTCACATGTGATTCTCATTCTACTGACTGCTCTTCCTTGATTTTAACTTAAGGGTTACATTTTCTTGTTCCTTTCAATGTGTCATCATTTTTTATTGCATTTGAACATTTTATATAAAAGAATGGTGGAGACTAAAGAATCTTTAAAAAAATCATTTGTGCATATCATTTATCAAAGAGTTGCTAGTCTCTTCGCTTTCTTTGGTTAAGGTGAGGGGTTCATCATTTGAATTCCTCCTAAAGTGGGGCTGGGAGCCATAGCTCTTATTAGATTTTTTTTCATCTGTGGCAAGCACAACCCTAAAGCTCCACCAATATTATCACCTTTTATGGTGTCGGGGGTGTTTGACATACTGTTTCACCTTTAGATTCCATTTTGGCAGGACTTTGGAATCCAAGCACTGCAAGAATGCACAAGACTGTGTGAGCTCTCTCTGCCCTTTAGCCCACTCTCCATTAACTGCCTTTTTTTTTTTTTTTTTTTTTTTTTTTTCACACACAATTTGCAGCTGGGATGGAGCTATTGTCAGGTTAAAGGATTTGTTTTTGTGTCTGAGGCTCTTTAGGATTCCTTTTTTTAAAAATTTTTTTACTAGCCCCCACTGTTAAGTAAGATAGCTGATTTCTCCTCATCCCTCCAAAGGGATCCCTTGTCTACAAGGCACCTGCTCCTCCTTGTGTTTGTACCCAACCCAGGAGCCTTTCTGCAGGTGTGGAAGCTGCTGTGACTCTAGCTCACTTATGGAGGGGCTTGTTTCTCTCTGGAATTCAGTTCACCAAAGCTTCGTTTAGTCCATCACTCCTTGCTAAGCCCATTCCGAAGTATGCTGGGTTTTTGTTTTTGTTGGTTTGGGTCTTGTCTTTTATTGCCGTCAACAGAGCAGGAATGACCTTTCATATCTGTCTTTAGTTTTCTACGTTTTGATTAAAAATCATTTATAAGCATGCACTGCCAACAACAGTTTCTGAGTCATTTCAAAAATCACCTTCCCTGAATTTCACATCACGTCTCTTCTCTTGTTTTCTTTTTTAAAACATTTATCTCGTTCACTTTTTATTTTAAAGGATATTTATCATCAGTTTTGTCTCCAGCCTTGTTTATTCTTTCAGACATTTTTATATGTATCTGTTCTTCATGTATTCCTGTGCTTCACGAACACTAAAATTTGTAGGCTGGATGTATTATTCCTGAGTCCAAAACTCCCAAATATTGTCTTTTATTATATTAACAGTTGTGCTGTGCTATACATGATATAAATTTTAACATATATGTGCTAAGTTTTGACATATTTATACATCAATGAAACCACCACAATATAGGAATTAGCATAATCATCACCCCAAAAATGTCCTTGTTTCCCTCTATGGATTATAAAGGGATATAAACGATTTCCCTTCCTAACTCTCCTTCCCTCTCACATCTTTAGACAACCACTGATATGCCTTCTATCCTACAGCATTTTCTAGAATTTTATACAAATGGAATGATAAGATCTGTAGTCTTTTTTGACTGACCTCTTTTCTTCAGCATTAATATTTTCATATTCACCCATGTTGTTGCATGTATCAATAACGGATTTTATTGCTGAGTCGTAGTGCATTGCATGGGTATTTCACAATTTGTTTATCCACTCACCTGTGTAATCACCTTTGGACTATTTCCAACTATTAATTATTTCAAATAAAGCTGCTACGAAAATGTGGCACAAATTTTTGTATGGACATATTTTAAATTTATATTGGGTATATACAAAGAGTAGAATGACTAGATCATACAGTATGTGTATGTTGATCTTTCTCATAAACTGCCAAACTGTTTCATGAAGTGGTTATATCATGTTAGTTTTTTACCCTATATAAGAGTTCCAACAGCACCACATCCTTACCAACACTTATTATGGTTATTCTCCTGTTGTAGAATTCTTTATTTTTTTAACTATTTATTTATTTAGAGATAGAGTCTTGCTCTGATGCCCAGGGTGGAGTGCAGTGGCACAATCTGGGCTGTCTGCAACCTCCACCTTCCAGGTTCAAGCGATCCTCCAGCCTCAGCCTCCCAAGTAGCTGGAATTACAAGTTTGTGTTACCACACCTGACTAAATTTTGTATTTTTAGTAGGGACAGGGTTTCACAACATTGGCCAGGCTGGTCTTGAAATCCTGACCTCAGTGATCAGCCCAGCTTGGCATTTCACAGTGCTGGGATTACAGGCTTGAGCCACCACGCTCGGCCTCTTGTTGTAGAATTCTAATTGCATGTGTAGTGGTAGCTCATCATGGCTTTAATTGTTTACATTTCCCTAAAAAAAAAAAAATGATACTTAGCATTTTATGTACTTATTTTCCTCTCCATATTTTCTATAGTTAACGTAACGGTTCAAATCTCTTGCCCATTTCTCATTGGGTTTTAAAATATTTTGAGTTTTGAGAGTTTTAAATTTATTTTGGATAAAAGTTCAAATATATTTCGGATAAAGAACTTTATTGCATGAGTATTTTGCATAGATTTTTCTCCCAGTCAATACCTTGGCTTTTCATTTTCTTAAGAATGTCCTTTAAAAGCGGACATTAAGAAACAATTTACTGAAGTCCAGTCTATCAATTTTTTTCTTTATGTATTATCTCTTAATTTAAGAAATATTTGCATAACCCAAGGTCTCAGGGATTTTCTCTCATTTTTCTGATGATTCATTTTACATTAATTTCCTCAATGTTGTAAATTCAAAGATGCATGGAGGATTGGTTGAGTCAGGTTAATGTTTTTCTCACTACCTTGAGGTGCCTCAAGGTATGATGTGAGAGCCCCTGCAATTAACATCATTCTCTACCTAGAACCTATGATGTTCTTGGAAAATGTATTCAAAATGAGTTGCAGTTACAGCTAATATGTACGTCTAACTGGATGGATTTATATTCTCTCACACTCTCTCATTTAGCTCAGTGGTAGCAAAGATCAAAATCAGGTAGATAATGAAATTTCCATCATTTTATTCTAGGAATAATTTCCCTTAATCCTCTGGTACTGCCACCAGTGCACCTTCAATGTTAAATTAGAACCTCAATTTCCAACGAAACTTAATGAAGATAGTTCTCATGTCCTTGTGGGTGTCTTGCTTATATATAAGAATTAGGAGACCTTGCATCTTCTCTTTGCTTTCAAAAGCAGTAAGAGGAGACTTAAAATAGTATATTGTCAGATAATTAAAAGTTTAACGTGAATCTGAAAATCTTAAAAGACAAATAGATGTGTCCTTATAATTTTATAATTTACATTCCTTTAACTGAACACAGTTAATTGTAGGAGATGTGCGTGAATGTCTTGAAGGTCAAAATAACCCAATTAAAGAGACATAGATGGATTTTATATGAGTTCATTTCACCAGATGTGAAATATGCTATCTCTTGTGTTGCAATATGAAAATGTTAAACAGACGTTTCTGATGGTGACTTAGGATGGACATGGCAAGGGTGGGTAAGATTATGCAGTTGTAGTAACTGGCAGGCTGAATGCCTTCCAAAACCTTGCCAGGATTCATGAGGCATATGCAAGTCAGAGGATGAAAAGAAAATCAAGGAAACTTGTGACATTTTATTAAGATAACTGCTTAGTGAAAAACATTCTTTCACTTTATTTTCACTCACATTTATTTATTCATTTACCCGTTCAATTTTCATTGAGTACTTAGGTTTAGGGCACTCTGCTGGGTCTTGGAAAAGATATACAGATAATAATATAATATCTCTGTTCTCGAAGTGCTTACAGACTTAGTTTGGATATTCAAAATACATCAAAGAAGAAAAAAGAAAAGAAAATGGAATTCAAAAGGTGGAAATATAATATATGGTCTTTCAATGCAGTCAGAATTGTTTTGTTTTGTTTTTTAGTGAGGAAGTCCAGAAGTTTCTTAGTGGAGAAATGAATATTTGAGTTGCAAATCTGAATGAACCAAGAAATGAATAATCTATCTAGAAATATAGGATAGAGTCTTCTAAGCTATGAGGACAGCATGAAAAATGTATAGAGGTAAGAGAGCCCAAAGAGTGTAAAAAACAACAAACTGTTCAAATTTAGTTGTATTGAATATTAAGGAGAAAAAAAAGACAAAGATTGAAAAAACTCTGAAAATGTTCATATGTTCTGTTTATATGTTCTGTACCACCTCATGGAGTGTAAATTGGCTAAATTGTTTTCAAAATATCCATTTTTTTATCGTTTGGTTGTGGGTTATAATGCAAAAATCAAAGTTTCTGCTGAGGTTAAACAATGTGCCCCAGCATTGGTCCCAGAACACTTACTTGACCATCCAATTGGCATGAACCCTGTAATGGTTCACACATTAACTTGACTTGACTGGGCCACAGAGTGCTCAGATATTTTGTCAAACATTATTTTGAGTATTTTGGTGAGGGTGTTTTTGGATGAAATTAGCATTTAAATTGGTAGACTGAATAAGGCTGATTACCCTCCCCAATGTGAATGGGTCTCATCTAGTCCGTTTAATTGACGATTATCCTGATCCTCTTCCAAGTAAGAGAGAATTCTCCTGCCCCATGGCCTTTGAACTGAGACATCAGCTCTTCCTGTTTCTGCAGCAGAGTCTGTTCTTTGTAGCCAAACTGTGACACCGGTCTGCAGATTTTGGACTTGCCAGCCTCCATAATCATGTGAACCAACATTCCTTATAAATGTCTTTACACACACACACACACACACACACACACACACACACACACACACACATATCCTATCAGTTCCCTGCAGAAGACTAACACAAACCTTGTAGGATTCTGAGTTCTCATATACACAAAAACAGGATCTCTATGAGCCCCTTGGTATGAAAAATAGTGTTTAAAATCAATACCATTTCTTCCAGGTAAGAGCCCCACTTCTGCCAGCCAATGACCATTTCTCAGTCTCTGACAGTACAGCCTGGCAAAAGGAAACGATGACTTTTGCAGTGCTGAGGAAAGAGCCTTGTTCCAGTTGTTCACCCTGACCATTTCTATCTCAAGGCCATATGGTTGGCTGTTAAAAATATTCATTGCACTCACACTGGCAAATATTTTGTTTCTCCAAATCGGATCTAGAGTCATAAATACCTGTATGTAGCTTAGCTATTAAAAATAGCTCAATAGCATCCTGTAAACAGTACATACTTCCTGTTGAGCCAGATGGTGAAATCTGCACACACCAAGCCAATGTGGAGAGAGCAACGGCAGTCACTGGAACCCAGCCACTTATGCCAGAGGAGCTGGCAAAGGTCTGCACATAAAATGTAGTCTAGACCTGGTCAAGCCTTTAGCTCTTCCAGGAAACTGAGCTCGAAGTGAGGAATTTGGGCTTTTATTTTCCCTAGTGGGAAAATACTTAGAGATCATTCATATGATACTCGATGATTATGTGTAAAATAATGTTTTATTTTCCTTCTTTAAGCTCCTTGCATTACTTTTCTCTTTGGAACCCTCAACTCAACTTTATTTTTCTAAGTGCATTCATTCAACAAACATTGAGCATCCTTTGCATGCCTATACCATGTAAGGTCCTCATTTATAGTCTCTGAATGCAAATTGATCTTTATCTTCTTGGTCATTGTCTTTCTCTGATACTTCAAACTACAACCTTCTGGTCACTTGACTGCTTCTTACTCATCTTCTTTTCTTTTCTCTGACTTGATGATTTGTCCCTTTCTCCCTCTCTGGTCCGAAGGAACTTGACATAATGTGGCAACTATTTCCTTTACATAATGATGGGTTGGGAAGGAAGAGGTGGGTTAACTTTCCTAATAGTCAGCAATTGGAAGGAGTCACCTCTACCAATGTCAACTGGCTCTTCTCCTCAGTCTTGATTTTTTTTTTTTTGAGTGTACGGCAACAGGGAAAGGTCTGTGCCTTTACTAACTTTTTTTTTTTTTCAAATAAATAAATTAAGAGGAATTATAATGGATTCTTCAGATTTTCTCCATTTGTCTTGCAGATTTGATGAGAACACCTGCTTTTCTTGGTCTTAGGGTTAGAGAAAAGTCTGTTTCCCTTGCCTTTGAATTTGCAGCTAATCAAAAAGTAGGAAAAGGAGATAATATAATTCATCTATGTACTTGTTAGACAAGCATTTTCCATGACACAATGAATGACAAGTTTTTCATGAATAACATACATTTTTTATATACTCATTGAATCCCAGAAGTTGAACAACTCAGATGATGTTAGATATAGAAAATATTTCCAAATTAATCGGTGGCCCACACTTTTGCCAAAATTTAGCAGTAGAGTCATTTTAGGACAGGGTCTGGTAAACTTTAAGTGTCCAGATAGAAAATATTTTCTGCTTGTGTTGGCTATGCAGTCTTTATTGCAAATAATCAACTGTGCAGTCATAAAACCAGGCATAGATGATGCAGAAATAGAAGGGACTGTGTTCTAATAAAACTTTATTTACAAAAGAAGATAGCAGGACCACTTTGACCTGAGGCTTTTGTTTTATGACAGTAAGTTTCAACCAATAAAATAAAATTCATAGAATATCATTTAGAAAGGTATTTCTTAAAGGAAATATAATAAATGTCTTAGAGATACCCAAAATGAATGCTATAAATGCAGGTTCAGAGCTCCTGTCTCAGTCTTCAGGTTTGTGGATGTCTAACAGAGAAAACCTGGAA
Organism: Rhinopithecus bieti; assembly: GCF_001698545.2. Classification (NCBI taxonomy): domain Eukaryota; kingdom Metazoa; phylum Chordata; class Mammalia; order Primates; family Cercopithecidae; genus Rhinopithecus; species Rhinopithecus bieti. The sequence continues at coordinate 1,845,092 of NW_016804051.1, forward strand.
ATATGCATATTAATAATCATCCCTGGAGACCATTTCGTACAAACTTGAGAACTCCTACCACTACAGAGCCATAAATGCATAGGTTAGCTTACCCATGAAGCAGAAAACCTACGAGGCAAGATGTTGACTTGTGGGCATTTTATTCTTGCTGTGTTGTGTTTCTTTTAATTCAAGGTGTGACTGATTTGTTAAGAGAATGGGTTTGTGCATCAAAGAAATATGGCTTCAGATACAGAATATGCCCCTTTCTAATTGGTAGAAATTTGTTGGTGAAATTGAACTCATACGTATGATATATCTACGATAATGTGGGGAACTAATGAATGAAAGAGTGCAAAGTGTTTAGCATTCTTCTAGTTTCATCGTCAGCAGTCACTTTGTAGAAAATATTTTGATGCAGTCATTACCCACTCCTGATTCTGTGGTTAATAGGGGATTATTTTGTTCAGGATTGTGAAAAGAGCATATATGATGGTAAGGGAATGCTCAAAGTGTTCTGCCTCTGGCCCAGAAATCACATTAACACAGAGTTAGCACCTTTCTTTTTTGTTCTTCAATGCAAAGTGACTTGATTTCAAATTAAGTGAAAGCAGAGTAGATTTCCTGATCGCTCACCCAGTGAGAGAAGGAAAACAGAAACAGATGAGCAGTTCATGAGTTAGGCCTCTTAAGAATGCTCTCTTCTCTTATTTCAGAAATAAAGTTCTTTAACGTTAAGAGAATATGAGTAGAATGTTTGAATCTTAGAATGACGATACACTATTGACCCCTTATTATGTGGCAGGTGCATTTCATATCTCGCCTTAATCCTTATAACACCAATAAGTGATATGTGCCATTTATGCCGCATTATTGGTAAGGAAAATAAAGGTGTAGAATTTATGGGTTTCATCAAAGTCTATGCAGGTGGTAATATCAGAACTGATATGTGCACACAAATTACCAGTCTTGAACCTCCTCTGATGTCATTTTCAACACTTGTTGTCCATTATAATCAATCCCAGAAATGTAAAAACAATAACACTGCTTCCCGAATTTGATTCACTCCCAGGGATTCTGATTTAATTGGTCTTGGGTGGGAATCAGGCATTTGCATTTTTAAAGAATAGTCTCCCCTGTTACTGCCTATTGTGTGTCAGGGTTGAAAAGTACTGCACTTCATACTTGTTTGTTATTTAAAACTGCATGTTTTCTTCATATAAGTGATCCCCTCTCCTTGTATGTGTCAACGTTATTAACTACAATATCTATAAACATCTCAAATGTTAAATTGAGAGCAAGCCAAACACTAGGATATTTAAAAACCTTGTCTTGACGTCAAGCATGGAAGATCAAATACACTAACTTTGTGGTTGCTAGTAAGCGTTCCCAGTGTTTGTCTAGCTCCAAAAAAATCATTGTATTTGTTTTTTGGCATCTAAAAACAGTCAGTTCCACAAACCACGTTTGCTTTTGATCAAAGGCAATTCTAGGTCACTGGCTGAATGGGATGGGTCCAGCTAGTATTCCTAATCAGATGGTGTCATCCAGTCTGAAGAAGGTAGACACAAAATGAAGCAGTGTTTGGTGAGTTAACATGACTGAACTCAATTAGATACCTGGCCCTGTTAGACTTTTATTTTTTTAGTCTGCTTTAGCCTGAAGCCTCTTAAGAAAGAGCATGGGATATGTAAAAGTAACTTAAGAATTGAGGAAAGGTGAACAGATGAGGTCTTTTTGGCTTCTGTAAAATGCTAATAGCAAGAGATGAGGCTTTACCTGCAAGGGAAGTTCTGGGACCATTGGGATGTAGAGAAAGTGCTGTGAAACTTTGAGCTAGGTTTAGCTGGATTTGGTTTTCCTTTGGTATGACGTGGGCATGTTAGTTGATATAGTTTGGCTCTGTGTCCTCACCCAAATCTCATCGAGACTGTAATATGCATGTACCGAGAGAGGGACCTGGTAGACGGAGATTGGATCATGGTGGCCATTTCCCCCATGCTGTGCTCCTGATAGTGAGTGAGTTCTCACAAGAGCTGATGGTTTTAAAAGTGTGGCACTTACTCACTCTCGCTGTCTCCTACCACCTTGTGAAGAAGGTGCCTGCTTCTCCTTTGCCTTCCACCATGATTGTAAGTTTCCTGAGGCCCCCCCAGTCATGTGGAACTGTGAGTCAACTAAACCTCTTTTGTTTATAAATTACCCAGTCTCAGGTAGTATCTTTCTAGTGGTGTGAAAATGAACGAATACATTAGTCAATCTGTTTAACAAACCGATATTGTTATAATTCAACTGGAAAAAATAATAACCTACTTCTCAAAATTATGAGCCTTAGTTTTGGAGACCATGAAGGAGACAAGATTGGACTTCAGTAAGGGATGGTTGTTATGATTATGCATATCATACTTTTTACTAGGTGAAATATATATGTAACAATGTACAGAGGGCACTATGTTGTACATCAGATCTCTAGAATTTATTCATTTTGCATAACTAAAACTTCACACCCATTGAACAACTCTCCACTTCCCCCTTCCTTCCAGATCCTGGCAACCACCGTCCTGGCTTCTGCTTCTATAAGTTTGACTATTTCAGATAAAGGAAATTCTACCGTTTGTAACAATATGGATGAACCCAGAGGACACTGTGCTAAGTGAAATGGGCAGTCCCAAAATGACAAATACTGCATGATTCCACTTCCGGGTTTCTTCTGTAGATGGCTCCTAGAGTTTCTCAACCTGGACATAACTGACATTTGTGGTTGCATGATGCTTTGTTGCAGGGAGGAAGGCTGTTCTGTGCACTGTAGGATGTTCAGCAGCATCCCTGGTCTCCCCTCTCTAGATGCCAGTAGCACCCTTCCCCAGTTGTAACAACCCAAAATGTTTCCAGACATTACTAAATGTCTCTTGCAGAGCAAAATTGCCCACCCACTGAGAACCACTGTATAAAGGGAGGTGAACTTTCATCCCTGGCAAAAATGTTCTTATTTACTTGTCGTGACTGTTCGGACCAGGAGTATGGTAGTCCTTGCCCTGAATAAGTTCTTAATTAGATGAGAGGATTACATGCTAGTTGGAAGCTATAGTATAATGGGGATTTAATTCAAGGTTAGAATTGGAAGATGGAGAGAGAGTGTTATGTTTTAGAAGGAGTGAGGGCAATGTATCCACAAAAGGCAATAGTTCTGAGTGGATCCTTATCTGTGCTGGAAGAAGTCTTAAGAGTTTATTGACCTCATCATGTATTATAGACCTACATTTCTATTGTGACTGATGGAGAAACCAACATTATGTGTTTAGCCAAATTAACTAGAATGCACAGGTAATAAAGGCAGGAGTCACATCTCTCTCGCTCATCTTTTCATAGCTCTGGAAGGGTCCACTTCATGAAGTAGTACTTAGTAAGTATTTGTATAGAAAAGAGAATGGATAAAAAAATAAATGAATTACAAGGGATGTAGGTAGGTCAGGAGATCTGAGAAATGTTCTTTCTTCGGTTTCTTTTTTGAGACAGGGTCTCGCTTTCTCACCCAGGCTGGAGCGCAGTTGCGGGATTGTGGTTCACTGCAGCCTCAACCTCCTGGGCTCAAGCAATCCTCCCACATCGGCCTTCTGAGTAGCAAAGACTATAGGTATGCACCACCACATCTGGCTAATTTTTTTAATTTTTTTGTAAAGATGGGGTCTCCCTGTGTTGCCCAGTCTGGTCTTGAACTCCTAGTCTCAAGTGATCCACCCACCTCTGCCTCCCAAAGTGTTGAGATTACAGGCATGAGTCACCATTCCTGGCCCTGAGAAGAGTTCTTATTCTGCCACCAGCTTATTGCACAAGTCACTTCACCTTCCTGAATATCTTGATCTAAGAAATGAATAGTGTGTTAGGTGATCTTGAGAGTTTTTTCAGGCTGTGAAATCTCATGGCTCTGATAAGATCACAGAATGTGTTGAATAGTTGTGATATTAAAATTCTCTGGTAACTTGAGCTCGGGAAACTTGTGTGTGGAGCAAGTTGGTCTCCTTAAGTGAGAGTCTGTTTCACCAAAAGCGATCAGAGAACGTTGACCATGGTTACCCAAAAGAACACATGCTACAGGTGGATATGAAACGAGGAATGGACAAAAACAAGCTGCTAGAGCACATGACTTTTCATTATGTGTGTTAGGTATTTCTTTCTTTAATAAGGGTGAAATACTGAAGATGTAGTGAAAAGGGACTATTAACCAACAACTAAATTGTCTGGAATCAGGAGGGAATAATCTCATACTAAGAAATAGTCCTATTCACATATGAATTAAACATTAAAGTTATTTCTTTGCAGTTATTTTGGAAATAAGTAATAAATTTTCAGTACATCTTTTAAGATATATCTTGTGGTAGAAATAGATTAGTCCTAAAAGGTGTTATTTTTCCTAACATATGGGCTGGTTGCTAACAATATTAGAGACTCATAATATTATAACAAGAATGCTCAGATGATTAATTAATGTTGGAAATTCATCTCTCACCCAGACTCTAAGCCAGAGAAACTACTTCCACAGGAAACCTAATTACCACCCACATAAACTAGTCCATAAAAGTGACCAGTTTTACACCCCTGTAACTTGGAAAGGTAGAATACAAGCAGATTGCGAAAAAAAAAAAAAAAAAAAAAAAAAAAGCTGCACATATTCTCAGAGCAAATCCAGGTGTAAAACCGATTTATGTTTCAAGTGGTTACTCATGCTGATTTAGCCAGGGTTATATAGACAATGTTAAGTGTAATTTATGGTTGAGGCAGATTTGTTTGGCAATAACTGAAGGTTTTCTGTGGGAAGTTAGAAAAGATAGAGGCCTCCAAAAGCTATCACAACTTTTAAATTAAGAAAAGTTTGGTTAATGACAGGTACAGAAGATATGGTTTTTCACATTGGCTGCTAAGGGTGCCTCCATAGGCATGACATCTAGGATTAACTCTCTGTGTGGCGGTGTGGTGCCAGTTATGTGGTGATATGGTTTGGTTGTGTCCTACCCAAATCTCATCTTGAATTGTAACTCCCACAATTTCCATGTGGTGTGGGAGTAACCTGGTGGGAGGTAAATGAATCATGGGGGTGGGTCTTTCCCATGCCATTCCCATGGTAGTGAATAAGTCTTGCGAGGTCTGATGGTTTTGTAAAGGGGAGTTTCCCTGCACAAGCTCTCTTCTCTGGTCTGCTACCATGTGAGATGTGCCTTTCATCTTCTGCCATGATTGTGAGGCCTCCCCAGCCATGTGGAACTGTGAGCCTATTAAACTTCTTTCTTTTGTAAAGACATACCCAGTCTCGGGTATGTCTTTATCAGCAGTGTGAAAATGGACTAATACATGTGGCAATTTTAGAGGAGCAGAGAATCAAGCTATGGACTTTGGCAGGAAACTACTGGGATGGCAGGAAAATGACTGCAGTTCTAATGGCATTGGGAAGAGAGGACAAGGAACAAAAGAAGCCAAAACTCAGCAAGGATCAGAAGCTCTAGTTCTGGGACGGATGTTGAAAACAAAGAACATCTAACCATGGTGTGTAGCGCTGGAGGGACAGTTATGAACCGAGATCACAAGGGAAGTTCTGTCAAAAACAAAGCACAGATCTTCAGAAATTTCTGGACTCTAGAGACATGGAAAAAAGAGAAGATCATAAGCTGGAATACAGAAAAGGATCCCTCCAGGATCCAGCACTCTGGGGCTGGCAGACCAGAGAAATCCTGGGAATATAAGAGACCAGTTTGGATAGAATCTGGTTGGGAAAGAAGGATGACTACCCCAGAAATATTCAAGAGTTGCAGAAGTTGTTTCACTCAACAAGAAAAATCTGCTGAGTTTTTACTGTAAGTACCATGGTAGACTCGGAGATGATAAAGATTATATCAGAAGTAATCTCATTCTTCCAGCCTGGGCTACATAGAGAGACCACATCTCTACAAAAATATTTTTTAAAAATTAGTCAAGTGGGCGTGATGGCTTATACCTAGAGTACGAGCTATTCAGAAAACTGAGGCAGGATGATCACTTGATCCCAGGAGTTTGAGGCTGCAGTGAGCCATGATTGCACCACTGCACTGTAGCCTGGCTGACAGAAGAAGACTCTGTCTCAAGGAAAAAAACAGAGAGAGAGAGAGAGATTGAGAGAGAGAGAGAGAGATTGAGAGAGAGAGAGAGAGAGAGAGAGATTGAGAGAGAGAGATAGAGAGAGAGATTGAGAGAGAGAGAGATAGAGAGATTGAGAGAGAGAGAGAGATTGAGAGAGAGAGATTGAGAAAGAGAGAGAGAGATTGAGACAGAGAGAGACTGAGACAGAGAGAGAGAGATTGAGACAGAGAGAGAGATTGAGAGAGAGAGATTGAGAGAGAGAGATTGAGAGAGAGAGAGAGAGAGAAAGAAAGAAAGAAAGAAAGAAAGAAAGAAAGAAAGAAAGAAAGAAAGAAAGAAAGAAAGAAAGAAAGAAAAGAAAGAAAGAAAGAAAGACATCCTTATTCTTGAGAAGTACGTTTAATCTAAAAAGGGAGGTGGCAGAGGCATAAATGTCAAGTATCAAAATGCTATGGAGGGGCTACCTAACTTAACTTAGAACAATCAAGAAAGGCTTCCTAGAGGAAATGACACTTGAACTAAAACTGGAAAGAGGATTAATAAGAGTAAAGTGGCCAGAAGTTGTGACTCATGCCTGCAATCCCAGTGCTTTGGTGGGATTACAGGCATGAACTGAAGGTGAGGATGATCCCTTCAGCTCAGGAGTTTGAGATCAATCTGGGCAACATCACAAGATCCCATCTCTATGAAAAACAAACAAACAAAAACAGCAATGTGATGGTGCATGCCGGTAGTCCCAGTTACTCAGAAGGTTGAGGCCAGAGGATTGCTTGAGCCCAGGAGATTGAGGCTGCAGTGAGCCATGATTGTGCCACTGCACTCAGTCTGGACAACAGAGCAAGACCCTGTCTCAAAAGAGAGAGAAAGAGTAAAGAAGTGAGAAACTACTGTAGTTAAAAGTGACATAAGCAAAGGAAAAAAACTGTGAATAAACATGCGAGATGTGTATGTGTGCTTGTGTCAAGGAATGGGAAAGACTGACATTTGTTGGATATTTGGATATAAATTTAAGGCAGGAAGTAGCATAGACATGAGTGGAATACAGATAGTGGGAATACCTGAAAGCAATTTTTATGTCATGCTAAGGAGCTTGGTTTTATCCTATAGTCATTGATAGGGAAAGGTTATGATCAGGTTCATTCCCAAGATGTGGTGACTGAAGAGTCTGGAAGACAATTTGAGGTCGACAAGGCCAGAAGCAAAGAGATCAGTTGGGTGGTAGTCCTCCAACTCAAGCTTGGGGCAAAAGAATGAAGATGAAGTTGAAAAATAGTTAAGCATTTTGGAGGTAGCATAACCAAGACTATGATTCAATGTTCCCTTGAGGGACAAGGCTGCCTTACAATGGGTATCTGGTCTCCAGCTCAGGGAACATTGATTCCATTGATTGAAATAAAAATGAAGGAGGAAGAATGGGCTATAAGGTCGGAAAGATAATAGCTGAGATTCTCATAAAAATCACAAACATATGCATCGAGCAGTTGAATACAAGAGTGTAAAACTCAATGAAAAGCTCAACTATGGAAAGCAGATGTGTGAGTCAATGAGCAATGAATAATTATTTGGGCATAAAGTATTTGTGATGGTTTTTTCAAACTGAAGGTTTTGGGGGCAGGGGGGTAAAACCTCTAGCAGTCCTACCCATATGGAACTTTGCTAGCTACAGTGGAGAGATGAGTAGTTGAATGCTTATTCTACTTGGCAGAGGCTAGGGCTGGTGCAAGAGATGAACATCACAATCACTTAATAATTATAGATAAATATAGATCAGCAATTATAATTTAACAATTATAGGTTACCCTGGAATATGGATTGATAAAGAAATGTGTATGTTACTCCTATTAGAACCCTAAATGATTCCATGCCCCATTGAGTCCTGCAAAATTTGCACGATGATGATTTGGAAGCAAATGTACTTTTCAACATTGGAAGTATTTAAGAATAAGCTATATAATTGCTGGGCAGGATTGTTACCATAGAAATCTCTACTAGAGAACAGAGTAGGTAATTATTTAATGGACCATTAAGTAAGATCATCATAAATTCCAGACAAATTTTAGGAACTATTGTTTTCTGATTCATTGACTTTATATAAAATATCAAAGGTATACAGTTAAGTCACATATTCTTAAAATCTAATAAGTCTAAATTTAAAAAATTGAATAAATCACTATGTGCATTAAAGCAGGATTGTCTTAGTAAGTAATTACAATAACTTTCAAGATTGTTTTCCACTATAAGATTTGCCGTTGAATGCTCTGATTAGCACAGAATTTGGCACTTTCTTGGGCACTATATACATATGCTTTTTTCTTTTTGTCTGTTTGAGATAGGGTCTTTCTCTGCTGCTCAGACTGGAGTGCAGTGCTGTGATTATGGCTCACTGCAGTCTAGATCTCCTGGGCCAAAACGATCCTCTCACCTCAGCCTCCTGAGAAGCAGGGACTATAGGCATCCACCACCATGCCCAGGCTTCTCTTGAATTCCTGGGCTCATGCAATCTTCCTGTCTTGGCTTCCCAAAATGCTGGGATCACAGGCATGAGCCACCAAACCTGGCCACTATATATCCAAGTACTTGCTTGCATGGGACAGATAGAGCAAGAAACAGCTAAGAAGAAGTCAGCTAGAATTGTTCATGCATTAGGGGAGACCAAGTATAATATAAGCTGGAGAGAGTACAGAGGCCCTAGAAGTTGCCAATAGAGGAAGAGTTCACACCATCCTGGCAGGAGCTTGTCCATGGACTTCACTGGATACTCACAAGAAGATTGGTGAAAGTCCTAAGAAAGGATTTCTCATTGTGCAGGCCACCAAGGGAGGAAAGCAGCAGTCAATGTAGGAGGGGCATGAACACTCACTTTTCACTGATGCAACAAGAGCTTTACTTCAGGAGGGGGAAGGAGGGCAAGAAGCACTTCTATAATTTAGGTCATTGGTTAAAACTATTACAGCTAAGGGGAGGAAATAGAAGGATACACACACAGACACACCCCCCAAAACTTATATCTCTAATCCTGGGAAAGGGACAGGAAGATAAACTGGGAATAAGAGCTGAGGGTGGATCAGAAGCACTGAGAAGGTTATATTCAGAAGATCCAAGAACATAGTGCTGGCCAAAGCCTGAGACTTATTAAAAACAATAAGAATGCCAGGCATGGTGGGATGTGCCTGAAGTCCCAGCTGTTTGGGAAGATCCCTTGAGTCCGGGAGTTTGAATCTGGGCAACATAGTGAGATATTTATTATCTCAAAACAATAATGATGATGATGATGATAACAATAATAAAAATAAGAATGCCTCATCCCACTCAACCAGGTTAATAAGAATTGAATCACAAGTACAGTGGAATAGTGCAGGAAGAGGGACAAAAACATGGAGAGAGATGCTCTCTGAGGCACACTGCAAAAGAAAGACTTAAAGCTGACAATGGAACCGAAATTGAGAAAAAAAGTAAACTCTGACAAACTAGCCATCACCTAAATGCAAAATAATGCTAAAGGAAATTGACGCTGGGGTACACTAAGGAGAACCACAGCAAGAACAAACCCCAAGCCTACTTTACTCCTGCCATAGACTGACTCAAAATCCATGCTGAAGTTCCAGCAGAAGAAAGACAAGCCCTTCTAAGCATAAAAATGCTATTTATGCTAGTTTCTTCTGTCCTTCACAAGATGTGGGGCTTTCAAGAAAACATTATAAGACATACTAAAAAAAAATGAAACAAACAAAACTCCACCTAATGCACTGCCAAGAGAAAACAATTAATACAACCAGACTCAGATACGACACAAATATTATAACTCATCAATGCAACTTAAAAATATGGTTAATATAAAAGAAAAACGTGACATAAGATGGTTGATTTCAACAGAGAGATGGAAACTATAAGAATCAAATGGAAATACTAAAAAGGAAAAACAGTGAAAAAAGATAAGGAATATCTTTGACACTATATTAATTTCCTAGAGCTACTATAGCAAAATGCCACAAAGTAGGTGGCTTAAGACAACAGGAATTTATTCTCTTACTGCTCTAGAGGCCCAAGTCCAAAAATCAAGTGTCTGTAGGGTTATTATTATTATTTTTTCTTTGGGACTCAGGAGAATCTGTTCTACGGCCCTCTTAAATTCTGATGGTTGCCGACATCCTTGGTGTTCTTTGACTTAGAGACACATCACTCCAATATCTGACGCCATCTTTATTCATAGGACATTCTTGGATGCATGCTGGCATGGTAGCCTGCCATCCTTGGTGTTTCTTGGCTTGTGAAGGCATAACTTCAGTCTCTGCCTCTGTTGTCAGATGGCTATCTTCCTGTGTGCCTTTTGTGTTTTTACTTGGTGCTTTCCTGTCTGTATCTATTTCTTCACCTCTTCTTATAAGTACATCAGTCATATCAGATTAAAGGCCAACTTACTTCAGAATGACTTCATCTTGATGCATTAGATCGGCAAAAACAGTATTTCCAAATAAGATCACATTCCAAGGTAACGGAAAGAACATGAACTAAGTGGGGGACACTTTTTTACCCCATATAGACAGGTTCACCAATAGACTCTACATAGTCAAGAACAGAATCAGTGAACCTGAAGATAGGTCAAGAGAAATTTCCAAAACTATAACACAAAGAGAAAAGATAGAGGAGTAGAAAAATATATAGATAAAAGAAAGCAGAATAAAGCATGGAAGAGCTGTGTGGCAATATCAAATGACGAAACATATACATAATAAAAATCCAAGAAGGAAACGATCAAGAAAATGGGACATAAAATATTTGTAAAATAATGGCTAAGAATTTTCTAAAATAAATGATAGACACCAAAACAGATCCAACAAGCTTAGAAAACACCAACCAGAATAAAATTTTAACAGGAGTGAGAAAGAGAGAGAGAAAGAGGGGTGCACGCATGCTCGCACACACGCACACCCCTGAGCATATCATATTCAAACTGCAGAAAACTAACTATAAAGGAAAAACCTTGAAGATATTTGGAGAAAAATGAGACATTAAACAGTTAAATAAACAGAAGAATTAAAGTAGACTTCTCATTACAAGCCATGAAAGGTAGAAGACAACAGAGTGGTATTTTTTAAGTGCTCACAGGCAACAAACAAACAAACTTGTCAACCAAGAATTCTTTACCTAGAAAAAGTATCTTTTTAATATTAGGAGAAATAATGATCTTCTCAAACAAAAAGAAAGATTTTATTGTGAGGAGACCTGCACTCCAGTAACTTTAAAAAAGATTCCAGCCGGGCGTGGTGGCTCACGCCTATAATCCCAGCATTTTGGGAGGCCGAGATGGGCAGATCACGAGGTCAGGAGATCAAGACCCATCCTGGCTAACATGGTGAAACCCCGTCTCAACTAAAAACACACACAAAAAAATTAGCCGGGTGTGGTGGTGGGCACCTGTAGTCCCAGCTACTTGGGAGGCTGAGGTAGGAGAATGGCATGAACCTGGGAGGTGGAGCTTGCAGTGAGCCGAGGTCGTGCCACTGCACTCCAGCCTGGGCAACTGAGCGAGACTCTGTCTCAAAAAATAAAAAAATAAATAAATAAATAAGCAGATAGATAGATTCCATAAGCAGAAGGAATATGATACGAGACTGAAACTTCAACCTGAACAAAGAAATAAAGGGAACTGGAAAGGAAATAAATGAAGCAACATAAGACTCATCTTTTGTTACTTTTAATTACTATAAAAGAAAACTAATTGATATGGTTTGGATGTGTGTCCCTGCCCAAATCTCATGTCGAATTATAATCCTCAGTATTGGTGGAGGGGCCTGGTGGGAGATGATTGGATCATGGGGATGGAGTTCTCCTGAATAATTTAGAACCATCCCTTTCATGGTGTTCTTTTGATAGAGTTCTCATGAGATCTGGTTGTTTAAAGGTGTGTGTCACCTCTCCCCTCTCTCTCTTTCTCCTGCTCTGGCCATGTAAATTACTGGCCTCCCCTTTGCCTTCTGTCATGATTGTAAGTTTCCTGAGCCTCCTGCCCCTGGAAGCTGAGTAGATACCAGTATCATGCTTCCTGTACAGCCTGCAGAACCATGAGTCAATTAAATCTCTTTTCTTTATAAATTACCCAGTCTCAGGTATTTCTTTATAACAACATGAGAATGGACTAACATAGAGAACTGGTATCAAAGGTGGGGCATTGCTATAATGATACCTGAAAATGTGGAAGTGGCTTTGGAACTGGGTAATGGGCAGAGACAGAAAGATGAGGAAAAATTTGGAACTCCCTAGAGACTTGTTAAATTGTGACCAAAATGCTGATAGTAATATGGAAAATTAAGTTCAAGCTGAAGAGGTCTGAGATGGAGATGAGGAACTTATTGGGTACTGGACCAAAGATCACTTTTAGCAGAGAGGTTGGCTGCATTGTGTCCCTGCTCTAGGGATCTGTGTAACTTTGAACTTGAGAGTGATGATTTAGTGTATCTAGCAAGAAGAAATTTCTAAGCAGCAAAGCGTTCAAGATGTGGCCTGGCCACTTCTAACAACCTATTCTCATAGGCATGAGCAAAAAAAAAAAAATGACCCCAAACTGGAACTTATATTTAAGAGGGAAGCACAGCATAAAAGTTTGGAAAATTTGCACCCTGGCCATGTGGTAGAAAAGAAAACCCAACTTTCAGGGGAGGAGATTCTAGCTGGCCACAAAGACTTTTATAGCTAAAATGAAGACAAATGCTGATAGCCAAGGCAATTGGCAGAGGGCATCAAAGGCATTTCAGAGACCTTTGCAGCAGCCTCTCCCATCACAGGCCCAGAAGCCTAGGAGAGAAAAATGGTTTCATTGGCCAGGCCTGGGCCCTGCTTCCCTGCGCAGCCTCAGGACACTGCTTCCTGCATCCCAGCCACTCCGGCTCCAGCCATGTCTCACGGGTCCAAGTACAGCCTGTGCTGCTGCTTCAGAGGGTGCAAGCTGCTCTTTTATTTATTTATGTATGTATTTATTTATTTATTGAGACAGTCTCACTCTTTTGCCCAGGCTGGAGTGCAGTGGCGTGATCTCAGCTCCCTGCAACCTCCACCTCCTGGATTCAAGCGATTCTCCTGTAATCTCAAGTAGCTGGGATTACAGGCAGCAACCACCATGCCCAGCTGTATTTTTTCTTTCTTTTTTTTTTTTTTTTTTGTATTTTTTAGTAGAGACGGGGTTTGGCCATGTTGGCCAGGCTGGTCTTGAACTCCTGACCTCAGGTGATCCACCTGCCTCAGCCTCCCAAAGTGCTGAGATTACAGGCGTGAGCCACCATGCCAGGCCACAAACAGCTCTTATGACCAGAAGGAATATACAGTATAAAGGAATTTGTGTGATATTTATGGTGTATTTTAGCATATAGTCTATGACACTATTATTGTTATTATGAAGCTCCCACACCATTAAATAATGGGGACAATGCCCATCAACCAGCTGCCTTTTATTTCTCATTTGGACACTAATTTAGTCAATTGGAAAAGACATTAACATTTACTTTATTCTTCTTCATGGAAATAAAAATAAAAGTAGAGCTTTTAACTTCTAGAATTCTCATAAAAATGACTGGTACTGACTGAAGGAGTCGAAGGCATTTTGTAGAATTCTAAGATAACCTGTAACCTTATATGTATATATGTATGTGTATATGTCAATATACAGGACTATCTGTGTATACATCTATAGCTACATCTGTGTGTCTAGGTCTCTATCTATAAAACCATCTTTTAGAATTCATTACAGTATCACTATAGACATTTATAAGCCAAAGTGGCAGAAATATTAAAATAAAGAACTGTAATATTTGAACTCTGATCAACGTTTTACTAGTATAGTGCTTTCATAATTCTATGTGGATTTCTCCAGCTAATATATGTTAAGAAATACGTCCTATTTAAACCAACAGAATAAGTTGGGAATCAGTGCATTAGCAAATGATAACTAGAAACATATTTTTTGAACTTAGCAATTACTTCAGAAATACACTTATTGAGAATCAGCTGCATTCCTGGTAATGAGAAGGCAAAGAAAGATTCTGCAGGATTTGGGTCTACTAGATCTCCTTTTGGCAATTTAAGGTCATTCTCTACTCAAAGTGACTTGGAATTTCAAACAGTATATGTCTTCTTTTCAAGGAGAAGGGAATTAGAAGGTACTTAGATTGGTTTAATTTGCTTTAATTGAAAGGGCATAAGGACATTCAATGTTTACAAATTCACCTTCTTTTAGTTTCCCTGTGCAAAGCACAGGGAAATGAAATGAACTTTGACAATGTATAGCCCTCATTTATAAAACAACTCCACTACTTATTATTTCATAATAAATACTTAAACTTGCCGATCTTTAGTTTCTCCTTCTTTACAATGGAGAAAAATATCTTACAGGATTGTTGTAAGAATTAAATTAAATTAAATAGCATGCGTAGGAACCCTAACACAATGGTTGGGTCATAATCATTCTCAATACACATTAATTTCATTAATCATGCCTTGCTCCATAGGAAGTATCCTTAGTTGATTACTCAAAGGTGTTTCTATATGGACAAATAGAATAAGAATTGTGAACAGTAAGGGAGAATTTTATGGACTGGAAAAGCTATAATGAGGAATATGTGGTAGCCTAATGGAGAACTGAAATAAGTTTGAATTTGTATAACTTACAGTAAATATGTTATTGCAAGGATAAGTATTATCGTAGATTTAAATAATAGGTTTGTGTTTATCTATCTTTATACATTTAAATTATATTCATGATCATCTCACTGAATCTTCATTATACTCTGTGAGAAAATTATTATTCTCATTTTACAGATGGAAAAGTCGAGATTCAAAAGTGTTAATTTATATTGCAAATCATATATTCTTTGTATTTGTCAGGTACAACCATAAGTGATTTGAAAGTGGACATGTGATCTGTAGGTGTCCTTTCAATGAAATATTGAGTGTTTTTTGTAAAGGAATCTGAGCCTTTTATCGACTCAGCCACTTTACAACTCTGTAAATTATGGAAAACTGAAAGGAACACAAATGATTCTTGTGTGTTGACATGCAAATAAGTTTTGTCTGGCAGATTTATAATTGACTTCTACCCTGTAGAATAGATAATTCAAATATTATCTGATTTTACTGGTAGATAGTGATCCATTTTGCATCTGTTAACAAACATTATTTCAGAACTTGTGATTACCTGTATTTGCACCTGTGTTTAGATTTTCTTTTGGACTGATTTTAGCATCTTATGAGTTTCATCATTAGTTAATGAGTTAAAAAATTGATGCACGTGTTTTGTATATTTTCATGAAAGTCATAATTTTATCCTTCTGAAAATTATAACACGCTTGAACTAAGGTCTTCTGTTTCTAATCCCAGATTTTATAAATGGAAATTCAAAGGAACTAGATAAACCTGGCCTCTGTCAACTGTAAATTCCACAAAAGATTACCCAAAACACATTGATCAAACCTACTGCAATAAGAAAAAATGCCACTTTGCCAACAAAAAGTTTTTACACATACACACAGGGAGACTGGAGAAACAGAAAATTGTTTTTATTCACAAAAGCATGACTGTGTGAGTAGACAGTACATAAAAATCTACAGATAAAGAATTTACATTAAGAGGCTATTTTATCAAGGTTTTTGGATACAAGTAAAATAAAAAAGATACCATTTATAATTGAACCAAAGCAAAATATTGAGGAATAATGTACAAAATGTCTATATGGAAAACTGGAAAACATTAGCAAGAAAAATAAAGAAGACCTAAATCAAAACATACATATTTGGAAGAGTCAATAGTTTACAGATTATGATTCATCCTAAATGGATCAATAGGTGGAATGCAGTCACTGGAGGTGCTTTCTGAAAACTGGTAAGCCGATTCCAAAATTTATTTGGAAATGCAAAGGGCCAAAAATAACCAAGAAAATCTCAAAGAACAACAACCAAGTTGGGGATGCATAGTTTCAGATATTGAGAGTGATAATGCTGGAATATTTTTGAAAGTGTGGTATTGGTATAAGGTAGGCAAATAGAACAAAATGAGAAGCGTATAAAAAGAACACACGTTTACAGTTATTTGATTTCTTACAAAGGTGAGACTGCAGTAGAGTTTAGAAAGAGTGGCCTTTTCAATTATTGGGCCTAAGTTGACTAAGTGTTCTAAGTGGATAAACATCTTTCTTCTCTGTTGTCAACTCCTTAAAAAAGCACCAAAAAACTCATTGATTGAGCAAAGTTTATTAGATTCTGTTTGACAGAAGTCAGAGAGAAGTATTTGGGACTTTGGGTTTGGGTCTAAGTGGTTAAAGCAAGATAATTCAAGACTAGGAACTGACTGAGATTAGGAAAATTCAGATTCATAGGAATTTAGGATTGGTCAACACAAAGACAGGCTTGAAATAAGTCTAGATAAGGAAACTGATTTTTGATGCATGAGCTGCTTGCCCTGTTGAGAAATCAATTATCATGACAGAAGAGGTACTCTCGTCCATAAAGAAAGTATTTTCAGGGAGAAATTGATTTGTAAGAATTCCCTGGAACAAATACTTATGTCATGTCACAGGTGGCCTCAGTTCTCTGTCCTGCTGACCATGTGAAGGCAGTTGTCTCTACACCCTCTACCTCACCCTGTACACAAAAGTCAATTCCAGATGAAATGCAGGTCTAAATCTAAAACTAAATAAGCTTTGAGAAGAAGAAATGGGAAGGTATTTTTGTGATCTTCAAGTTGGCAAAGCTTTTTAAAATAAGGCCCAAAAAGCTCCTTTACCATAAAAGGGGGGGAAGGTGGGTAAATCAACCTACGTTAAATTACAACTCTGTTCATTCAAAATAAACCATTAAGAGAGTAAAAGGGCAAAAATACGATAGAAAAGGGAGCATAAAATTTGAATAAGAACTTGACAAAGAGGACATTGAAATGGTTATTAAAGCTGAGAAAATTATATTTTATAATTCAGCAAGTCTGTTTCTCTAAGTATATCCCAAAAGATGTACATACACATGTTCACCAAAAGTATATACCCAAAAGATGTACATACACAGATTCACCAAAAAATGTATATGATAATTTTTATTAATAGAAGCATCTATAAATAAAGTTGCTGTGTGTTCATGCAATGGAGAATAAGCATGACATGAACAAATTATTGTGACAGGCAGCAACATGGATTATGCCTACAAACATAACGGCAGACAAAACGAAGCCAGACCCAAAAGATAATAGACTAGATGTTTCTCATTCTATGAAGTTCAAATGTAGGCAAATTTCATCTATGTTATTATAACTCCGAACAATGGTGACCTTTGGTAGTAACTGGAAGGGGACATCCAGAACTTCTGCAATGTTAGAAATTTCTTATTTTGTGATCTGAGTGCTGATTATGCTTACAGGCTTATTTTGTGAAAATTCAGCAAACTATTTTTTCTATACTTTCAATGGAATTTACAAGAAAGCTATAAAGATGGGCAGGAGAAAGAAGAAGAAGACTATAAGGAAAGGCAGAAAGGAGGAAAGAAAGACCAAAGGAAGAGTTACTTTCTAGGGAACTACAATCTAATAGTCTTCATCATGACATGGAACACAATGTGGAAAAAGAAGAAACTAAACTGATTCCTTTTCACAGTAACCAAAACAAATTGAAGAATGAGAATGGTAATCTGGAGTGTGCGTAGCTTATTCACCTCTTTCAAGTCTTACAGTTCTCCACTGGAAATTTTTTCTTGGTGACAAGCTTAGTTCTTCATACCTCATTAAAGAAGCATTTACAGCTGGATGGTTGCTATTTCTCTTCACGTGGAGCCAAATTTAGATTTTAATTGACAGCTCAGACCCTGTTCTCTTTATTTCCTATGTGCAATTCGAAAGAGAGAGCATATGTTCTGAAGTTGAAGCTCAGGAATGGGATGTTTGGAGTTCCTGAAGTCATTCTTCACTCTGTGAAACCTAAATTCGTCCCACTCCCTCTTGACTGCACATGTGCAGTGGAACATTTGCTGCAAGGTGACTCTAACATGAGCTTCAGCTGACATCCTTTCTGCTAGTTCCAGAAATACAAATTAGCCTGTGTTGGCAGAAGATTAGGGACTGCTCTTTAAGCAGTCTTTCATTCTGCAGTTTTATTTTCCATTCATCTTGCCAAGAGAGTATCTTTTTCCAGAAGTTTCTCCTCTGCTCTCCCCTGCCCTTTTCTTCTTTTTTAAGCTGCTTTTTTTCTCTCTCCCAGATCCAACTGTATCTTTACTGAAGCCTCTTGCTCTTTCTTATCCTCGTATTTTTATACTGCCAATTGCCTTCCTCTCTGTACCTCGCTTATTTTAAATCTATTGGCCAGTAGTAAAAAACATATATAAATTAAGAAAAATTCATCAAGTGGATAAATTACTTGTTTTGTTCAATAACATTTTATTTACCATTTAGATTTTTTTTTTTTTTAATTTTGAAACAGAGTCTCATTCTGTCACCCAAGTTGGAGTGCAATGGTGTGATCTTGGCTCACTGCAACCTCCACCTCCTGGATTCAAGTGATTCTCCTGCCTCAGCCTCCTGAGTAGCTGGGATTACAGGTACCCACCAACACACCATGCACATTTTTGTTTTGTTTTTTATTTTTAGTAGAGATAGGGTTTTACCAAGTTTGTCAGGCTGGTCTCAAACTCCTGACCTCAAGTCAGGATCTTCTATGGAGATCCACCTGCTTTGGCCTACCAAAGTGCTGGGATTACAGGCATGAGCCACTGTGCCTGGCCACCATTTAGATTTTTTTGAATGCTTTAAGTTTGAGATGTGGGATATTAAACTAATTATAAATCATTAGCAAACATTGATTACTTATATCCTGTCTATAATAACAGTTTTATTTTCCCTTAAGTCATAGAAGTATCGATAAGAGGATACAAGCATCTTCCATATTCCTCTACCTTTTAAATTTAGTGCCTCCAAGAATATACTATTTTATAACGTCTATCTAGGAAGCCTAAGTATAATTAACCCATTACCTAATGCATTCATGTGTCTAAAGGAAGCTCTCTCTGGCTTTAGTAGCAATAGAATGGGAAGAAGCTGGGGCCAGGTGCACTACTGACTCTCCATTCTCATTTCCTTCTGATTCAGCCATAGTAGCTCTTAATTTTTCTTGTTTATAATTTTTGAGCTTTGGACATCTCTTCTCGTGCTTCTCCTTCTCCTTCTCCTTCTTCTTCTTTTGGGAAGTTGTCTCACTCTGTTGCCCAGGCTGGAGTGCAGTGGCACGATCTCAGTTTACTGCGGCCTCTGCCTCCCAGGTTCAACTAATTTCTGGCTCATTTTTGTATTTTTTTTGCAATGCAGACTGGGTTTCCCCATGTTGACCAGGCTGGTCTCAAACTCCTGACCTCAAGTGATCTGCCCACCTTGGCCTCCCAAAGAGCTAGGATTACAGGCGTGAGCCACCACTCCAGGCTGGACGTCTCTCTATTATTAAAGGCCTTGTCACTTACGCACAGGAAAGATGACTGCGCATTGCTGGGGTCTGTGGTTAACCTGCACTATTTGGATATCGCCAGGGAGGGAAGAAAGAATAGCAGTTTGGGGTCCTGTGGAAACTCTGCCTAGGGACCTAGAACCCAGGCATTCGCTAAGACTTTTTGTGGCATTAACTCACACCCTTCTAGTTTAAACTTTTAAAACATTTTCTTTTGTTGTTGTTGTTTTCCATGAGGTTAAAATATCCAGACTTCACCACTAAGGCATTAATGTTTGCTCTTTTCTTGATATGAAGTTTAAATGCATTCGTATTCTTGAACACACAATATGTATCTTTATGAGGTTATGGGCAAGTTCAATAGCAGCCCTCTCCAAATCTTGGTTTTATTTCCACCCAGTTAAAAGCGATTAAGTCTTCTATGGAGATCTCCCAAATGACTAACATTTTATAACTTTTATTTTCCTTTACGTGTTTTATTTGCACTACCACTTGAACCTAATTCAATTATAAAGTCAATCAAAGGGGGATGGATTTGGGCATACTTGGCTAGAATTAGAAGTTCTAGTCTTAATGTCTATTATATTTTAAACTTTAATGAGTTTTTTTTTTTTTTTTTAATCTGGACAAGTCAGTGGCCTAGAACTCCAGGGAATTGTTAGAATTGAAATTTCAGTTCTCTGTTTATCTCTTAAGGGGTTTCTATTCATTTTCAGGGGAAAATCCTTAGCTAAGATCATAACACTAAATGTAACAATGTCATTTGGATTCCATTCCATGAGTTGTAGGAGAAAGGAGTTTGCAGTCCTTTTTCTTGTCTAGTTCTATCCTTGGGAGAAGGAGAAGGAAAAAGAGGAGAAAGAGGAGGAGGAGGAGGAAGAAGAAGAAAAATAAGAAGAGGAGGAGAAGGAAGAAGAAGAAAAATAGGAGGAGGAGGAGGAAGAAGAAGAGGGAGAAGGTGAAGAAGAAGAAAGAAGGAAGAAGGAGGAGGAAGGAAGAGGAAGGAGGAGGAAGGAGGAGGAAGAAGACGAAGAAGAAAGAAGAAGAGCAGCAGCTCCATCATACTTGCTCCAACATAGCGAAATGTTGCAATAGTCTAGGATCTTATTCCTCTCAGTGTTGCTTTTAGAAAACACTGTTGTAAATAAACACGAATTCTTTCTCTGAACAAACAACAAAAAAGATTTAACCCTTAAGTAAAACGAAGTGGGTGTGAAATAGCTGAATGAGCAATTGTCCACATCAATGCATCTGTTCAGGGGTGGGCTCTGGTTAGAGAAGGAAGCAGATGAAAATGCTCACCTGGATTCAGAGTGAATCATTTTTTGCTCATCTGTTAGGTTGGAGCAATGTAATTACGAGTTTTGCCATTACTTTTAATATGACAAAACCTATAATTATGTTTGTACCAACCTAATATATTACCTTTCTCTTAATTTTCCAGTTTCTCTAACTTTTATCCTCCAGAGGGATTTAAAAAATGGTCACCTAATGGGAGTCTAGAACCATATACATCATTATAATTTTGATTAAGCTTTACTTAAAATGTGCTTAAGTTTTCAATGTTTGAAGCTTGAGAGTTTTATTATTGACTTTCAAAATAATATTTTATGACTAGTACTTTGCCATCAACTGAACATACATATTTCTACATATTATATCATTTGAGCCTCAAAACAATCTGGAGAGGTGGGTAAAAAAGCAGGTATGATGATTTATATTCTAAAAATAGCAACTTGAGGGTTCAAGATGTTGTGACTTTTCTATCTCCAAGGTCATGTATCTATAAAATAGTGGCCTATATGTTAGCATTTTAGCATCTTTTCACTATTACTTGCTCCAGGATTATTAACTTTAGAAGTTTTAAGAACATTTTAAAATTCCGTTTACTTTTAAAAATTGTCCACCCCAACCCCCACCAAAAAAAGGAATTCTCTTTGACCAGTTGGTAATTGAATTCATTACCTGAAACTAAGCAGAGAAAAAACGAAACTAAACCAAACCAAACCAAACCAGCTGAAAGAAAAAAAAAATTAGAAAATCGTAACCCTCTTTAACTGAATTGATTTAAGACATAACAAGGGAAATGAAAACATTGGACTATCCTAACAGATAACTTCATTTGCCAAACTGCAGGCAGATCAGGATCTAAGAGGCTTACTCTTAAACTCCTGGAAAATAAGAGAATGCTTCCAACTGGAATTTGTTTTTGATGACTTTTTAAAGTAGGGCACTACAGATCAGTGAGATGGTACAAATACAAAAGTTAACGAAGGGACTATCATTAATTGGACTCTAGGCCCACTTACCAACATATCTAAAAGAGCTCTATATGTGTTGATAGCCATTGTTATGGCCAATGGTGCAAAAATATTATATGCCTTCCATAGTTTCAAATGTTCTCTTCCAGTTTATGATTGTTAAAATCCACTGAACTCCATGGGGCTACAGGATAAACACAGATATATAAACATGCATGCATTAAATGTCTTCAACAGCGACAAAAATGTTAAATCGATTTTATGAGAAGTTGGTTTTCCAGCCACTGAGTGGCTGTAAATGTTAAGTGTTTTTACAGGTTGTTGCTTTACCAGCTGCTGAGCTGTTTTTAATGTTATCTCTCACACGCACACACATACACACATATCCTTGCTTTCCCAGCTGTTAAGCCTCTCTGCACATTTTTATAAAGTTTTCCCCCTTCTTTTATTTGCTAAATCTATTTATATTTTATTCACATAAGCAAGTGCAAAATTGTTTTGGCATCATCTAACTTTTATTTTTATTGAATTTTTTTAACTACAAATAAAAATTCCATCCCCGTTTCAGTGCTTTCCAGAGAGTAGGGGCTGTAGTTATAATGAATCCAAGATGAGCATTACGAGTTCATCTCAAAATTTAGATACCACAAAAGCACTCTACTTGCGGTATGCTCAGTGGAAACACTGTTCTTGTGGTATTTCCATTGGAAATATTGCACTTGGTGGTATTTTTCGATGGAAAAACTATTACTGTGGCATTACTGAGTGCTGCAGGAAATGCTGGCTAGAGTCTCCTAACAAACGGCCCACGGAAGAGGGAAGCGAGACAGTTAAAGTAGCCACCAATGGAAGCAAGGAGTGATGATGATGATGATGATATTTTATTTAATTCCAAATTAACCCCAGTTATATTATCTATGAGGAAAGGGAGGAATTCATTTCTAATAAGGAAAAGTTTTGTAAAACCCCTAAGATTAAAATGTGTGTGAGAAACTAGACTGATAGTAGAATAAAAATAATAAAAACAAAAGACAAGTGAGGTCATAAGCCATTTTGGGAGGGGGAAAGGGGAGTGTGCGTTATAACTCTCTCCTAGCGTCTGTTCACAGACTCTAGAAAAAAAAGTGTTCAAGGAAAAAAGACACCAAGTAAAAGCTCGAAAGAAAAAGACACGATAATTTTCTGAAGGATGTTCCCAATCAAGTTGGAGGCTGGATTATACTGAAGTAAACCAACTTAAAATAATTACCTAGCTCTCTAGTCTGTCCTGTGTCTGGCTGGGACTTGGTGCCTTTCTTTATTATCCAGCACTGCTCAGCAGGATTCCCTGCTTCTGTTGGGCAGAATTTTCACAGTTTCCCACTGATGCCTGGCTTTTTACTTTTTTTTTTTTTTTTTTTTACGTTAACTTTCTGCTCAGGATCATCCTCCCTGCTGGGACCTATCACTTATCTAAATCCCTCCCAGGCTACCTTGAAGGTCAAAGTTCAACTCATCAAATGAAGCCTTTCATGGCTCATCCTTCAGGCTTCATAGATCAACTACTTTAAAAAACTGTCAAATAGAGGTATTTCTCTACACTTCAGCATTTAATGGCGTCTTTATGGTCTGTGCCTTACGAGCAATATTGAAATGAGACACTGTGCTTTTTATTTCTTTGTAATTTACAGCATCGAGAACAGATCTAAACACTGAGTAAATGCTTATTAACTAGTAATTGCTTACCTGAGGTAAAGCAAATATGATACTTTGATTTCTCTGAGTCCTCATTGATTGATTATTTTAGGTATAATAGTATAGCTGTTACAACACAAAATCCCCCAAATTGCAGAGCCTAAAACAATAATCACTTATTTCTCATTCATATCGTATTTCTGTGTGGGCATTTCTGGTGGAGTGGCTCTTCTCCAAGTAGTGACTCAGGGATCCATGATCCTTCCATTGTGTGGTTTTACCACATGGCTTCCAAGATTGCCTGGAGGGTGGTCTCTATCCTGGTCATCTAGAAAGAGAAAAAGAGATTAAAGGACTGTGTGTATAATGTGTATGTAGAATTGAACTGAAAGTGGCATTTGTGACTCCTGCTCATGTTTTATTGGTCAAAACTCCATTGTGTGATGTGTTGGGTTGACTTTTATTCCCCCAGGGTCATACGTTGAAGTCCTAACTCCCGGTACTTCAAAACGTGACTGTACAGTACTTGGAGATAGGACCTTTAAAGAGGTACTTAAATTAAAATGGAAGTTATTAGGTGGAACCTAATTCAATATAACTGGTGTCCTGAGAAGAAGAAATTTGGACACAGATGGGTACGGAGGAAAGGCCATGTGAAGACATAGGTAGAAGTCAGCCATCTACAAGCCAAGGAGAGAGATCTTAAGAAACCAACCAGCCCTCCCACTACCTTGATCTCAGAATTCTAGCCTCCAAAATTGCGAGAAAATAAATTTCTCTTGCTTAACACAGTATCGGTCTGCGATACTTTGTTAAGAGCAGCCCTAATGAATTAATACACATGGCAACATTTATCTGCATGGGAAGCTGGGACATGTAGTCTTGCTGTGTGTCGAGGAATAAAAGGAAACAGGTTTTGCTGAACATACAGCAATTTCTGCCACAGTACTAGAACTGGGTAGGGTATTAGGGGTCATCTATGCCAATATTCTCTTTTCTTTCTAAAGATCAAGATAAAGTCCACTAAATGAGTTGACTTGTTCAAGAATCCTTTGGATATGTAGTAACACCTAACTAGTGACTGCATTATTCATCTAATTGATTGGCTCAAAAATTTGGTAGCGATTATTGTCCACCAGTGTTCCACCTATCCCCCTACCCTTTAATGAGAGCCACCTAGATTGGCTATGTAATTGTGAGGCCCAATGCAAAATATATATATATTATATTATATATATTATAT
>NW_016804051.1:1871028-1875450 GCF_001698545.2 Rhinopithecus bieti
TCTTTCTTTCTTTCTTTCTTTCTTTCTTCCTTTCTTTCCTTATTTATTTATTTATTTATTTATTTATTTATTTATTTATTTATTTTGAGACAGAGTCTTGCTTTGTTGCCAGGCTGGAATGCAGTGGCGTGATCTTGGCTCACTACAAGCATCTCCCTGCTGCAAGCGATTCTCCTGTCTCAGACTCCCAAATAGCTGGGACTACAGGCACGCACCACCATGCCAAGCTAATTTTTGTTTTTTTAGTAGAGACGGGGTTTCACCATGTTGGCCAGGATGTTCTCGATCTCTTGACCTCGTGATCCACCTGCCTCGGCCTCCCAAAGTGCTGAGATTACAGGCGTGCGCCCCGGCGCCCGGCCATATTTTTATTTTTTATTTTTAGCATATAGAGATTCAAATGAAATGTACTGGGACACAGGTAAGATATTTTTTTCAAGTGCTCACAGCTGATTCTGTTGCCCAGGCCAGGTTTGGACAGCAGGTTATAACAACTTGAAATCTTATGAGTCTGTTGACTTTAATCTACCTAACACCCCCTAATTTGTCATTCCTTACTTTCGTTACTCAGAAAAGAATTTTATTTGTAGATGATATTTCTTTTTTTTTTTTTTTTTTTGAGATGGAGTCTGGCTCTGTCGCCCAGGCTGGAGTGCAGTGGCCGGATCTCAGCTCACTGCAAGCTCCGCCTCCCGGGTTCATGCCATTCTCCTGCCTCAGCCTCCCGAGTAGCTGGGACTACAGGCGCCCGCCACCTCGCCCGGCTAATTTTTTTTTGTATTTTTTAGTAGAGACGGGGTTTCACCGTGTTGGCCAGAGTGGTCTCGATCTCCTGACCTCGTGATCCTCCCGTCTCGGCCTCCCAAAGTGCTGGGATTACAGGCTTGAGCCACCGTGCCCGGCCGTAGATGAAATTTCTTTGTTTAAGATTTGAGAATGTTAAGAAAGTCAAGATTTCCTCCCAAAAGTTATGGTCTTCAGAATTAATTTTCTGGTCTCCACCTCAATTGTCCTTAACTTCCTTCCATGATTCTCTCTGGTGACCTTATGAAAGATGTCGTTGTTCTTGCTCTATCTGTATTTTGCTTCATCAAAATTATTCTTAGGAAAAGCTCTAGTAAGTGTGTTTATAAGAAAATATTAAAGACAGATGTGAGCTGATATAGCAATTCTTGTCAGAATCTTTTCTTTCCAAATGATAAAAGGATTTAAGCCAAAATAATAAATCTTTCATTGCCGGATTTCAGGTACGGATGAAATTTTAATGGGCCAAATGTATATGTTGTGAAGTTTTCATTTTATTCACTCATTGACTTATTTATATTTTTAAAATACATTTATTTTTAAAAGAGAGATTTCATTAAGTAATCCCTACTTTTAAGACAATCTTATTTTAAAAGGTACGTATACCTATTAAAAGAAAATATAGAAAGTGCTGTTCATGTATACTTGTATTTATTCTACTTTTTATACCTATCTGTCTATCTCTTATCTATTTTCTATCTATCTGTCTCTAGGGCAACCCAGGAAAAGAAGTAACGAATTCTGTCTGAAACCAACAGAAAAGATGTAGAGAGTAGGTATGTGGTTTGAACTGAATCCTAAGGCAGCGTGGTGTAAGTTCTAGTGTAAAACATGAATGTCTGCCATTTGTTTAGTAAAATCAGTTTGGGGAAATTAGTTAGTTCAGGGTAAACACTCTGGACTCAGACTGCTGGGGTTTGAACCCAGCTTCATGAGTAACTGTATAGCCTGGGATGATTTATGTAACATCCCTGTTCCTTATTTCTTCATTTATAAAATGAGAATAAATATAAATAGATCTGACCACATTGGTTTTATGAGAGGATTAAAGAATTAACTCATGCAAAACATTGAGAACAGGGCTTCTATTACTATTATAAATTTCATTATAAACCAGTTTGTTCTTTCTAAGATGAGAAAAATAATATATGCCTTTAAGACTGATCTGAGGATCAAACTGAATAATGTATGCAAAATATCTAGCCAGTGTACTCTAAATAGTAATGTGGACTCAGAAAATATTGTTTACTCAATGATTCACTCAAGAGACGTTAATGTAAGTTACATCTATATAGATTGCCTTTTCCTTTTACGTAGATTACTTTTTTGTTGATTAATTTAACTTTATACAGATTGGTATTTCAGTGCTAGAAGAAAGTGAGCATAGATAGCATATTTAGTGTTTTCATTTGCTAGAATTCGTTATTTTACTTTTCATTCAAATATATCTTTATGATTATACCGAACAATTCAAATTAGGCTATCTGAATCAGTACACCATGAATAAGTATATAAAAGTATTTCCTCTCTAATTAACAACCTTTGCAATTTTCAGGTGAATGGTATGATGACAGAAAAAATAATTGCTCATTCGGCTCTTTTATGTTTTTATATCAATTTTGGGATTGTTTTTTCTAAGTCTGTAAAAAAAATGATATTGGTATTTCTATAGAACTTGCATTGAATCTGTGGGTTGCTTTGGGCAGTGTGATCATTTTAATGAATGCAAATTAGTATAGCTTCTATGGAAAACAGTGTGGAGATTTCTCAAAGAACTAAAAATATAACATAATACCATTAGATCCAGCAATCCCACTACCAGGTATCTACCCAACGGAAAAGACATCATTATATCAAAAAGGTACCTGCACTTGTATGTTTATCGAAGCACTATTCACAATAGCAAAGATAAGGAATCAGCCTAAGTGTCCATCAACAGACGACAGATAGCTGTATTAGTCAGGATTCTCTAAAGGGGCAGAACTCATAGGATAGATGAATATATGAAAGAGGTTTGTTAGGAGAATTGACTCACGATAACAAGGTGAAGTCTCACAATAGGCCGTCTACAAGCTGAGGAGCCAGGAAGCCAGTGCAAGTCCCAAAACCTCATCTGTAGGAAAGCCAATAGCATAGACTTCAGTCTGTGGCTGAAGACCTGAGAGCCCCTGGCAGATCACTGGTGTAAGTCCGAGAGCCCAAATGCTAAAAACCTTGGAGTATGGCATTTAAGGGCAGACAGCGTTTAGCATGGGAGAAAGATGGAGGCCAGAAGACTCAGCCAGTCTAGTCCTCCTCCCAGGTTCCTCTGCCTGCTTGTATACTAGCCACACTGGCAGCTGATTAGATGGTGCCCACCCAGATTGAGGATGGGTCTGCCTCTCTTATTGCACTGACTCAAATGTTAATCTCCTTTGGCAGCACCCTCACAGACACACCCAGTAACAATAATTTGCATCCTTCAATCTAATCAAATTGATATTCAATATTAACCATCACAATAGAATAAAACTGAAGATAAAGAAAATGTGGGGCTGGGCATGAGGGCTCATGCCTGTAATCCTAGCAGTTTGGGAGGCCAAGGCAAAAGGATCAATTGAGCTCACAAGTTTGAGACAAAACTAGGCAGCATAGTGAGATGTCATCTCACCAAAAAATAAAAAAAATAAATAAATAAAAAATAGTCATACGTGGAGGTGCATGTTCTCCCTTGTAAGTGGGGTCGAAATAATGGGTACACATGTACATGAGTGTGGAATAATAGACATTGGAGACTTAGAAGAGTGGGAGCATGGGAAGGGGGTGATGAATGAGGAATTACTTAATGTGTGCAATGTTTATTATTCAGGTGGTGGTTACACTAAAAGCCTAGTCTTCACAACTATGGAATCTATACATGTAACAAAACTGCTCTTGTACCCCTTAAATTTATACAAAATTAATGATATGGTTTGGCTGTGTCCCCACCCAAATCTCATCTTGAATTGTAGCTCCCACAGTTCCCATGTGTTGTGGGAGGCACCTGGTGGGAGGTAATTGAATCACGGAGGTAGGTCTTTCCCTTGCTAGTCTTGTGATAGTGAATAAGTCTCATGAGATCTGATGGTTTTATAAAGGGGAGTTTTCCTGCACAAGTTCTCTTCTCTTGTCTGCCACCATGTGAGGAGTGCCTTTCACTTTCCACCGTGATTGTGAAGCCTCCCCAGCCATGTGGAATTGTGAGTGCATTAAACTTTCTTTTGTATACTTTCTTTTGTAAATTGCCCAGTCTTGGGTACAAATATATATATACACACACACACACTCAGGGTGAAGAGGGTCAATCAATCAAGCTATTCTATAGTTCTCTTTAGTATGCCTTTTTCAGAATTATTTTTAGTCAGTACTTATATCTCACACCATTAAAAATATACATACATGTATTTAGTAGCCGGGTGTGGTGATGCATGCCTGCAGTCCCAGCTACTCGGGAGGCTGAGGCAGGAGAATTGTATGAACCCAGGAGGCGGAGGTTGCAGTGAGCCGAAATCATGCCTCTACACTCCAGCCTGGGCAACAGAGCAAGACTCCATCTCAAAAAAAAAAAAAAAAAAAAAAAAAAAAAAAAAAAACCACAAC
>NW_016804051.1:1875687-1882712 GCF_001698545.2 Rhinopithecus bieti
AAAAAAAAAAAAAAAAAAAAAAAATACACACACACACACACACACACGTATTTTATGTAGCTTGAAGAGATACATAAAAGTAAAATAAATAAAACCCAAAAGTAGACCAAAATTGAAGTGGCAAAATAAGAAAAAGTGAGGGATTCCATCGATGCATGAAATTTATACTGTAGGTCAAATTATACTATGAAGGTGGACCACAAAAAATGGTTCTGAGATTCCTAGCAGGCAGACCAAAAAGGAAAATTGATCAGATTCATAGGTCCATCAGATAAAAGCAAGCATGTCAAAAGACACTTTTATTACAGCTCAATCTTTTCACCATCCAAACACTTTCTGAAGTCACAGACACTTTACCTAAACCTCTTTTCTGCATGCATCTCTCTTTAACTTATGTTTAGGCATCTTGATCCACTACAAAACCATGTGAACCATAAAGACAGAGGCGTTAGCATATTAATTTTTTTTTTTTTTGAGATGGAGTCTCGCTCTGTTGCCCAGGCTGGAGTGCAGTGGTGCGATCTCAGCTCACTGCAAACTCCACCTCCTGGGTTCATGCCCTTCTCCTGCCTCAGTCTCCCGAGTAGCTGGGACTACAAGTGCCCACCATCATGCCCAGCTAATTTTTTGTATTTTTAGTAGAGACAGGGTTTCACAGTGTTAGCCAGGATGGTCTCGATCTCCTGACCTCATGATCTGCCCGTCTCGGCCTCCCAAAGTGCTGAGATTACAGGCGTGAGCCACCGCACCTGGCCAGCATATTATTTTTTTTATAACACTGTGCTTCACATAAGGCAGGACTCCACTAAATGTTTGCACAATAAATTAGTTAATGACCTTTTAAGATGTGCGTCAAAAGAAAGAAACCTGTTTGAGTGAACTTCACACTTTCAAAGCACACTGTCTGGGAAGACACGCTGACAAATTGTGTTGAGAAAAATGAAGGTTATAAGTGGATCTGTGTGTGTACAGGAATAATTATTATGGCAACGTATTATAATTTTCACATAAGGGAAATAGAATGGAGGGGTTGAAGAAGATAGCTTGAAAAGAAAGGAGAAACTGTTGAATACAGATTCTTCATTACAAATTTTTATCAAAATCTAAATCTCAGTAGAATAACAATCTGAAGTCACTGGGCAAATGACCTTCATTCACTTTAAAATTACTGATTATATTATTTTTAAGTGACAAGTTTCCCATTAATTTAGGTGCCTTTAAGTGTATGCCAACAATTTATAGTGCTCGCTAACACATTTTATTATATCCAAAGTTTAGAAGTATCTAGTCAAATCCAAAGTTTAGAAGTATCTAGTCAAATCATATTGTTATATGATAGTATTATTTTGGTCTTTATTCCAGAATTCTATGTAACAGTTATCTAAGTGGGGGTTATTTAGGGTATTTCATGCAATTTCCTTTTTGTTTGTATATTTATTCAGCAAGCACTTACTATATGCTCACAATGTGCCAGAACTGTGGGTGAGAAAGAAACATGGTACCATTAATTAAGAAACTTACAGTCAAGGGGGAGAAATAACTACAGCAGAGGAGTGCATATTTGTACCCACCAAGGAATGGTGCAGAGTCCTCCAGGAGATAGAGGTCACAAAAGAAAAAGAGCTAACTTCTTGGATTGATCTAGGGAAACACGGTGGAGGAGGTGGCATTAGATCTAGTCTTAAATAATATGTACACTTTGGATTCCTATTAAAGGGCACATGTGGAAGTAGGGGGGTGCAAAATTGTTGGATGGAATTTATGATGAAGCATCTTAACCTGAAACAAAGGAGCAATGGAAACAGTTGTGTAAAGGGAGGGGAAGAGAAGAGAAGAGGGTGTTAAAATCTTGACGAAAGGGATAGCAAAATCAGAGTGACACGTGATGTGAATTATTGATGGAGGCATACAGGAAAGAATGCACCACATTTCAATTTCTTTCAATACAGCCAGCAGAACAATGCCAACCAGAAGCCAAAGTACATTGTCCAGAATAGGCAAATGTATAGAGACAGAAAGCAGAGTAGGGGTAGCCAGAAGCTGGGGCAAGGGGGAAACAGGGAGTGACTGCTGATGGATATGGGTTTTTTTTTCTTGAGGTGATAAAAATGTTCTGAAATTAGGTTGTAATGATGGTTGCGTGATTTTGCAAGTGTTTAAAAGTCATATATTCTCCAATTTAAAAATAGTTCCCACTTAACCTTTTCATTTGTGTTTAGGTATAGCTGTTCATTGGTTGTCCTTATTTATGCTCTGTTTTGATTTAGTATTGGCCCATGTTCTATGCTTTATGTCCTCCTCAGATTAGCAATCTTGTTTTGTATCGCAGCTTTGATGCTGGCCTTGCTCCAGGATACCACGTCAGGTCTTGTTGCTATTATTTCTACTATGGATAACAAGAGCCCCATCCTAGCAGATAGGACACTTCCCACCTGAAGCTATTCTCCACCCGGCTCCAAGCCTGAGGAGGGCAGGGGAATTATGCAGATACATTCAAATCAGAGTCGTGAAAATCAATCAGGCAGCATTTTAGATGAGTTATAAATTGCTAAGGCTTAGGATGGGGTAGGATTGAGAATGAAAAAGAAGAAACGAAAGAGATCTTATGCAAGAATGGGCAGGGAGTTGTTTCAGATTACATCTGGAATAGAGTCAGAGTAACCAAAGATAAATCACATTTTAATTCCCAAGTGACACAGCTTTTTGTCACAGTTCCTTGGAATTTCTACTGGAGGGTTATACATTATGATATAACACTTTACGCAGTGCTTGGTATACAGTAAATCTAGGTAATGGCTTTTGCAAGGATTTTATGTTTATGTTTTGTTTTTACTTCTTCCCAGAAGACTCCTGCTTTCAAGTCAATTCATTAATCATTATCATTCTCATCTACAGGAGGTAGGAATTAGTATCCTCGTTTTGTAAATGAGACTACTGAAGATGAATGAGATTAAATGATTTGCCCAAGGCCTCCATGTTGGACTGTGATTTTGTAAAAAGGCAGAGCAAATTCTGTTCTACATTGGAGATGGGAGATCACAGGGGGTTGATAGAATCTAGAAGGGGCAAAATGGAGATGAGAACTTAGAAGTAGAAATGGAAACAATGAAGATACCAAGAAAGGCAAGGTCAAGACAGGTGAGAGCAAGACCTAGCTTTGGGGATTTGCATTGGCAGGGCCAACCCTGCAAACCAGCTCAGCCAGAAGAAGGGAAAGGCAACTTCACTATGTGTCAATACTTTGGAGTTTGAATGGGGAAAGTGGAGAGTCCCTGGGAACCTAAGCGACCCAGGAAGAAGAGGGCCAACTATAGCAGATCTCATGGAAAAAGTATTTATGGAAGTATGTTTTTGACCTACTGTCATTGTGAGTTGTCTGGCAGTTTCATCATGAGGTACAGAGCAGCAGGAAGGCTACTCAGAATCAATCTCATTTCTAGGGTGAAGACTCTTGTATGTCCTGAGGAGTTGACTTTCATAGAAGAACAGTCTGCAGATAATAATGGGTTACAATAAACTTACTGCTCCTCAAAGAACCAGCAACTACTTTGTCCTAAAACCAGTCTTCCCTTCTGATAAGTCCTAATGCCATGTAACCATTTAATACTTATCATTTATTATATAATGAGTTACCTTTTCATATATTTATACTATCTCTCTAACTTGACTATATATTCTACCAAGATGGGAGTAGATATTCTTGTCCCATTTTACTATGGATATAAATGTATACATTGTACCCATTTAATCAAATACTTGACTGATTGGATGCCTGCATCAAATGTAGACATGACTTCCCACAAAATGGGCTTCGTCTGAGCCTATGTGGCAAAGATTAGGGTTCCTGGGAAGCAGATTCTGAGATGAAATTAAGAGCTCATTATGTTAATTAAGGTGCATCCTTAGAATCAACACCTCTCGAGGTAGGGGAAGGAAGCAGACAGGGCAGAGAAAGAAGTTGTGCTTCCATGGAGACCCATCACAGCTTCTGTGAATCTCATAGAGATTTCTAGAGCTCGAATGACCCTTCAGCATTTTCTCAAGATGAGTTGCAATGAACAGGCCCTTACACTCCCTCCTTGATCAGTTTTTGGATGTGGGCTGCCTGTAAATGGGTGTGTCCTCGGGCAAGGCGGCTCTCTGTAACAGAGGCAGTCCTTGGAAGGGCAGCCAGCTTATGGCCATCTGCCAACAGCTGAAGAGCAACAAGTTCTTCAGTGAAGGAAGGTCTGGCCAGTGCAGCACCGGGCTCATTCACATTAGGTAACTCCAGGTAAATGTAAGTGCGTTTCTCAGAGATGGGAAGAGGTACTTTGAAGTACCTCACTGAGTTTAAAGGCAAAGGTATTGATACCCACAGTTATATTCACTAATTCTGGTTGAGTTCAATTACACTGAATTTGAGATGGCAGTTTGAAAATTTACTGTCAGTAACTACAAAAGAAGAAAAAACAAAAATGCAGAGCATTGTCTTTGTAATTATGCTGGGACACTTTCAGAGTAAGTCCCCAAGATACAGGGTCCAAAAAAATACTGACATGGTACTCATTTGTGATTCTATGTATTCTCTTTCCAAGAGAACTTCAGCTGCATGTTGGATGGAAAACAATATAAAACAAGGGAGACAGAGACAGAGGAGAAACACAGTTTGTTAATATTCTCTGCTAGATTCTGCAGAGGAATCACTTTATTTTGCCCACGTGACTAGCTTACGTAGAGCTAAAAGTTATGTAGCTAGAACGCTGACTTGCACACTTAAAGCTAATGAAGAGAAATGCAGGTTTCCCAGCGTAGGTTCTTGGCACTTCTTTGCAAATAGGTAAAAGGGAATGGCAGATATTCAAGCTTAGGGAGCAAGCAGCAAGGACAGAGCCTTCCCCCCTCTCTGTGTGTTGAAGTCAGCAGATAGCACACCTGCTGCTGCATGAGTTCCTTCTGCCAAGCAGAGCAGCACAGCTGCAAGACACTCTGCTTCTGGCTCTGAGCTTTGCCTGTCTTCAGGGATGAGGCCCCTCCCAAGGCAAGTTCAACTGGGTTCTTTGGCAGCCGAAGTCTACATGGACCCTGCAGGGAGCGGTGGAGAAAAGTGAGTTTGACATGCTTGGAAATATTTAGATCTTGGATGTAAACTTCAAGGAAAATATTTACTCTGTTTGTTTTAATACCACAGAGGTTTGGATCCCGGGAATCTTCAGACGAGTACAAAAGGCTCTTGCCAAGGCACCAATTTAACAATTTGGTCAGTGACAAAAGAGCATCGTGTTTAACTAGTCTGAATTTCAATAGCATGTTTCCAGTGTATTAGCATGTTTCCAGTGTATTAGCATGTCTGTCTCATCTGTTTACTGAGCTGTTTAACCCCTGAATTTTGTGTTTGGTTTATGAATTTGCACAGAATCAAATACAGTTTTTTAATAGAAAGCAAGCAAAAAAGCAGGTCATCACATAGTCGAAAGGGTTGCTACCCGAGCATTGACAATAAACTTCCCATGATTGCTTGACCGTTCAGAGTGACTAGATCCTCATAGAAGGCTACAAACTCTCTTTACTCTTGGCTCTTGGTGAAAAAGTCCTTACTACCTCTTTGCTGGTGCTGAGACATACTGCAGAATGCTAAAGGACTATGCAATTGTATTTTTGGTGAGTGAATTACGATAAAAGAGAAGCCTTTTGTAAATGTGACTTGAAAAGTTGCATATTTTGTGTCCTGTCTTTGTGTTTCATGCAGAATCCCCACCGCAGGGCACACCTTTCAGGACTCACACTGATTTCCCTTTAGTTTTCTGTTTTTGTTAGTCTGCAGCCGAGTGGGAAATAGCTACTGTAAAGGGAAGTCTTAAGAAAATATATCAGTTATGTGCACACTATGTGTACATATATGGAGGAAAAATAGACAAATGAAACTGACATCACAATGCTCTCTCTAAGGGCCTATAAGAGATGAACTGGGACTCCTTCCTGCCTTCAGAGAGCAGATCAGGCAGAGAAAATGTTAACCATTTTTCAACTGTCAGAAAAGTAGATTTCATGGTGTCATACAATTTTGTATTCCACTGTCGGATTGCTTCCCCACTTTGGCAATTAAAAATAATTACACTTTTTTTTTTTTTTTTTTTTTTTTTTTTTTGCTGTACTGCCAAGCCAATTTCTCCTATATAATTGTTTTTAGACATGGCGAATGAACAGCTGCTTTTCAATTATTGGACACAGTTGTATTTCAATTCTCTTGTAACAGCTGTGAAACAGAATTCCTATTTAGAATTTTATAACAGTAAACCGCACAAAGACTGCTGTTGTCTCTCTGCTAATGGAGATTTTGTGTCCCACTTCTTTCTCAGTACCATTTCCCAGATGCTGTCTATTATCTTTCCTCCATCTTTGCTTGATTGTTACTACCACGTGTATGAACCAAGTCTGATGTCTGCTGATGAAACTTTATTTACAATACCTTGGTCAGCTTTTCCCTCCATCGGAAGAGGAAGTTATCCCACTTCTCCTAACCAGTTGACAATTAAGTGAAGAAGGAATGTGAATACCTGCGTGGTCATTCTGTCACTACCCACTATTGTCACATTTCTTCTTAGTTGCATATCAGTTATAAGAACAATTAGAGTGGGAAAAAGTCAAACATGTGAAAATTTATATTTGCTAATAAACTAATTTGCATGGGAGCCACTAGAGAAATATAGACTCATCTGCTTTATAGCAGCTTAGAACCCAGAGAGATCTACCAGACCAGTTAGTGTTACTCTAATGGCTTTCATCTTGGAGAAAGGAAAACAAGCTAGAGTGGTTAAGTAATTTTTCTGTTTTCAGACAACCCATCTCTGTTGTTGCTTAGATATCCTAGAGCTCAATTCCCCAGTTTTAGTAGCTTCCTTACTCTGTTTTTTTTTTTTTTTTTTTTTTGTTTTGACGGAGTCTCACTCTTGTCACCCAGGCTGGAGATGCAATGGCACATCTCGGCTCACTGCAACCTCTGCCTCCCGGGTTCAAGTGATTCTCCTGCCTCAGCCTCCCAAATA
>NW_016804051.1:1883164-1925312 GCF_001698545.2 Rhinopithecus bieti
TTTTTAGTAGAGACAGGGTTTCTACTTGTTGGTAAGGCTGGTCTTGAACTCCCAACCTCAGGTGATCTGCCTGCCTCAGCCTCCCAAAGCGCTGGGATTACAAGTGTGAGCCACCGCACCCAGCCATCTTCCTTACTCCTTAACAAATGGTAATCTAAAATCAGAGAAAGCATGGTTCTGGAACATTGGAAGGTAAACTAAGAGAATTATATGTTACCATTCAGATGCAAAATTAACTCTCCCAGTCTCTAAGCCAGATTGAATTTCCATCTGGTAGAGATTTATGTGTTAACTATAATGCTTGATTTCCCCCTAAAGTTCAAATCTCTTTGGAAGGTATTAATTTTATGTTATATAGAAATTTATACCGAATATGAACTAACAATCTGAGAATATGTTTTGATAGGCTGAAAGGAGGAGATGCCTGACGGATTTATACAATGCCATGTAATTTAAACTTAATAAATGTAATGTTAATGGCTGTGTATTAGTTTTCTATTGCTGCTGTAGCAAATTACCACAAACTTAGAGGCTTAAATAATACAAATTTATTATCTTCTAGATCTTGGGTTAGATGTCTGAAGTGTTTTTCACTGGACCAAAATCAAGGTGTTGACTGGGCTACCTTCCCTGCTGGAGACTCTAAAGGAGAATCCATTTCCTTGTCTTTTCCAGATCCTAGAGGCTACCTGCATTCCTTGGCATGTATTCTCCTGTCTTCCATCTTCAGAGCCAGCAACAGTGAGTTGAGTCCTAATATGGCATCCCTCTGATCTCCTCTGCTGCTCCTTCTTCCATTTTTAAGGACCGTGTAATTACATTGAGCCTATCTGGATAACCCAGGATAATCTGTCTCTTCTAAGATCAGCTGTCAAGCAACCTATATTCCATTACTACCTTAATTTCCCTCATTCAGCCATATAACTTAATATATTCACAAGTTCCAAAGATGAGGAAGTGGACATCTTTGAGGGTGTGTTGTCGTTCTGCTTAACACAGAGTGTAAGAGAAAAGCTACAAATAGCAATGGCTTAACTAAATAATAAGTTTATCTCTTATTCACATCTGGAGTTTCTGGTAAAGCAATCCTCTAAGTGACTATTCAGGGACTCAGGTTCCTTTCATCTTCTGTATCTGCCTTCCTACTGAACTTGATAGCCTTCCCTGTTCAGTTAATACATGAAGAAAGAGAGAGAGGTTTTTGTGTGTGTGGTTTCATGCACCAGGTTTGGAGGCAGTGAAAATTATTACTACCTATATTTCATTGACAATACTTAGTTATGTGACTATACCTAAGTACAGTGGACGTAGGAAATATAGTCTATCTATGTGCTTAGAACATGAAGAAAATACATTTGATGAAGAGCTAGTCAGTCTGTGCCAATTCTGTCCATTTGTTCACCAAACATCTATTCCATTTTTCCTGCCACACATGGAACACAGGTGTCCTTTCTGAAGGTGGAAAACTAAAGGTCCCAACAAGTCATTGCATAAAACTCAAAGTCCAGGATCCTTGGGTGATGCTCATCTCTCTAGACCAGAATTGAAGTGGCTTATTTGAACCTATAAATGATATATATTTACACACACACACACACGCACAAACACACACATGCATACACATATCATGCAGGGACGATACATAGATACAGGGAAACATTTTAGGCACCTGTTTGGCAAAGGAATAAATGAGAGGCATGCAGCTGTTACTGAACCGTAGCAATTTTGAAATCCTGCTAGGCAGATATTGAGGGTCCTATTATTTGGCTGGGAAAAAAATCTTTTATTTATTCTTAAATTATGCTCCCTAGAATCTCCTTCCTTCACTGTTCTCCATGGTTGCTGATTCCAGCCTCTGAGAGATTCTTCTTTGTCTGTCTTCCCCATGACCTTCAGGAAGTGGGAGTTGAGGATTATGTCTGGTGCTGATAAAAGTTGGGGGACCCAGTACTAATCTTAAAGCTTAAGAAGTCAATATTTTTAGTCCATGCTCATAGAATTGTCCATGCTCATAGAATTGCTCATAAAATTGTTTCCCTAAGGAGGGAAACAATTTTCCCCAAACTAATAGACATTTAAATTGTCTTGCTTCTAGTCAATTCCATGTACCAATAACTACAGTTGAAGTTTTCTCATTGTGATAATTCTCATGACTGATTTATTTTTTGCTTCCTCACCTATAACCTTCTAAGCCACTCCCAACCTCCCTGAAGCTATCTGAAATAATATTTTTGAATACTGTTTCCGTAATCTAATCTTTATGTTAAATTGTCTGTTTTTTACCGATAATGTTATTTGATTGTTGTCATTCAGAGCCTTTTCCAATTTATCTTAATTAGGATGCAGAAGCTCTCAGGTTTATTAACTCTAAAAGTTATTGATCTCTGGATACATATCCACTTCAATTTCTGCTTCAAAATAAGTCTGTTTTCGTCTGTGCTCATCTCTTTCTTGTAATATATTGCTAAGAAAGACAAATAGTGGCAAACAGGCACTGTTACCTTCATATCAATCTCTTGTCCTCACGTCCAAAACTACAGGCTTATAGGCTCATGAGGTGTGTTGTGCCTTTCTATTTAATGTATGAAATGGTTTTACCATATGTTTTGCCATGAAACAACATGACCTGGACCTTCATTGTTCCAGCCTCATCTATCAGCCTCCATGAGGCTATCTGAAATAACATTTGTGAATATTCATTTCCTTAATCTGATCTTTATCCTAAGGCTGCCTTATAGGTTCTCAGATCCTTCCCTTTTTAGGGACAAATGGAAAAAAGCAACAAGGATCGCTTGTGTGGTATTGTGATAAAATGGGCCTGAAATTGATTAACATCCTTTCTGCCCACATTCTGTTGGTCACAATTAAGTCATATGGCCATATTTAATTGCAAAGTGTGATAGAAAATGTATTTGTGTGTGTGTGTGTGTGTGTGTGCCCAGTGGGAAATGCCAATGGATTTTAGTGCATATGTGCAGTCTCTGTCACACCAAAAAGCACATAACTAAGTATCTGGGTATGCCAAATTCGGCTATATTGTCAGACAGTATTCCTTAGAGTATTAAGAGCTATTATTGATAGTTAATTGAACATTTAACAGCAAAAGATCTGTTGATAGTATGATATCAATGTGCAGATGATTTAAAAATCTTGAGGCATTCCAAGTATCATACACAAATCAAAGGTAATTCATTTACTTAAGTGCATTATTGACTACCTATTATGTATTGGACTTTGTTATGTGCTATGCAAATAAAAAGGATATAAACTGGATATATCTGTAACCTCAAAAAGCTCCCAGTATTCCAGAAGAGGCAAACATACACACAAGTAAGTAAAATACATTTTTTGTTCTATTACCCAGTTACAAACGTTATATAGGAGCACAGAAGAGGGAACTACTATGTCCTAGTCTTATTTAAAAAAAAAAAAAGTAAACAGAGACAGCAAGAAAATAGCAACTATTAAGAATGTCATGTTTTGTTTTTGGTTTTGTTTGGTTTAACCATGTAAATGAAGTATCTCATCAAATAAGGAAGACTTTATGAGCAGGGAATTGTCAAAATGCTGAACATGGCCAGGTGCAGTGGCTCACATCTGTAATCCCAGGACTTTGGGAAGCCAAGGCGGGCGGATCACCTGAGGTCAGGAGTTCAAGACCAGCCTGGCCAACATGGCGAAACCCTGTCTCTACTAAAAAATACAAAAATTAGTCAGGTGTGGTGGCAGGCACTTTTAATCCCAGCTACTCAGGAGACTGAGGCAGGAGAATCGCTTGAACCCAGGAGACGGAGGTTGCAGTGAGCCGAGATTGTGCCACTGCACTCCAGCCTGGGGGACAAGAGCAAGACTTCGTCTCAAAAAATAAAAATAAAAAATAAAAAAAAATACTGAACATGCTGCACTGAAGAAGCAAAACCCAAAGGTGTTCAGAAAGGTCAATGGTTTTTCTAGTTCAATGTTTTGGGGAAGAGATCTTGAAATCTTAAAATCCGAAACAATATTTAAAGTAAGAAAAGAAGCAAAGCCATTTTTTCCTCTTTGGTGGTTGTTATTGTTGACGTTGAAGACTAACTGGAAAGAATAAGTTAAATGGTCAAAAGTTTGTTTTTGAGATGCCTGCAATATGGCACTTGGGCAACCTCCCATGATGCTAGATCCCTGTTGGGTCTGACGAAGGCAGACATTCATTAAGCCTCTCACCACCAGCGGTTGGATCCCATCCACTTCATGCGAGTAGACAACCACAAATATTTTATTCCGTATATCAGTACCAGAAGCTAGGAGCATGGAATGCACACAGTATGCTTTGAACCTCATAATTGTTCCTTGTAATAATAAATTTTTACATTTGAACCTGTGAGTTATCAAGGAAAAAAAAACAAAAAGCCACTTTGGTTAGGGGATAGACTTAAAATAACAGGAATTATGGAAATGGAAAAACACCACTTTTCTTTGTTGGCCCAAGGATTTATGTGTGGGGGGAAAAAATGATTCAGAGGTGATGGCCTTTCTTGGACATTAACAAACTGTAGAGGAGTTTGCGTCCCTGACAATGGATGGTGTGTAAATTCTAATGGTGGTGAGGGTGGGAGGAAGAGGGTGAATGTGGCAGAAGAAGAGAGACTGAGCTTAGGCAGTTCTATACTTACAAAGGGAGAAATTGTTTGGATTTTTTTTTTTCTTTTTTGGAAAGAAAATCTATTGTTAAAAGTCACTTCAGCCTTTGCTAGAGAGAGAGAATAATTGGGCTTTAAAATATTAATAGAATATGAATATTGATGAAACTTGAAATGTCCTATAAACAACAGGTTTTTTTCCAGCCAATTTGTTATACTCAACTCATGCTGATCGGATTCTGAGCTTTATACAAATAAACTTTAGATGGAAAATAAATCAAACATTTAAACATTAGAAATCTCATGACAAAAGAATAAAGAAACAAGTAGACATTTCCTTCCTTCCTAAGAGTTTGAAATTAAAGAAAAAATTGACAGTTGAAATTTCAATACATTAAAAAATTTCTAATGTAAAAAAATTATTTTCTGTTGAAAGGCAAGCCACATATTACAGTGATGGTTACATTAAATAGGAGATTGAGTTCATCTCTTAATGCCTTATGCAAATTTATAAGAAAATAATTAGCATAATTAACAATAATTTATTGGTCGATGTTATA
The DNA here is from genome assembly GCF_001698545.2 of Rhinopithecus bieti. NCBI lineage: Eukaryota > Metazoa > Chordata > Mammalia > Primates > Cercopithecidae > Rhinopithecus > Rhinopithecus bieti. The sequence goes on from NW_016804051.1 coordinate 1,888,344, forward strand.
GTAAATGTATAAATGAGCAAATAAAAATAGCAGATATGCCAATGGAAACTGTTTAATTATGGTAATAATAAGAAAGTATCAAATTAAGATCCTATTTTACATGTTCAATTATGGTAAATGCAGAAATAGAATGTTTAAAGCTAGCGAGAATGTCATCGGACTGATTATCCTTCATTGCTGATGATATTATAAATTTGTAAAACTGTTTTAGAATGCAACTTGAAAATGTGTGTATTTGTTGATTGAATAACCTGAATTTAGTGGGTGAAACTGTGAAATGATTGTATTTTTCTTCTGCAACAGCCTGTTAAATTCTGTGTTGAATTTTCCATCCTTGCCCCTGGACAAAAACTTCTGATAAATCAATCTTTAGGTTACCAGTAGAGCTGATGTATAAAAGCCTAGTCAAACTTAAGAAATGAAACAAAACCACAAAATCTTTTATTGTCTCGTCCTCTTTAAGCTTCTCCCCTGGACCCCTGATGTGGTACTTGGAAAATTACAGTAAGGAAAGTAGATACTTCATTATTTTTCCACTTTATTCTTTCATCTTCCCTTACTCAAGATGTTATTTCTTGACCCCCTCTTGGTGATGTTGGGTAGATATGAGAAACCAGGGTTGAAAAGTTATTTATCAATCAACACAGTTGTAATCTGGAGCCAGGCAGATACCTAAATGCTGTTTTCCTACTGAGGATATTTTGTAGGTTCTTCGAAAAAGCCAGGGAAAACAATCTGCTATATTATTCACTAACTTGGGCAGTGTTCCAATTAGCTGGCTATGAATGACATCCACCTGAACCCCTGCTTCTTGAGTAATCTTCCTGTAGCCCCTTAGTGCTGTTGTCTTTTAGCCCTTGCACATAAGTCACATGCTGGGATCCTTTCCAGGTAATTCATGTCTCACTACCCTCTGTAGGGTCCACACTGGCTCCACTTTTCCTCTGTGTTCAGCCATCAGGACTGTTTCCCGCCAATCTCCTGTCTTTAAATTTTGCAGGCAAGAGCTGGCCCCTTTGTTTTCCTCATCCCTCACATATCAAGATCTAAATTCCCTTTCTTGGCCTGAGGTTAGTTAAGAAAGTATGGAGGAAGGAAAGAGAAATACTGAACAATGCTGACAACTGTTCCAAAAAAATAATTGATCAACTCCGCTAATGAATGCTTACTTTTTGTTGTATAAAGGAAGGCAGGTGAAGGACTAAGAACAGCTGAATCTGTTTTGGGAAAATCCTTTTGCAGCTCACATTTAAAAGATCAGGCATCTCTCTTCAGAAGGTACAGTAATTATCACAGACACTTTTGAGCTTTGAAATCGTAGCCCAAACTGAGACAATGGAAAAGTCCCATTTAGATGTTACACATTTAAAAAAATCTTCAGAATTTCCAAACCTTTTAGCCTCTAGGGGAAGAAAACAGAAGCGACTAAATTATGTAAAAGCTCAGTGCATTAAGATAGTAACTATAGTGTTAATTTGAAAACTATAAAATTTGAAAATGGGAATTTGAAAGTCATCCAATATCTCGTAATAGGAGAATAGTTGAGAAAGTTACGGCATATCTAAATTAAAGAAAACCAACCTGCTAAAATAACAAACTATGTTTTTGTGCATGAAAATATAATACAACATTGAGTTGGAAAAATAGGACATAAAATTGTATTTACACTATGTTTATAACTACGTAAGGTACATATTTAAGAGGTCTGGGTCAGGAAATCAAACAACTAGTCGTCTATCACAGCCATGGAACTTGGTAGCTCAGTAACCTTAAGGACATTATTTAAAGTCTCCAAGTCATCTCTCTAAAAAGAAGATAATACTTTCTATCGTTTTCATGAGACTTACATGCACTAAAGCATTGCCTGGCACTTAGTAATGAATTAAAAAACTCTATTAAAAGACTGAAAAGGACACACAAAAGTGAAAATAGGAGTGATGTTGAAATGATTTAAAATCTCTTTTACATTATTTGTAATATTCCCGTAATGCTGTTATATTACTTCCATAATTAAAAACAAACCAAAAATGCTGAACAGTAGGGGGGCAATATATTGGTGACACCAACCCACAAACATTTAGGACATCTAAACAGGAGGTTGCACCAAATTGAGGCTTCCTCATATGTCACAGACAAAATTGTTTTCCCAAGATATTGTGTTAACCAATCAATTCAGTGCTCATTCCAATCAGTTGGCATTCTCTAGTAACCTTTGCATCACCTGGGTATCATTGGCATAGATTTTAGACATACATTATAGCAGTTCACTTTGCTTTCTTTGTAGTCCATTTCTGTCAAATTACAAAACCCAAATAAAATATTTCAGAAACAAACCAGGGCTATTATCCAGGTTATGAGCATTTAGATAAAAGGGGAAAATCATGACCCCTGAAGTAGGCTTAATTCAAACAAGAGAATATATCTTGCAAACCGTTCGATAATTTTATTACAGTTTTGATGTCCTCTTATTATCTAGACTATAATCTGCAAATGAATTGGGTATTAAAGTAAACTACTTTTAAAAGTTTGCAAATAAACTCTCTCCCTATATATTATCACTCTTTTATTTGCTCTTATTTGGACTAATAAAGATGAAAACATTATGTGCCTTATTTCAAACCAATAAGAGAGCCAAAAGAACTTTTAAAATGATGTAAAGGTTGAAAATTTAAAAGTGCTTCTTCTAATGGGTTTTGGACAAGACCATATCCCAGAAACACATAACTAATTCACCTAAGTTTGTTTCTTAAAGACTAAGTAAAACTATCATTTACATATGTACTGCTCATATGGCTTTATGCTGTTGCTTCTCATGATAACTTAAAATAATTTTTAAAATCCATATTCTCAGATTTGAGGTGAAATTTGAACAAGTGCAACTATATGTCTTTCTTCATAGTTACATGTGGATAAACAACTACAAGTAAACCCCACAATAAAAACACTTTAAATGCAATATTTGAGGATTTTCTTCATTAACTCTTTATTACTTAAAAGATGGTGAATTTTGTCTGAAACTTGTGGTCAACTATTTTAAAATGAACATAGAGTTGGGGGTAGTAGGTCATTGATATTTCTGATTTTTAAAAATTTCAGTGGTGTATCAATCAAGTGTTGCTAGAAAACATTAAGATCTGAGTGTCACACAACTATAAGCATTGATTTCTGACTTATGGCAGCTGGGTGGGAAGGGTACATTTGGCTAATCTTGGCTGAGATCAGCTGGTCTTGGGTTCTAGCCACGTGTTCAGATCAGTTTTGCTCCAAGTGTTCTCATCTTTTGAGACTACTCGGTTGGATGGGGAATGTTCTCATGATGTGGGATGAGAAGTCCCAAAGATGATGAGAGAAAAAAAAATTATGCCACTTAAGGCCTAGGCCTGGAACATAGGTCATTCCCACCCCCTTATTTTATGTTACATGCCCAAGTGTGTTGCTAATGCCTATTCCTCTCAGAAAGATGAGAAAGAATGGAGTGACCATTCCTGAATAAAAATTTAATCTCACACAAGTGATACATACTGTACTTCATGTTCCTACAATGTTGTCATGAACATTTCCATCCAATGACTACATTCTCCCACTTCTTTTCTCTTTAATGTCTCTTCCTACTTCTCTATTTTCTTGGGTTATGAATGCAACACATCTCCCTTAAACTATTCCAGTGATCTCCTTCCTTGTGCTTTCATGGACTTAACCTTCATCTTCTAAAATACTGTCATTGTTAACTCTGTAATGTAGAATTGGGGCATATTCTATTCCTCATAATTCAGTGACACCTTATCATAATAGGTGGGCAAATTTTCTTAAGGTGGAATAGGTGACCCGGTCAAACTCACTTATACATGGATAAATGACTAAAAAATAACCCCCCAAATTAAAACCTATTAAATATAATATTTGAGAATTTTCTTTCATTAATTCTTTATTACTTAAAAGATGGTGCATTTTATCTAGAACCTTGTATCAACTATTTTAAAATGAACATAGAGTTGGGAGGTAGCAGGTTATTGACATTTCAGATTTTTAGGAATTGGAGTTCAGTGGCATATTAGTTTGTTTTCATACTGCTATAAAGAACTGCCTGAAACTGGGTAATTTACATAGGAGAAGAGGTTTAATTGCCATCACAGCATGGCTAGAAAGCCTCAGGGAACTTACAATCATGGCGGAAGGTGAAGAGGAAGCAAAGCACCTTCTTTACAAAGCGGAAAGAAGGAGAAGTGCTGAGCTAAGGGGGACAAGCCCCTTATAAAACCATCAGATCTTGTGAGAACTCACTCACCATCAAGAGAAAAGCATGGGGGAAACTAACCCCATGATTCAATTACCTCCACCTGGTCTCTTCCTTGACATGTGGGGATTATAGGGACAACAATTCAAGATGAGATTTTGGGTGGGGACACAGACAAACCATATCAAGTGGTATATCAACCAAGTTTTGCTAGAAAACAATAAGATCTGAGTATCATACAACTATAAGCACTGATTTATAATTTATGGCAGCTGGGTTAGAGCTTCTACTCTAATTTCTGCATTACATTTGAGACATCCACAATCCTCTCATGATCTCACAGACCTTGATGCCCCTGTCTCTGCAATATTATCTATCTGTAGTGTCTTCTTCCAATGGTCCATGAGTCAAAGTACTCCTGATCCTCCAATTCTACCTCTTGTCTGAAACTGAACCTGTCAGGAGACACTAGATTAGGAAGCAAATCACAGTGGCTTATAACCACAAACATGTATTTCTTGCTTATACTACATCCCCATTGCTGACTGGTTTTAGAAATCTTCATTCCAGGACCCAGACTAATGAAGTAAATCTTATCTATTTATTTCATCATAGGGAAAATAAAAATAGTGAAGCATGTTCTAGCTCTTAAAACTTGTGTTTGCCACTACCACACTGATATTTCATTGGCTAAGGCAAGTCACATATACATGTCAGAGTTCAACAGGATGAAGGTGTAAAACTCTTCCTCAAGAGAAAAGGATATCTCAATGTGAGGCAGTGAATATTTTGAAGAGTATCAAAATCTACCATGGAAGGGGCCCTTTTGTCTTCCTGTTAAAGATTTCCTTTACAATGTTATAACAATAATTAATATAACTATCACTTGCTGGAATGATATCTTTTTATTGATATCTATATATCTTTATTGATCACTCAGTTCATTGAGTACTTTTTCTACTTCCCACATAACTTCAGGCAAAAGCATTAGTATTTTTTTACTACAACATAATAAGATCCCTCTTTCTCTCGTTTCTGACATTTACTTCATTTACCTGTGAGCCCTCACCTGTAGCTTTAGGAAAAACCACAAGACTTCTATTGACAGTGTGTTCAAAGCACTACAGACTGTCACTAACACTTTCCTCAAAGCCCATTGCTCAGTTCTAAAGCTACTTCCACATTGTGGGTTGGTATTTTGCCACCATCTCACTGTTAATATTAATGTATGATAATTACATATTGCTCTGTAACAAATTACTACAAAACTTAGCAGCTTAAAACAACAAACATTTATTATTATTGGTTTCTGAGGGTCAGGAATCCAAGAGTGGATTGGCTGGCTACTTGTAGCTCAACATCTCTTGTGAGGTTGCATTCAAGCTGTTACCAGGCTGCAGTCATCTGAAGGCTTGACTGGGGCTGGGAGATCTGTTTTTAGTATCACTCATGGGGTTGTTGGAAGGCCTCAGTTCTGCTGAGTGTTATCCAGAGGCTCTAGTTCCTCACCACATGGGTCTCCCCACAGTGCTACCTGAGTGTTCCTCAAGACCTGGTAGCTGGTTTCTTCCAGGATGAGAAATCTGAGAGAGAGGTCCAAAAGGGAAGCTTCAGCCCTTTATAACTTAATGTCAGAAATACCAACCATCAATTCTGCCATATTCTTTTGCTCACACAAACTGTGATACAGTATATGGAAGGACTATACAATATTAGGAGATAAGGATCACTGGGAGAACCATTTGGTAGGCTGGCTTTGACAAATAGTATTTTTTTTCAACCTTGAAAATCCAGAGCTATCAGAGAAATAAAAATGACTTTAATGTGACTAGTTTAGTTGACCATTTACGTAGTTATTTAAAAATATCTCTTTTTCCTGTGTGCTAGCCCCTGTGATAGCTGCTCGTTATGTAGAAATGAAAATGTTTCTTTCTTTGAGGAGCTTACAAACTATTAGGGCAATAAACATACACAGTTATGTATCACATAATTTTGTTTCATCAACAATAAACTGTAGATACAACAGTGACCCTGTAAGATTACAATAGTGTATTTTTACTGTACTTTTTCTATGTTTAGATACACAAATACTTACCACTGGGTTACAATTGCCTACAGTTTTAAGAGCAGTAACCCACTATACAGGTTTTGCCATCTGGGTTTTTTGTGAGTACACACTATGATGTTTAGATAACATCATCGCCTAATGATAAATTTCTCAGAATGTATCCTCATCATAAAGGGATGCACCACTGTGCAGAAGTTAAGAATTGCTTTATACATTAATTGCTATAATAGAGTACATACATATCATAATGAGAGTCAAAATTACAAGTGGTTAAAGACTTCGACTTTTGGAGTCAGATCACAGAATTTTGATTCCAGGCTTCACCATTTATTAGTTGTAGTACCTTTAGCAAATTACTTTACCTTTTGCGACTCAATTTTTTCATTCGTTAATACAGAAAATAATAGTGTTTTCCCATAACATTGATACAAATGTTAAATGACTTCTACACAGATAGATATATAGGGAGGTAGGTAGATAGATGATTGATAGATAGATAGATGATTGATAGATAGATAGATAGATAGATAGATAGATAGATAGATAGATAGATAGACAGATATGCTTGCAGGTATGTGAGTCAAAAGTTATATAAATTTGAAAGAAGTGGTGTTCTTGTCATGCAGTGATAGCAAATTTAGAAACATTGTCATTTGCAGTTACTTATAAAGTAGAATATATGTGCAATAAATTGGATAATCCAGCTAAGTTGTGACAATGATGACGTCAATTGCATGCATGGGTGGAAGAGGATACAAAGGCAGTTTTAGATAAAGAATTTCATTACTTATTGGAATAGGCATTTCCTATTTCTTACTCATTCCCAACTTTTGAGCTTTTAATAGAGAATCGAAGAGGAACTTTTTTTTCTCTTTGTAAAAATAATGTCTTTAATTATCCAAAGAATATAAATGTGAAATGGATAATTTACTGGGTGGATATTTGTGCTTCTTAAGGTAACAGAGTCTGGGTATGATTGAAAATTAGCCATACAAAAATTCTAGTTTTTCTTACTGCCATCTAGCCTGCTTTGGCCAACACTGTCATAAAAAGCTAGAGACATTGCATAGCCATTGTGATAATTTGTTCCGGTGGATCATCTATTTGCATTACCTTGGTTATAAGGTCATGAAATGTGCTAGAGTTGGTGGGGAAAAACTTGTGCCTTTGAAATTTAAGAGCACTTTTTATTCCCTCTGGTAGTTTTCTGAAATTCTGTGAGTAGGACTTACCTAGCTTGATTCTTCATTACTTGGAAATCCTGAATAGTTTTTCTTGGAAGTAACCAGATGGAAAAAATTAAAAATGTTTCAGAAGAACTATTAATACTGGGTGTTTTTTTTTCTGAAGCATTTTATTTTTATTTAGACTTAGATCAAGGACACTTATGAGATTAAAGTTAGCTGATCCAGCATGACGAAAATTGTTTTTATCAGAATTTCAAACCATAGCTTTATGCATCGGTAGGCTTGACTCTGTTTTTAACAATTGCCTTTACCTTTCTTGCACTTTAAGAAGATAACAAAATAAAAGCTTTTTACTACAATTTTGCTTCATATGGTGTGTTATTGCCTTAAAAAATAATATTTTCTAAGGAATGTTAAGGAAATGTTTTAAGAAAGCACTGACACCGTCTCCAGAATCCTTTCATAGAACACATTTAGTCCCATTCTTATTACCCTTAATGGTTGTTCCTTTTTAAAGAACAAGTACCAAATGTATGATGAGGACTTGCCAGAGAAATACTAGGTTCTATTACTGGGTTTCTGCAGGAAAAAAAAAATCTATAGAAATATAATGAAGAAACCCAAATGAATTCCATTTTTTAAAATAATTTTTTTTTGTAAACACATACTATAGTACTATCAACAATTAGATAAAATTTCGATGTTGAAATTCTCAAAATCCACAAACGGAAAAACATTTGTAAGATTTCAATAGTGTGGGCAATTCTGTGGATCGGACCAGGGGAGAACAGGCTTCCACAGTCCAAGGAGATCGCCAAGTAACTAGATGCTCTATGATGTGAGTTAGTGCCTCCGCCAGAACAAGGCATCCAGGAATTATTGTTACCCTCTTTTAGTTTTACAAAGGAGAATTTGTGGTGTAGAAAGAAGAGACTTGGGAATAAAGCAGACCTGAGTATCATTTATTAACACCTTCAACTTCCACAGACTTCTGAATCGCCCCAAACATCTGATTTTTTCACTTCTGAAACAAGGACAGAAATTAAAGGGATGTTGGGAAGTAAAATATCTAGCAGGGCTCACCAAGGTTAGTTGCCTTCCATTTGCTGTTGGTGTTTGTGTGAGTTAGGTTTCTATTTAATTTCTTAATGTAATTCACCAGAAGGTTACAGTTTTCTCCATGCACAAACAAGCTCCACAATGATACAGAAAAATATCCTCTGCAAAGAAGACAAAGGCCTTAGAAAGGTAGTTTTAACCTGTTTGAAAGTAGCTATGGAATAGTGGAAAGAAAAATACTCATGCAATTCTCACACAAGGCTTAGCCTGTCACCCTAAGCTGTCAGATCCATGGCTTCCTTCTTTATGTGATGAATTTAGTGAGATAAATTATTCAAAATATAGCAGATGATTGATAAAAGTCCATTATGAAAATAAAATAAAATGAACTATAACTAACTGAAAATGAAGGATGCGTTCCCTCCTGATACATTTTTAGCATAAAGTGAACAAAGACACTCAGAACCATGGGGCACCTGCGCTCTTTTGTCTGTTCTTACGTGTATGTAACAGGAAAATGACAGGGAGATTGCCATACATCATTTTTTTCTAAGTATGCTTTGTTATAGCAGCTTTACTAATTAATCCTGCTACAACCCAATATGTGGGTGAATTCTTCTGTTCAAAATCTTGGAAACAATCAAGTATGTCCCAACATGTTTTATTTCTCTTTTCAAGTTGCTACACCCAAGTCCTGATCTGTTTTCTTCTAGTTAGCATGTTGCTGCAGAAAAGGACTTCATCCGTCTCATGAGTTTCAATATCAGACTGAATCTGCTATTATGCTTACAGAAAGGTGACAGCGACTCCCAAGCAGCTAATGGTGTGTGATTTGGATCACATTCCCAGGACTGAAAGTGTCTTGGCATGAACCATTCCCACACCTTCACCTGGTGCTCCTGTGACTGTGTCTTGAGACCAAAGACATATTTTGAGGGAGAATATACAGGTCCCATGTGGGGTAACAGGTCAAATAAACATCTTGGAATGCAGCTTATGCTAGAAAGTCATTATTAAATTATTTGCCTCTCATGTGAAAGAACCTCAATGGGTGGTTTTAAAAAATGTATTCTGATTATTTTTCAGTCAAATGAAAATCAGTAACCAAGATACAAATTATACAGCAAAGATTCCATAGAAATAAATTAATGGAAATAACTGTGAATATCATCTTTTTGTGATTAAACATTTCTAACATGAATGTTCAGTTGTATATTTCTTTATATTTCAGTAATAAAAAAATGCGATTGTCTTTTGATTTCATTGTCTTTCAAATTATGTGTATCTTTCAAAGTCAGTCAACACTGACTTTGTTCTGAACCTTGAAGGTCTTGTTTGGTGCCCTGGTTTGAAGTCTGAATGAAAAGAAACCAGTCATTGCAAAACAATTTTCACATATTGTGTGATACTGTATTATCTGTACTTTACGTCGCTCACTTTGTTCTTTATTCTGAAATTCATTGGGAACACAGTATCATTTTTAGTAATAAACAAAGGTAAGCAGAGAAGTGACAATGCCAAAAAATAGAAAATTACTTGTTTGCTGGGTTTACCAAATTTATTTATATCATATTATTTTCTTCTTGCAGTTTTTGGTTTGCTTTGTTTTAATTTGTATATGAAAACAAACAAGACATAATACCATGGCTAATAGTTTCAGATCACTGCATTCCTGCGATTCCCAATCTTTTACAACAGTAAAATTTCTAAGATTGTATTTACAGTTGAATTTCACCCTGATAATGTAACTGTGACTATACATGGCTGAAAATGGAACATTCACACAGTTTCTTTAAGTACAGAGCCAATAAGTCAAATAAAAAGTATAGTGCAGTCATTATTATCAAGTGAACTAACCTGCATAATACACATTTAGAATGCCAAAAGTTTAGATGGAACAAGGGGAACTCACAGACAAAAAAAAATCAGCCCAGCTAAAGTAATTATCTATTTACAAAGCTTCAAGCTCAGAGATTTTTAGCCCAACTCATTGATGGGCATGTTTGGCATTCCCAGATATTTAGTGCAAGAAGCCCTGGTTTTCTTTTCTTATGCTGTTTTTTTTTTTTAGGAATTGGCATGTTCAGTTAAAAAAATCCAAATTTTAATATTGGAAAAGCAAATCAAATTGGGTAAGTTCCTGGAACTATTCTTTAGGCAGCCTCAATGTTCAGAGAGCCTGGATGTGGTGAGGTTAACACTGACCTTCAAAGTTGGAGACAAGTTCTTCTGGCCTAGTCTTCCACATGGATAATGATACCTGGAATCAGTGAAGTTACAAAACATACACATTGTTTGCATAAGTATCTGTACAAGGTTTCCAGAACACCTTGTAGTTTGTAGCTTTTCTTTCCTCACATTGCTGCCCCAGTATATTTTCTTTCAATGCAGAAACACCTTACATTATAGAATGATGACAGTATGAAAGCTGTTCAGAACTGTAAATAATGATCTTCCATGCCACTCTTTTTTTTGTACATATATGTGATAAGGCTGAGAGGAAACAATTAAAAATAATGTCTATTTTATTGCAACTAAGTTTATAGCCTTTCAATGTAGCAACTCCTGAAAAATTTGGAGAGGCATTCAAAAGACTTATCAAATGCCCTTGCATCTCAATTTGAAAGTGAATGCATTTGTAGCATTTCCATTTTAGCAAAAAAAAGAAAAAAAAAAGAAAAGTCCTGAAATGTTTGCCTTCTTTTTTTCCTCAGATAAGAGGTATAATGTCCTAGTTGCTGAGGTCCTCTGGAAATGATTGAGATAACTTGAAATTTTCTTATTCTCCCTCATCTAGGAAATTCAATAAACAAACATATCTTTTATGATGTGGCAGTGGGAACATGAATGTATTGACTGAGTTTTTTGAGAACTGAGGTGAAAACAAGTGTTCTTTATTTAGCTGCAGGTATCTGATATTTTCCCCTAAATAAACTCAGCCATAGACTTAAGACTTCTTAAAAGTTCATTTGTATATCTGCCCAAGTGATATGTCTAAATCAGGTTTTTTCAGTCTTGACTTTATTGCTATTTTGAGCGAGAATATTCTTTATGTGGGTGAGGGAGTGTCCTGTGCATTGCAGAATGTTTAGTGGCATCCTTGGCCTCTATTGACGATGCCAGTAGCTTCTCCAAGCCCCACCTCAATCATGACAACCAAAAATGTCTCCTGACATGTCAAATGGCCCCTGGGCGGGAAAATAGCCCTTGGATCAGAATCATTATTGTAAATCTTGCAAAATAATAATACTTTACTAATTCTAAGGCTTAATATGTTCGTTATCTAGGATATATGCATGCATATATATTTATATTATACATAGTTTTTTGTCATTCATATACAATTCTCTAAGCTCTTTGATCAGTCTACTAAAAGAAACTGAAGATTGGCTTAAACATAATTGTTTTTTCTATTTTATAACTCTTACAACATACCCTGTGTATCTGTTATGTTTGAAAACCTATTTTAATGTGTTGGCTGTCTGTTCATTATTGATAGAAACAATTTCTTGCCTTTTCTACATCACTCAGGGGATCTTGGATCTTAGTGCAGGAACAGTATTTTGCTGGGCCAGCCTCATGTGTGATCATGTCGCTATTTTAAAATATATCTGCTGGTAATACAGTCTTATGTACAGCTGTCTTCAAGAACTAGCCAACAACTGTCTCATCAGGATGGGTTTTCCATCTTCTTCTTCCAACACCTTTGTTTTTCTTCCTTCTATGCTATAGGTATATTGATCATGAGAAGAGGGTTCGCCCCTCACGGGAGAAGTAGTTAGGAAAGCAATATGTGGAAACAAAGTCATGAATCTGACATGAAATGTACTTAAGTAAGAAGATGGGATTGCATTTTTATGTGTTACAAAAAATTTGTCCTAAAAACATCTAGCTCTGGAAGCCAACCATTATTCACTTTGAGGGAGTGTGCCATGCAAAAGATCTCCTGATTTTAGGAAATCGCACAGTGACCTGTGTTGTTCTGGGTGCCTACCAAGGAACATGGATGCAGCTTTAGTCTAAGAAAGAATGTTCAATTGAGGCAGCCACTTTCTCCAGGCCAAATTATATTCTTCATAATCTCCCAAGTGTTATATTTAATTTACATTTGAAATAGAAAATATGTGAACATAGACTTGGCTCACAAATTATTTCAGTTTTCTGAATTCAGGAGAATGTGCTTGTTGAAGCAGATGTTTCTGAATTTTATTGTATTACTGAAATTTCCACAAACATAAATCATTTAAAATACATGATTTAAGAGTTTAATAACCTGAAAATGACCACCCAGCAGTTTTGTATCGTTCCTCAGCATTTCTGATCATGTGTTTTCAAGAAAGCATTGAAATTTTTACCAAAGCTTCTCATGTAGATAATCTCTTAAAAGTTTAAATCTCTTATGCAGCATAAGAAAAATCAGCTATTTTTTTTTTACTTCAATCTAAATGACATTCTGTGCTCTTTACAAGCCCCTGAGTATTTGATAACTCTGAAAGATGCAAATGTAAATTTCCTATGAATCCCAATTTTATTCAAAGATTGAAGCCCTATCACCTCACTTAGAACAAATTTCATCCATTAACAACTATCTTGCGGGTAAAGGGAAGCGAAATATAAGTAAAGTACTAACAAAGCCAATTACGTTCAGGTGCATGGATGATTAATCATAAAATTCACAAGGGAGGACACTGTGGGTAAGGAATACGATTCCTTTTTGAAAATAGTGTGGTATATGTATATATTTTTCTTCTCCTTTCACATGCACTGTTTAGATTGTATACATGGAGATGAATATCCATTGTCCTTTGCACTTTCTGGATGATAAATTAGAAAGGAAGAATCCAAAGAATGAAGTTGTGCTATTTGTCTTCATTTCTGATCTGGGAAACTAGAGGAAATTAAGATGGTTAGTATTGCTATCATTTCCCCCCCCTGAACCCTAGGAAATAGGCATTTAAAGTCCTTAGATGTATTTTCTACAGTCAACAAATTATAAAGTTATTTTCACTAATCTTTTTGAAAATATAAATACAAGCCAGAGGTTCTTATTCATGGCTCATTTCTCGGGACTTCATAAGACCATGAAGCACATTGAAACCCATATATTGAATAGGTCCAGTGCAATCTGCCTGCATTAACTACATCAAACCCACTCATTCAAACTTTATCAAATTTTTTTTTTTTGTCCTTTACTATGTACCAGAAATGGGACAAGGGATACAGAATATAGAGGTGGACCAAAGAAACAGTTCTTGTCCTCATGAAGCTTATATCTTAGTGTTGGAGACAGAGGCACAAAGAATGTAAACCAATAAAGAGAAAAAGATAATTTAGATCGCAGTAAGTTATATAAGGAAAATTAAACAAGGCAATGGGATAGAAAACAATGACCAAGATGTAGAGAAAACTTTGGCTTGGGCTGTCAGGGCATGATACTCACTAAAGAAATTCCATTTGAGCTGAGATATAATAAATAAAAATGATCCAAACATGTTGATTCAGGGAAAGACTACTTCAGGAATTGCAATCACAAAATCATATTCCTAAGACAGGAATGAGCTGGGTGTCCTTGATTTAGAGAAGAAAATCAAGGTGTGTAGACTCTAGGAAGTAAGACTAGGTCCTGCTAGGGACTGTACTGTGTTTCTTAAAAATGTATATGTTGAAGCCCTAATCCCCACTGTTACTGCATTAGAGATATGGCCTTTAAGGAGGTAACTAAGATTAAATGAAGACTAAGAGCAGGGCACTAATCTGATATGATGGGTGTTCTTATAAGAAAAGACACCAGATCTCTCTTTCTCTCTCTGTCTCTCTCTCTCTCTCTCTCTCTCTCTCTCTCCATGCATAGAGAAAAGACCATGTGAGGACACAGTGAGAAGGAGGCCATATGCAAAGCAGGAAGGAAGATCTCACCAGAACAAAAACCAGCCCTGCTGGCACCCTCATCTTGGACTTCTAGCCTTTCTCAGAACTGTGAGAAAATTAATTTCTGGTGTTTCAACCACTCAATCTATGGTCATTCGTTGTGCAACCCTAGCAGACAAACAGGGACCTAACTTAAGAACTGGTTAAAAATGAGGCCAGTGAGGAATTTGATACCCTATGGTTGGGAAAGTTTGATTTATTCTAAGTGCGACGGAGTGGAGCTGGGGATATAAATTTGGGATTTATTGGCAGGTGAAACATATTTTAAAATAGACTAAAGTTAAATTTCCTGAGGGCAGAATGTAGATAGAAAAGAATCAAGGTTTTATGACCAAGATCCAAGTCACTCCAATATTTAGAGTTCTCCTGATCATTTAAAGAAGGCTTACACTGATTCTATGTAGCATCTTCCAAAAAATAGAAATTCTTTACAGCATCTTTCCAAGTCATTATATGAGGCCAAAATTACCTTGATATTATAACCAAAGACAGTACAAGAGGAAGACAGTACAAGATCAATATATAATACGAAATTAGACATAACACTTCTAAACAAAATATCAGCAATTTGAATCCAGCAATATGTAAAAAAGAATTATGCACCATAGCCAAGTGGGATTTATTTCAGGTATGCAATGCTTTTAAATATTTGAAAATAAGCCAATATAATCTACCATATTAACAGGCTAATCACATGATCATATCAGTTGATGAAGATCAAATCTATGACAAAATTCAACATCTATTTATAATTTTAAAGAACCTCTCTAAAAATAAGTAATAGAGGGAAATATATCCTCAAATTGATAAAGATCATTTACAGAAAACACAAAAGCTATCATTATACATAATGGTGAGAATCTGAATCAGTTCCCCCTAAGATCAGGACCAGGCGAAGATGTTTGCTATCATCACTCTCATTCCACACAGTGCTGGAAGTTCTCACTGGTGCAATAAGGCACACAGTAGAAATAAAGACACTGAAATTTGTGTTAGTTAATTTTGTGTTGCTATAACAGAATGCCACAGACTGGATAATTTATTAAGAAAATTGTTTATTTCCTACAGTTTTGGAGGCTCAGAAGTTCAAAGTGCAAGGGCCTGCGTTTGGTGAGGGTCTTCTTGCCTCATCATCCCATGGCAGAAGGCAAAAGGGCAAGGGTACAAGAGAGAAAGAGAGAGAGGGATGGAGAAGGGATGATATGAGGGAGCCAAACTCATCCTTTTTATCCAGAGCCCACTCCTGAGATAATTCAGTCACTTCTGCAATACATCATTAATACATTCAGAGTCCTCATGACCTAATCACCTCTTAAAGGTTCCACTTCTTAACGCTGTTGCATTGGGGATTAAGTTTCCAACACAAAAACTTTGGGGGATGCATTCAAACTATAGCCAGTTTGAATAGAAAAAAAATTTAACTGTTTCTGTTTCAAATGACATAATTGTATACATAGAAAATTCCAAGCAATCTTTTAAATACTCCCAGAACTAATATGTAAGTTTAGCAAGATCACAGGATACAAGACCAACATACGAAAATAAATCATATTTTTATACGCTAGCAATGAAGATGTGGAAAACACAATTAAAAATACAAGACTATTTACAATTATTTCAGAAAAGAGAGAAATAATTAGGTACAAATCTAACAATGTAAGCATAGGTCCTCTGTGCCAAAAATGACAGAACCCAAAGGAACAAATGCAAAGGACGTTTAAATAAATGGAGAGATGACCTTGTAATGGATAGAATCAACATAATAAAGATATCAATCCTTTCCAACTTCAACAGGTGCAATTCAATTCATATCAAAATTCCAAAAAAATTTTTTTGCAGATATAGTAAAATTTATTTTAAAAATTATGTCTCAAGACACAGGTCATGGACTAAGTAAAACAACTTTGAAAGTGAATAAAGTGGGGTAGATTATTATATCCAACATTAAGACTTACTATACTGCTACAATAATCAAGAGATTGTGATATTGGTTGGGGGATAGACTCATAGATCAATGGAACAGAAGAGAGAACCCAAAACTAAACAACACAAATATGCCCAGCTGATTTTTGAAAAGGTTATAAAAGCGGTTCAGTGGAAGAACAGTTCTTTCAACAGATGATGTTAAAGCAATTAGATATCCAAGGGCAAATAATTTAATCTCAACCTAAACCTACTACTTCATTCAAAAAGTAATTCAAAGAGTAATATAGTTTTAAATATAAAATACAAAACTAAAAAACTTCAGCATAAAACAAGAAAAATTTTAGGAAGTAGGGCTAGATGAGAAGTTCTTAGATATGACACCAAAAGCATAACTCATAAGAGAATATAATTACTCTATTGGACTTCATAAAAATTAAAAACTTTTGCTCTGTGAAAGACTGCATTTAGAGAATGAAAATTTAATCTAAAGTTAATCTACAGACTAGAGGGAAATATTTGCAAATCACAAGATTCAACATAGGGCTTCTACTTGGAATACATAAAGAACTCTCAAACTGAACATTAAAAGAAAAATAAGCAGGCCGATCTGAAGATAGCGAAATATCTCGATTGTTCACAGTTCATTACAGATCTTACTTCTTGTTCTGCTCTTCCCCCTTCTCACTACTGCACTTGACTAATTAAAAAAAGCAATTAAATTAGAAAATTTATAAACAAAATGAACAAATGTTTTGAACTGGGGAGAGATGATATCTCATTTTAGTTTTGATTTGCTTTTCTCTGATAATCAATGATATTGAATGCCTTTTCATATGCCTGTTTGACATTTGTATGTTTTCTTTTGAGCAATGTCTATTCAAATCTTTTGCCCATTTTTAAATCAAATTATTAGATTTTTTCCTGTAAAATTGTTTGGGCTGCTTATATATTCTAATTATTAATCCTTCATCAGATGGGTAGTTTGCAAATAATTTCTCCCACTCTGCACATTGTCTCTTCACTTTGTTTATTGTTCCCTCCATTCTGCAGAAGCTTTTAAACTTGATTTGACCCCACTTGTCCATATCCAAAAGACAGGCAATAACAAATGCTGGAGAAGATGTGGAGAAAAGTGAACACTGGTACACTGGGGGAATATAAATTAGTATAACCACTCTGAAGAATAGTTTGGAGCTTCCTCAAAAAACTAAAAATAGAACTACTATATGATCCAGCAATACTATTCCTAGGTATATGATCAAAAGAAGGGAAATCAATATATTGAAGAGACACCTGCACTCCCATGTTAGCTGAAACACTGTTCATAAGAGTCAAGATTTGGAAGCAATATAAGTGTCAATCAATAGATGAATGGATAAAGAAAGTGTGGTACTTACACAAAATGGAGTATTATTTAGCCATGGAAAAGCATGAGATCCTGTCATTTGCAACAACATGGATGGAACCAGGGATCATTATGTTAAGTGAAATAAGCCAGGTACAGAAAGACAAAGATCACATGTTCTCACTTATTTGTGGGAGCTAAAATTTAAAATGATTGAATTTGCATACATAGAGTGTAGAGAGATGGTTACCAGAGGCTGGGAAGTGTAGTTGGGGTTGGTAGGGAAGATGAAGATAGCTAATGGGTTAAAAAAAAAAAAAAAAAAAAAGAATGAATGAATAATACCTAGTATTTGATAGCAAAACAGGGTTACTATAGTCAAAATAATTTAATTGTACATTTTCAAATAACTAAAAGAATATAATTGGATTGTTTGTAACACAAAGGATAAATGCTTAAGGAGATGAATACTCCATTTACCCTGATGTGATTATTATATGCATTGCATGCCTGTCATCTGGATGTCCAAGCAGAAGTTTGCTGCAGAGGTGGGGCCCTCATGAAGAACCTCTGCTAGGGCAGTATGGGAGAGAAATGTTGGGTTGGAGGCCCCAAACAGAGTCCCCACTGGGGCACTGCCTTGTAGAGCTGTGAGAAGAGGGCCGCCATCCTCCATACTCCAGAATGGTAGATCCATCAACAGTTTGCATTATGCACCTGGAAAAGCTGCAGACACTCAACACTAGCCCCTGAAAGCAGCCAGGACGGGGGCTGTACCCTGCAACGCCACAGGGGAGGAGCTGCCCAAGGTTGTGGGAGCCCACCTCTTGTATCAGCATGACCTGGATGTGAGACACGAAGTCAAAGCAGATCATTTTGGAACTTTAAGGTTTAATGACTGCCCTTTGGGATTTCATACTTGCACAGAGTCTGTAGCCCTTTTGTTTTGGCCAATTTCTCCCATTTGGAACAGGTATATTTACCCACTGCCTGTACCCCCATTATATCTAGGAAGTAACTCACTTCCTTTTGATTTTACAGACTCATAAGTGGAAGGGACTTGCCTTGTCTCTGATGTTACTTTGGACTGTGAACTTTTGAGCTAATACTGAAATGAGTTAAGACTTTGGGGGGCTGTTGGGAAGGCATGATTGGTTTTGAAATGTGAGAACATGAGATTTGGGAGGGTCCAGGGATGAATGATATGGTTTGGTTTTGTCCCCACCCAAATCTCACCTTGAATTGTAATAATCCCCATGTGTCAAGGGTGGGGCCAGGTGGAGATAACTGGATCATGGGGGTGGCTTCCCCCATACTGTACTCATGGTAGTGAATAAGTCTTATGAGTCTGATGGTTTTATAAATGGGACTTCCCCATACAAGCTCTCTCTTGCCTGCTGCCATGTAAGATGTGACTTTACTCCTCATTTGCCTTCCGCTATGATTATGAGGCCTCCCCAGCTATGTGGAACTGTGAGTCCATTAAACCTCTTTCCTTAATAAATTACCCAGTCTTGGGTATGTCTTTATTAGCAGCACTTGCACAGACAAACATACAAGCACATGTTTTGTTTTGTTTTGTTTTGTTTTGGGGTGGGAGGCGGAGAGTTTTATTCACCAAAAAAAAAAAAAAAAAAAAAATCCCAGAAACAGAATTTAAAGAGAAAAGCAGAAAATCCTTAAAAATATGTGTGTATTAATATATACGTGTGTGTGTGGGTGTGTATATGTGTGTGTAAAATATACATATGCACACACATATATGTGACTTGGCTTGGATATCAGCTTTTAATTATATAATTGTATATATGTATATATATCCTATATAAATAGTACACTATGTAATATATAGCGTGGATATTAGCTTTTAATTAAGTTGAGTTTTAACCTTAAAATTCTTTAAAACATCTTTTCAAGTATCTTATTATCAGTTTTTAGTCAAGACAATCAGCTGATATTTATGGCCTTTGCACAAAATCCAGAACCATTCTAAAGACAGCTTAAATAAAGGAGGGTTTCACCAGCTAAAAATGGAGTACAACGTATATGTCTGTCCAGCCATCTTCTCTAGGGTCTCAGCTTCTCAGCCGTTCATCTACACACAAAGGCCCCAAAACCTTGTGTATCTCCCACAGATGGAAGAAGACAGGAAATCAAATACTGTCCAAGGAAGGGAAAAAGATTAGTAATGAATTGGTATCCCAAGAGTCACCCAAATATCAAACCAAGAGGGAGTAATTCCCTGAGCAGAAAGCTAACCTAAGCCACAATGGGAATTGTAACCAACAGACTTCAAAATGAGCAGTGTCCACTGTGAATGTTGCATGGAATCCAAGGTGGCCTGCGTGAGTGTAACTTTGTTTTATCTCAGATTTTGCTCTTTAGTTGAAATAATTTTTAAGGTTTGCCATGACACTAATATGATTCTTTTAATACCAACTTCCTATTGTTTGGAATAGGGATCTCTAAAATTTTATTTTATTTTAGTTCTCATTTTTTAGGAGTCTAATTTAAGGAATGGATCTTTTGGCCATTGAATTTTCAATGATGTATTTAGTTCCAATAGCAACTCAATCCAACACCCTTTCTTAGACAAGAAGTGATTCCAAAGATCGAAGATTCCCCCATTTTCCCAGAAATAGGCTGAGATAGCGAAAGACTCTTTTTGCTATAGACAGTTAAAATGGTGTTTGCCTCCTGTAACCCCCAAATTTGTTGGGGGCTATGAGTCACAGACCAGTTAATCTGTCACATTGGGTAGGCCCTTCTGGGATTAGACTTGCTCAGCACTAACCAGGCAGCACAGGTCAAGATGACAAAAGCTGCTTATGAATGGCACTTCTTATGACAAGTTTGACACATTTGAAACAGAAAAAGTCTTGGATTCCCAGCCATTTTCAGACTGGCCACCTGACCTGACCCAGAAATCATGCCCCACGGATGGTGGGAACCAAGAGGGAAAGAGCTCACTTGATCACAGGTCGAGTTCTCAAGGACATAAACAAGAGAAGAGGGAACCTCAACCAGTACCCCTCTTTATGACAGAACACATAAATACAAAGACAAAAATATTTCTTGGAAGGAAGAGATTCAACAATATAAATATTCATATCACAAAATGCCAAAAAGTACGCTAGAGTTGCTATACCCCAAGACTAGTCACACAGGCCCCTTTTACCCAGTAATAAAACCCTTGCAGAGGAGAGAAACAGTAATTTTTACCATCTACTCTACTGGACTGACCGAAAGAGAGAGCAGGACCATAGCTGGTAAGAAATTCTTACCCCTTTTGCTGGCTTCTTAAGTTCCTGGGTCTTTTTATTGAGGCTTCCAGAAGAACAGAAAGACTTTGGTGATTTTGTCCAAGGCACCATAACTATGGAAGCTAAGGCCCTTGGTCCCCAAAAGGTTTGCTGAAAAATCACTGACATAAGGTAGATTGAGTAATAGGAGAAAATACATACGAATTTATTTAATGTGTGCATGAGAGACTTCAGAATAAAGATCTTACCTCCCAATGAAGTGGAAAATCGTATATACCATCTCGAGGCTACGGAAAGAATGGGGGCTTGGATCCTAATAAAACATTATGGGAGGGGAGAGAAGAAGAATTCTGTTGAGAGAATTACTAGGGAGAATGAATGGATCCAGGAAAAGATATTAACTTATAAGTAGTAGTTCTCTTCAGAATTTTGATAATTCTTGGAGACCATCATTATACATGTAAAAGGATCTGCTCAGGTGCAGTTACATTCTTGGTCTTTTCTGCAATAGGTAATGAGATAACAAGGAGAGGAAGAAAACACAATTATTCTGCTTGGTGGGTCTGGATCTTAGGCAGATAAAGGAGCCTTCATCTTCTATGAGAGGGATGGTATGGAGGGAAGGTTGTCAGAGAGACCTTGAAACTTCTTCATTTCAGCATGTCTGTTATGAACAGTGAAAGGTTAGAGATACCAGTTCTACACATATTTATGTCTTTTGACAATGTCAGGCTTTTATTAACACTGTTTCAATCACAAAAGTCATGAGTTACAATGAGTTCCCAAGGAGGTAACGCTTCTTAGTACTTCCCGTTCACTTGGTAGTCAGTACTGCAGACACACAGGCTCAGGCCACTCCACAAGTCTGTCAATATTGCAAACCATACATAATAGTATATTTAATCATGTGTAAATGTTATAGATTAAACATTCCACAACAAAAAAGTAATATTTAACATCAAAAGGAAAAAGAGGAGAAAGCATTAATGAACCGATCCAGGCGGAGCAAAGCAGTAAAAGGAGTCCTGGTTTGGGCCTGAAAGTCCCTGGATATTGCAAGGAAGAGTCTTTCATACGGCAGAGCCTTTGGTGGCAGATGCTGAGTTCTTAGCACAAGTTACTGGAAGGTGGTGTCAGTTAAGATGGCCTATTTGAGCTGCTGAAGGTATGCTCCTTTATGGTTAAAGAGTCCTCTGGTGAGAACTGATTGTGGAAGAGTGTACTTGGTTTGTGTCCTTATCTGGATAGATGCAGTCTTTATTTTTTTGATTATTAAGCAAAATATCTTACCCTTGAAGGCAAAGTGTCCTATGAAATATAAAATGGAAACTTTTTCTAAAATGGAGTTAGTTACGTCAAGCATGCTCTATAAACATAAAAATGGCATATTTTGGGGATATTGGTTTCTGAGCTCTGACAAACTCTTCCTAGTGTTTATGACCTCCTGCAAAGGGGAAGAACTGGGAGAAGGTCGGAGAGATCTTACTTCTGCAGTCTTCTCAAGTGTCAAGGTGACGTATTTTGGAGTAGTGTGTTCTGAACCCGCATCATTAATCAATGAAGATAAACCTAATTTCCAAAGTAAATTTATGACTAGAATAAATTGGTCCCTTTTCAGTTCTTTGCCTTTCCTTTGTACAATTCAGATACAGTGTCCAGATGTTTATAGCAAAGTTAGTCAAATAAGAATGAGGGAAAACCAAAGGGAACTGACGGAATACTTGAAAAAGGCAATTGGAGAAAAATATGCTATTTTCAGTCATGAAATGATAACGCCTTTAAATGACTCCCCGTGTCTCAGATGATGGGTTAAGGCCTTCTATACTATTCATTCAACCCTTACAGCAGCCTCAAGAAGCCATGATTATTATTACTATTTTATAGATTAGAAAACAGCCTTAAGAGAGGTTACATAATATATAATATATTGAATTTTGTTCAGAGTTTGTAAAGGTGAAGTCAGGAGTAGAACCCAAGTCTCTCTGCCTGGTTCTCCTGAAGTGACACTATGATAAGAAGCTTCTCTGCACAAGGTCAAGAAACAAGGGCTAAATATTTAAAATATTTGGCATGCAGTGAGCGTATGTGTTTAGGTAGGGGTAAAAATAGTATCATTCTTATTTTCTCTTGATAAGGCTTTAGGTCATGGAAGCTTTAAATATAAATGCTTTGGGATTCAGTGGTACTGTATTTTCTCATTAAAAAAAAAAGGATTGAATTTCAAGTCAAGGGATTTCTGGAAAGGCTCGTGCATGAGAGACAGCGGTAGTACTCTGGAGGTCCCGCCATATTGGGACCCGTCCTAATTGGCAGAAAGAAAGGGAAAGATTCATAATGAATGTAATAACAGGGAGAGATGGAACAAAAAGAGCTCCATTCTCTTCTCTTTCTAATCAAGGGCCCTGATAAAAGACCCACAGACACACAGCAAGAGCATTCCAAGATTGAATCATAGGATCAAACTTTATTTCCAAAGCTGCTATCTTTTAAAATGTAGGTTCAGAAAAACAAGCAACCAACAATCAAACAAATTCTCTCATCTTGGGCCAAATTTTGAGCCAAACTAAAACAGAATATTTTCTTTTTTTCTTTTCTTTTTTTTTTTTTTTTTTTCTTGAGACGGAGTCTCGCTCTGTCACCCAGGCTGGAGTACAATAGCATGATCTCGGTTCACTGCAACATCCGCCTCCTGGGTTCAAGCAATTCTCCTGCCTCAGACTCCCGAGTAGCTGGGATTACAGGTGCCCGCCACCACACCTGGCTAATTTTGTATTTTAGTAGAGACGGGGTTTCACCGTGTTGGTCAGGCTGGTCTCGAACTCCTGACCTCGTGATCCACCCGCCTTGGCCTCCCAAAGTGCTGGGATTACAGGCGTGAGCCACTGCACCCAGCCCAGAATATTTTCTAGAAGCTTATTAATGTTTGGCAACATTAAACAATGTCTTATTTGTTACAAAATTATTCTTAGGCTCTCATAGCTCCAATGATATTAATAGGTCTAAGTAAAGAGACAAATATGGGGAGAAATGTTAATGATGACTATTCAAATGGACTAATGTGAAACGCAAGGGTGGGAAAACTTCAATCGCTCTTTTTTATATTATTACAGGTGCCCACTTTGATGACTTCTTGTACTAGCGCCTTTGATGACTTCTTGTACTAGCGCCTTTGATCTCCATCATAGAAAATGCTCTGCTCCATTTCAAAAGAGATGGTCATATACGCCATTTGCCATTCACTGTTCTTTGGATCAAACCAACAGCAGACCTCACAGATAGAATTCCACCACTGGCCATTCACAAAGAGGTAAATTGTAGGTCTTTTGCATTACTTTTAAACATTTTTTTAAGCAGAGAGCAGTTTACAAAAAAAAAAAAAAAAATCCGTTAACTAATATTGCCATCTGCTCTGATCTCTAATAAGGTTTTGAGTCTGGGCTTTTATCATAAGGGATTTTGCCAAAGTCCTTTCATTTTTGGCTATTTTAAGGAATAAACAATTAAGCTTGGGTAGACTATGCAGTAAGTGTTTCTGAATGTTAGCTTATGTCTTTGCTGCTGCTGCTGCTAGTAACACTCCTAACTGGAATTCAAACCGTGATTTTTAGGTAAAAATGCGCTGCTGAGCCATGATTAACCAAAGGAGACTTTGAATTTTCCATGGGAATTTTCCTACTGGCAGATAATTTTCATCTTGTAGCCAGTAACATACCTATTTTTGAGAGAAAGAGAAGGCATTTTGCCATTCTGAGGAGCTGGATTAATGTAGCTGGTCCTCCTAAGGACTGAAGGTGTGGCTTGTTAGCACTATTTTAATCATCTGGAACTAAATTTAAAAAGGCAGTGCAGCAGAGTGGAAGAAACTGGGGATTGTAGTCAGAGGTCAAGGGACAAAAGCCAAAATTTGCCATTTAGTATTTAACCTTGGGTACGTCAACTCAAACTTCACAGCCTCTGTTTCTTTATCCTTTATCTGAGACTAATAATATGGGCTTATCTCAATGAACAGTTGATTTAAGACTTATGAAAATAGTTTGTAAGTGGTAAAGTCCTACATAGATATTGAATAAAATAATACCTGAGCCACAAGGCCCAGTTCTAGGAATGTGAGAGAATATTCATTATAAGGGGTTCAATAATGCAATATGGAAAAATAAAATACTCATTTATATTAGTTTCTATTGTTACATAACAAATTACCAAACTTTATGACTTAAAACAAGACACATTTATTATCTCACAGGTTCTGTAGGTAAGGGGTCTAGGTGTGGCTTAGCTGGGTCTTTTGGAAAGGATCCATCTAGAATCAAGGTGTCTGCCAGATTGGAAAAAAAAGGAAATTCTGCCATTTGCAACAATATGGATGAAACTTGAGGGCATTATGCTTAGTGAAATAAGTCAAGCAGAGAAAGAAAAATACTGTATGATCTCATTTATATGTGAAATCTAAAAAAATCAAACTCAAAGAAATAAAAAGTAGAATGGTGGTTGCCAGGGGTGGGGGTGGGGAAATGAGGAGATGTTGGTCACAGGGTACAAACTTTCAGATATGAGATAACTAAGTTCTACATGCCTGATGTATAGCATGGTAACTCTAGTTAATACTGTATCCTATACTTGAAATTTGCTAAAATTGCAGATCTTAAATGTTCTTGCTGCACACATACACACACACACACGGTAACTATGTGAGGTGATGGATGTGTTATTTTGAATACATGTTCCCACCAAATCTCATGTTGAATTGTGATCCTCAGTGCTAGAGGTGTTTTGTACTATCCTTATGATAGTGAGTGAGTTCCCATTTCTCATGAGATCGGTTGTTTGAAAGTGTGTAGCATCTTCCCCTACACATTGTCTCTCTTGTTCCTGCTCTGGCCATGAGATGTGCCTGTTTCAGCTTTGCCTTCAGCCTTGAGTAAAAGTTCCCGGAGGCCTCCCCAGAAGCTGAGCAGATGCCAATGTCATTCTTGTACAGCCTGCAGAGCTGTGAGCAAATTAAACCTCTTCTCTTTATAAATGATCAAGTGTCAGCTATTTCTTTTTCTTTTTCTTTTCCTTTTTTTTTTTTTTTTTTTTTTTTTTTTTTTTTTTTGAGACGGCGTCTCACTCTGTCTCTGATCTGGAGTGCATGGCACAATCTTGGCTCACTGCAACCTCTACCTTTCAGGTTCAAGTGAAACTTGCCTTACCCTCCGGAGTAGCTGGGATTACAGGTGCCCACCACCATACCTGGCCATGTTTTTTTTTTTTTTTTTAGTAGAGATGGGGTTTCACCACATTGGCCAGGCTAGTCTCGAACTCCTGACCTCAAGCAATCTGCTCACCTCGGCCCCCTAAAAGTATTGGGATTACAGGCATATGCCACCATGCCCAGCCCTCAGTTATTTCTTTACAGCAATGCAAGAATAGCCTAATACAGTTAATTAACTTAATTGTAGTAATCATGTCACAGTATCTCTATATATCCTATCATCACATTGTATGTTTTAAATTTTTACAATTTAATTTGTCAACTATGTCTCCATAAAACCAAAAAAAAAACCCACAATGAATTCCAAGAACAACAGCAAAGGCTCTTGGCTGGAGCTGGATTCTCATCTGAAAGCTTGACTGGGGGGATGGATCCACTACAAGACCCACTCAGGTTGTTGGCAGGATTCATCATTTTGTGGTTATAAACTGAGGTTTCTGGCTTTTTGCTGACTGTTAGCCAGGAGTTCCAAGAGGCTGCCCACAGTTCCTTGCCACGTGGCTCTCTCCCCAAACCTCTCACATCAAGGCAGGTCATTCCTTCAAAGCCAGCAAGAGAGAAAGTCTCCAGCATGAGCCTGCTAGCAGAGCAGCTTTATGTAACGCAATATAATCACAGGAGTGACATCAGCACCTTTATTATATGAATGACATAATCACAGTAGTGACAGCCTATTACCTTTGCAATTTTATGGGTTAGAGGCTAGTCTCAGATTCTGCCTACACTCAAGGGGAGCAGATCTCACAAAGGCATGGAGACCTGGAGGCAGGGATCATGGGGGCTTCCTTAGAGTCTGTGCACCACACTATTCATTATTACGTATCTGGAAGTTAAATATATACATCAGAGTATTTTTTTATTCAGTTTGTTAAACACAGATTTTAGGTATCTGCCACATCTCTGCAAAGTGTAAAATATACACAGCAGTCTATTTATCAGCCCAAATTGGATATCTGGCCAAGATTATTTTCCTCTAAAGCAGGATGAAGTTTCTTTTAGTTTCAATGAAGTTGGGTAGTCAGAGTGAGTGTTGTCCTCTGGGTGAGCTCTTCTGTATCTACTCTATCACTCTCCATCTTGCTCTGTACCCTGGAAGGCTGACCTGTACAGGCTCCATTAAGTCTTCTGAAATCCAGTTGTGTTCAGCTAATGGGAGCCTACAATTGAAGACAGAAGAGTAAGGTCACTTTGTCTAACCCCTAAGCCTCTCTCTGTGGGGTCGACTGAGGCTACCTGTGTCCCTCTCCCGAACATTATCTTCTCTTTATGGCAGTTCCTCTACAGGAGTCTCTCCTGCCAGGATCCAGCAACATCTCTCTTCCTTTGTCATTTAGGCCTAGGGATAATAACAATTTGGGCATTACTAGCCCTAGGCTACCACTGTGTTGTAGTTTTTGCCTCTGTTTTTTGATTTCTCTGAACTCTTCCCATAATTTTGCTAATAGTTTCTTTATTAAATCTTCCTCAAGTCCATTGAATATGGCCTTTTTCTTTCCTTGCTGAGACACTGACAGATATGCCACCCAAAGAGTTAATGTTATACGAGCACAGTAGTTTGTTCATAAGGTATAATCAAAACATGGTTGTTGAATGAATGAGGAAAAGAATGACTCTTTGCCAGTAAATGTGACCTTTTTCCCATTTGATAATTCAGTGTGTTTTGAGGGGCTTCCTTTGCCTTGCACAGTTCTGGTAACGAGAGCCAATGTGATGATCCATATTTCTTGGAAATGCTTCCCACAGGTCTGGGATTATAAATATTGTTTATTCTGGAATGAATAAGAGCATTGGTTTTCTTCTTTCCCTCTTACTCTTAGCCAAAAGATGTGTATGGGGTCAAAAGCAGCAAGATGGGTACATTTGCAACAGGATCTCAACTAAATTTCTGAATTTAGTAATGTCTTAATATACATCTGTGGTAGAAAAAGCAACAATGCAGAAGCAAAGATTACAACACTTATGGAGAGTTACTGCAATGTGATGGAAAAAGATAAAATAAGTATGAATATTGGATAAAGCTAAGATTTTAAAAAATAGGCACTCTATCAGGAAAATCTAAAAACATGTGAGATTATGGAACAAACACTCAGGGAAGTATAAAGTGTTTGATTTTTAAAGATAACCAAAAAGACATTTGGCTGGGCATCCAATGTTGAGTGTTCACAATTGGGAAAAGATACGGGATTAAATCAATAATTTTGAAACCTTGGTATGGCTGGTTTATAGGACTATTTCATTGAATTCTTGTATCAATATTTGGTCACTGCTGTCTGATCCATAAGACATCATTGAGATGTCTCAACCATTTGTTTTAATCACACAGGCATGAGTTATCATGGCTTCCAATAGGAAATAAGCAGCTGTCAGACTTCTGGACTTTGTCTTCATTCCTTTCTCTTATTAGTTTTGACATTACAGACACAAGATATCCTGGATGGACCAAGGACTTTGGAGTATGAATACCATTCCTAGACATAGAGTCATTTTGTTTGTTTGTTTGCCAGCTCATGGGCCCCATAGAGTTCCTCTCTGTTAGTCTACTTCCTGTTCTACCGTAAAAGTAGGACACAGGATATCATGCCTGAAAATCTACTCCTCTGAGTTTTAAAAAGGTAAGAATCCAACTCAGATACTATTCATAGGCATCCTTAGTTTTAAGCTGTACTTTGTACACTTGGTTTTATTTAATTTTCAATGAAGAAAATGCATTTGCCTACTTACCTCCACCAGAACTCAATTAGTTACTTAGGACGTTACACGTGCACAGAATGTTCTATTTATGAACATCTTCAGAGGACTTTTACTAATTTTTTAATCCTAGTTTTTAAATCTTGGTGGAAATCACAAGTTCTAGTAGCAGTTGTGGCAGAGATATGATAGATACAGTGTTGGACCCATGGCCTAGAGACTTGTGTTCCAGACCTAGCTCTGCCACCAACTGACTGCAGACCATTGATCATGTTACCTCTGTGGGCTTCACTCTCTTCTTCTGAAAAGGTAACATACAAAAGTAAAAAGTTTGCATGCATAATCACTGTGATCCATATAGTTTTAAGATTCTCTAATGCACACCCTAATTTTCACTTGCTCAAAGTACATATAAAACTTCTGAATTAACATAATTTGAAATGTTTATTAGCATTTACTGTTTATTACATCAGAGATAGGTGTGGGCAATACACATAGAATAAAATAACATAGTTATTGAGCTTTTTTTGTTTTGTTTTGTTTTGTGTTGTTTTGTTTTGGTTTGGTTTGGTTTTGAGGTGGAGTCTCACTCTGTCACCCAGGCTGGCATGCAATGGCATGGCATAGCTCATTGCAACCTGTGCCTCCTGGGTTCAAGCGATTCTCCTGCCTCAACCTCCCCAGTAGCTGGGGCTATAGGCGCCCACCACAACACCCGGCTAATTTTTGTATTTTTAGTAGAGACAGGGTTTCACTATTTTGGCCAGGCTGGTCTCGAACTCCTGACCTCGTGATCTGCCCACCTTGACTTCCCAAAGTGCTGGGATTGCAGGTGTAAGACATCACACCTGACCTGAATTTTTTTGTTTTTGTTTTTTCAATGCACACTCTATCAACATAATCACCACTATTTAGGAACTTCTATGATTGGTTAAGGAGAAAGGGCATGTTCAAAAATAAACCTGATGCTTGACAGGGACTGAAAAGGGAGGCCAGGATTATAATCCAAAGCCATAAAAATATTTTGTGTCTAGGAACCTCTGGTAAGAAATGCAATAATAGCTAATATGTAATTTTTTCTCTGTGCCAGACGCAGGCCAAGTGCTTCTCATAGCTTAAAACAATGTTATTAAGCGGGTACTATTATTTACTACATTCTACAGACTACAAAAGAGTGTCACAGACCTTAGTTAATTAATTTGGGATAGAATCAAGATGCTAATTTAGGCTGCTGTCTGGTAGTGAATTCACTTATTTTTAGATTTAATAAAGATGCTTGATGTATTCCTTAAAAAAGAAATAGTTTTTAACCAGTAACATCTAAGAAAACTTTAAACAGTCTATATTTTGGTCTTTATAATGTTTTCAAATGTTTTGGTCCCATGACCATCTGTATGAGAATCGCTCAAGTGGATTTGTTAAAAATGTAGACTCTTGGGTACTTCCTCTAACTTCTTCAATCAAAATTCTGAGATTGGGTAAGAAAATCTGAATTTTTAACAATCATTTTGGTTTATTCTAATGTACATCAAAGTGGAGCACAAATTCTAAAGGGAAAGGTTAGATTTCATTAGGTGACTAAGTTGAACAACAATTGTAGATGGACAGAATATAGACAAAGGTATGGCAGGTGAAAATATGCCATGCTGGGAATTTGAAAGCAAAAGTGTGGCTGGGGTATGGGGTGCATATAAGGAAATAGCAAGATACAAGCATTGAAAAAGTACAGGTCAACCTTCATTGAGCCTTGAGTAAAGTTGTCAGAACTTTGACTTTCTAGACTTTATATGAATGGAACTATTTGATATTTGGGGGTAGGAAAATAACCTGTTAAAGTGGAATTTTGGCAAACTTGTCTTGTAGCCATTAAGATGGTTGGGATGTGGATGGATTGCCAAGTGCTGATATAATTAAGCCTCTTAATGCCTGGATTAATTAATGTATATCACTTGATGATACTGAGTACACAGCAATGAAAATATTAAAGTAAAATACATTGTGGGAAAACAAAATACAACCAAATTGTGTATAGATATTTCCTGAGTATAGATGTTGAGAGAGTAGTCCAAAAGACAAGAGCCTGGGTATCTGAGCGTCTGGACCAATGGAGCATCATTTAGCAGGAAGAGATGAATCTGAAGGAGACACTGGTTTAATGCCAGGTGGTGGAGAATTCGTTTTTACAAGTGTTTGTGGTACCAGCAAAACACTCGTTTCTTCAGGTCTTTAGTCAATTGGGAAATCAAGACTGAATTGAAGGTAAAATGCCACAGCCTGAGGCATAGGTTTGGATGTGCTGGTGTAACTAATGGAAGGAAATTACTGAAGGTCAAGGAGCAAATGAAAACACTAGAGAATGAGAGAAACAAATAACAGGGGAGCACCTGGGGAACTAATATTGTGGAGAAGAGATTGAGGAAAAAAATGAACATCATTCTCAGTAAGAGCTGGATGAACTTCTAGGCTGAAGTGACTCTGATATATTCTCATCTTAAATAGGGAAATACATACATAAACATCTTAAAATATTACTAGTGACCAGCATGATTTGTATTTCCAGAGAATTTGTGGTTAAAATTAAGATCAAAGAATTTCCTCTATGGTGGTTATAAAGAAAGAAATGGACATTACGTGTCTTAATAATCACTCTTTAGATTACGGACCTATAGATCTTCAGATTCTCTATTGAATAATAAATTAAGTAGCATTTGAAAAAACCTAGCAAGCAAAGCACATATCTCATTAAAGCCATTCGATTCCCAGAGTGCCAGTTATAGTATTCTCAACCTAAAGGGTTCTCATCACTTTATGACTGGTGACAAAAGCCTCTGCCTGAGTCAGGCACTACTTGAGAACAACTATAAAACATTCAAAAATAAAGTCTTGGCCAAGCACAGTGGCTCACGCCTGCAATCCCAGCACTTTGGGAGGTTGAGGCAGGTGGATCACCTGAGGTCAGGAGTTCAAGACCAGCCTGACCAACATGACGAAGCCCCATCTCTACTAAAAGTACAAAAATTATCTGGGCGTGGTGGTGCGTGCCTGTAATCCCAGCTACTCTGGAGGCTGAGGCAGAAGAATTGCTTGAACACAGGAGACAGAGGTTGCAGTGAGCCGATATCACGCCATTGCACTCCAGCCTGAGCAACAAGAGGGAAACTCCATCTCAAAAACAAACAAACAAACAAAAATCAAAACAAAGGCTCATTTTCCTGCATCATGAAGAGTCCTTCTCTGAAAATACCTTATTGCTGAGAACTTCCTTAAATGTGTTCTCAAGTTCAACCTGAAAGCAGAACAAGTAAGGCAAAAGTGTTTCTGTGTGTGTATGTGTATAAAATATGTATTTATATATGTACACATATATACATACACATGTGTGTGTTCATATATATATGTTTATATATATATACGTGTGTGTGTGTGTGTGTATATATATATATATAAACAAAAGTGAGGCCAAATTGATAGAAATATCAGAAAAGTTAAGCTCAGATGGCTCTAACTTTTAGCAAGGAGGATTTAGTAAGATCTTTTTCATTAGAACCAGTTTCCTTTCACTGATGGTGCCTGTGGGCACACAAAAGCGTCCTACCGTGCAATGAGGAGTTAGTGTATTTGTGCATGGGGGTAAGGCTGCCTTTGATAAATATAAAACCCCATCATTATCTCATTTTGGTATCTTCTGAGATTTTCCTAAACAGATGTCATGGAAAATTCATTAGGAAAGAACATAACTTGTTACAAAAGTAACCCACAGATTTTATCTTTCTCTTTTGCCTTAAAAGTTCAAAGTTTGGAGAAAACGACTTAATTGAGATAACTTTAATAAGAAAAAGAACAGAAGGGTAATTCATGTGGCACTGACTGGGTGGTAGTAAATGAACTGTGTTCGATGGAAATTTAAATACCCTAAGTGCCCTGTGATAGTGTTTGGTGCTTTAAAACTATTCCATTTTCTTAAAGTCTTCATCCTTCTCATTTTGATCATTGCTGCTCTTCAGGTATTAAGAAAATGCTGCTATGAACAGCATGGTAACTTTGAGTTTATTTTTCCAAATAATGACCTGGCTTTTAAACGAACTATCTGCAGACTTGATACCAAAAAGGATGCAAATTTTAAAAATTTGAGACAGTTTACTCTAGAGCACAGGAAAATAAGAGAGATCTGACTGGGTTGTTGGTGAGATAGGCAGATTGCTCACGGGGAGAGAAGAGGGCCAGAAGAGGAAAGAGGGCCAGAAGAGAGACTAAACCAAAGGAACCCAGACCTAAAACTTTAAAAACCCTAGAAGAAAACCTAGGCAATATCATTCAGGACATAGGCGTGGGCAAGGACTTCATGTCTAAAACACCAAAAGCAACAGCAACAAAAGCCAGAATTGACAAATGAGATCTAATTAAACTAAATAGCTTCTGCACAGCAAAAGAAACTATCATCAGAGTGAACAGGCAACCTACAGAATGGGAGAAAATTTTTGCAATTTACTCATCTGACAAAGGGCTAATATCCAGAATCTACAAAGAACTCAAACAAATTTACAAGAAAAAAACAACCTCATCAAAAAGTGGGTGAAGGATATGAACAGACACTTCTCAAAAGAAGACATTTATGCAGCCAACAGACACATGAAAAAATGCTTATCATCAATCGCCATCAGAGAAATGCAAAACAAAACCACAATGAGATACCATCTCACACCAGTTAGAATGGCAATCATTAAAAAGTCAGGGAACAACAGGTGCTGGAGAGGATGTGGAGAAATAGGAACACTTTTACACTGTTGGTGGGACTGTAAACTAGTTTAACCATTGTGGAAGACAGTGTGGCAATTCCTCAAGGATCCAGAACTAGAAATACCATTTGACCCAGCAATCCCATCACTGGGTATATACCCAAAGGATTATAAATCATGCTGACATAAAGACACATGCACATGTATGTTTATTGTGGCACTATTCACAATAGTAAAGACTTGGAACCAACCCAAATGTCCATCAATGATAGACTGGATTAAGAAAATGTGGCACATATACACTATGCAGCCATAAAAAAGGATGAGTTCATGTCCTTTGTAGAGACATGGATGAACTGGAAACCATCATTCTCACCAAATGTTTTTCAATTGTTGAATGGATAAACAAATCATGGGATATCCATGCAATTAAATTCATTGACTAAGCAACAGGGGTGAATCCCAAATGCTTTCTTCTAAGTGAAACAAAATAGACCCAAGAAGGTACACGTATACAAATGATTCAATTTATATGACATTCTGAAAATGGTAAAAAAATGATGAGGAAAAAGAACAGATCAATGGTTGCCTGGGATTGGGAATGGAGGATGAGTTGACTGAAAAAGGAGAATGTGTGGGAATTTTGAAAGTGCTAAAACCATTGTGAATCAAATCCCGTGGATCTGTAAACCACAAAGAGTGAATTTTACTGTATGTAAATTTTTAAAGAAAGATATACGAATAGAAACACCAAAGATTTCATCCACAATATTTCATTTTGTAACTGGAATTGAAATCCAGTAAAATAGCTACAACTAATGTTTACAATCATTTCTAAGAAAACTGAGGAGAAGTTGATGCTAGGAAGAGCAGAGGAATGCTAGGCTTCATTTATTTCCTTCCTTCCTTCCTTCCTTCCTTCCTTCCTTCCTTCCTTCCTTCCTTTCCTCCTTCCTTCCTCCCCTCCTCCCCTCCTCCCTCCCTCTTTCTTTCTTTTCTTTTCTTTCTTTCTTTCTTTCTTTCTTTCTTTCTTTCTTTCTTTCTTTTTTCTTTCTTTCTTTCTTTCTTTCTTTCTTTCTTTCTTTCTTTCTTTCTTTCTTTCCTTCCTTCCTTCCTTCCTTCCTTCCTTCCTTCCTTCCTTCCTTCTTTCTTTCTCTTTCTTTCTCTCTCTCTTTCTTTCTTTTTTTTTTTTGAGACAATGTCTCACTCTGTCACCCAAGCTGAGTGCAGTAGCACAATCACAACTCACTGTAGCCTCAAACTCCCGGGCTTAGGTGATCCTCCTGCCTCTCAGCCTCCCAAAGTGCTGGGATTACAGGCATGAGCCACCTCGTCTGGCCTTGATTCTTCATTAAATATAGTTACCTCACATAGAGTGCTTTTGGTGGGTATTTTTCTATGTGCTTCCACTGGTCTTTGGGCCATGTACCTACTTTCTGCTGCACATCCACTAAGTACCTCTAGTTGCCTCATACTTCAACTTAATAATGATCAGTGGGTCACCAAGTCTCAGGAGAACAGGGTTAGACCACTTGTTAACTCCACAAACACATATTTAATGTTTATCAGATTCCTAACACTTTTCTAGGCAGTGGCGATTCATCAGCTTAAATGCATAGAATCCGCGCTCTTCCCAGCAGCTTTAATTTGCTATTTATAGCATTCAGTAGNTAAAAATCTTCACCTTGGACTTGTTTACATACCAATTACTGCACACTTTCAAATTGGGCTGAATTTCAACTGGTAATTAAAGTTGATTTTGAAAGCATAGAAAGGCAGTGTTAAGAAATCCCAGTATCAACTGGGTGGCCTCAGGCATTTTCAGTTTTGTTGCTTAAGTGTGTAACTCAGAAGCACTTGGTACTCCACAAGTTGAAATTCTGGGAACTGCTTGAAGACTTCAGTTAGCTACAAAATTTTAGGTAACAAGCATTAATTTGTTTATTTGAAGATAATATATAGAAATGAGAAGTGCTGCTTGCTTGTTAGATCCTAGGTAAGAACAGTCTATCTTTTAGGAACAAACTATTAATATGTAACAGATATGTTAACAATTATTTAGCCAGGTAAAACTACTCTGAGTGCATTGGAGTTAGGAGTTCTCCACACCTTTGAGAAAGGACTTAGAATGACAAGAATCAATTTTTCCATCTTAGATGAGAGTCTGTGCAGGAATTCATTAAAAAAAAAACCACTAAGGAGGTGTATTAAGGACATATTCAGTTCCTATTGCTGTGGTAACAAATTACTACAAACTTAATGAATTTGAAAAACCTAAACCTATTAACTTATATTTTTGTAGATCAGAAGTCTGAAGTGGACTTCACTGAGCTAAAATCAAGGTGTTGGCGGTTCTGCATTCTTTTCTGGAGGCTATGGGAGTTAATCTGTCTTCTTGCCTTTTCAGTGGTTAGCAACCTTCTGCATTCCTTGGCTCATGACCCTCTTCCATATTCAAAGTCAGCAATGGCCAGCCAGTCGTCTTTCATCTCACATTACAGCACTCTGATGCTGACTCCTCTGCCTTTCCTGTTAAGAACACTGTGATTATGGTGAACACACCTGGATCGTCCAGGATAATCAGCTCATCAACCACCTTGATTCCGTCTGCTATCTTAATTTCCCTTTGTCATGTAATATAACATATTCCCCAATTCTGGAGCTTAGGACATGGGCATTACTGGGAATGTATATATACACACACATATATACACATATGTACATATACACATACATATACACATGTACATACATATACATATATGTACATACAGATACATACGTGTGTGTATATATGTAAGTATTTGAGACAGAGTTTCGCTTTTGTTGTCCAGGATGGAGCGCAATGGCATGATCTCGGCTCACTGCAACCTCTGCCTCCCAAATTCAAGCAATCCTCCTGACTCAGCCTCCTGATTAGCTGGGATTACATGTGCCCACCACCATGCCTGGCTAATTTTTTGTACTCTTAGTAGAGATGGGGTTTCACCATGTTGGTCAGGCTGGTCTTGAACTCCTGACCTCAGGTAATCCACCCACCTAGGCCTCCCAAAGTGCTGCACCTGGTCAATTGGGAATATGTTATTCTGCCTCCAATTCATTAAGAATTTTCATTCTCTGGCAGGGCATGGTGGCTCACACCTGTAATCCCAGCACTTTGGGAGGCCGAAGTGGGTGGATCACGAGGTCAGGAGATCGAGACCATCCTGGCTAACATGGTGAAACCCTGCCTCTACTAAAAATACAAAAAATTATCCAGGCATGGTGGCGAGTGCCTGTAG
>NW_016804051.1:1927783-1937291 GCF_001698545.2 Rhinopithecus bieti
TTCCCTTGGGGCCCCCCAAACTGTTTTGGGTTTTTTCAATTTTTTGCATTAAAAATACAAAAAAAAAAAAAAAAAAAACTTAGCAAAGAGTGATTTCATGCTTTAAAAGAAGATGAAAAATTGTTGTGAAATTAACTCAAGGCTTTTCAGACATCAAACAGTTTTGATTTTCTTTATTTCTGACCCCATAAATATTTTCATGTGCTAAGTGCACAAGCATCCAAAACATATAAATTAAAATAAATGTTCACTATTGAACAAAAAAGGAAAGGGCTTAGCAAAACATGATGCCTCTGAATAGATAAGACTGGTCAGGACCAAGGACCAGCAGCTTTCAGGAATTTGTTCTGAAGTCTGACTTTATCAAGGTAGATATTACAATTTAACCATGAAAAATCTGAGTTTTTGCCCTTATTCTTTAGCAATAAATCCCCAGAGTTTTAGGTAGGATTAGAAATATCTTAAATAAGACAATTCTTCCAAGATTCCTTTGCAGTTAGTGTGCACCAGTAACAAAGTTCGGCCAGTGATATATAAATGAAAGCAATGGTGTAACTTCCTGGAAAGAAGAGACATGTTCTTTTCCCTTTCTTTTCTCCTCCCTTCAGGAGTGCAATAATCAGTTTGGACCAAGGTGTAGAGAGTAGTAGTGCAGCAAGATTGAAGGACCTTAAGTCCATGATGATTGAGTCACTGTTATATTTTCTGTTACTCATAACCAAACCTGATTTAACTAATTCAGTTAGCTACTCCGAAAACTAACAATATCTTAAAAGTCCACTGTGAGGACTAAATGAGATCATGTAGGTAAACCATCTATCTTACTGGAATGTCTACAGAAGGTAAAATAAATGTTAAGTATCTTCTCTTTTCCATGATAACTGGAGTTTAAAGACCTTCATCCATGAAAATATCTCAATGAGTATAATCTTCAAAGTTAATGGAAAGCAGTATTTTTGACTTGGAGGTAGAGACGTCTTTAGAAGAACAATAAAAAAACTTCTTCTGTTTCTTAATTCATCCATTTATATCAATTTATTCAACGTATTTTAAGTATTGATTATGCTGCAAGCACTGTGCTAGTAATTATTTAAAGTAAAACTTAGGTTTTGCCTGTGATAAGCTCAAATTCCATCAAAAAGAGAGGTAGACAAGCAATAATGAATATATAGTGTGACAAGTACTATTGTTAGAAATATTCACACAAACATACTATGGGAATAGAAAAGAAAGTAGCTCAATCTGTCTAAGGAATCAAGGAAGATTTTATGAAGGAGAAATTGAACAGAGAGCTAAAAGGGTAAATTGGCATTTGGTAGGTAGTGAAGCGAAGAAAACTTTTTTTTTTTAGTAGAACACCATGTTGGAGCATGAAATGCATATTTAGTGGATAAGGATATAGTTTTGCAAGATTGGAGTGTTAGGTCTGAGATAGGGCTAACCAGTAGGTTACCATCGGATTGTGATAGAAGATAGATCTAGTGGCAGCACAGATAATATATTATCAGGTCATATATATGGGGCAACATGACCCCAATAGACCATATAGGGCATATATTCAGGGTATGGTAGAAAACCAATATTTCAGCAGAAATGGGAAAGGTGAAAATATTCAATAAAACCTTAGAGATGAAATCAACATTATTTGATGACTCTTTGAATGTTGTGATAAAAGGGAAAAGTAAGTCTAGAGACCTCTTGGGTTTCTAGACAAGACAAGCCATATAAAGCCATTAAGCCAAAATAGAAAAGATGGAGACATGAAGGAGGATGTTTTTTAGATTAGGTTATAATGAATTCTATTTGTCCATGTGTCATTGAGGTGAAGATATTCAATTGAAAGTAGGCAAAATGAATCTGAAGTTCGGGGCTAATAATTCCTGAGTTGTATGAGGATCTTTGACCACATGGGGAGAGAGACCAGAGAAGAACTGTGATCTTCCAAGAAAAGAACTTTTAGAATAAGACAGAAAAGTTGAAGCCTGAGGAATACATTATTTAAGAAAGAAATAAGCCAGGCATACCCCAAATTGGCTCAGAAATTAAGGAAGATAACAAGAAATGTTTTGAAGTTAAATTATGCAGTGGAATGCTTCAACATTGAGAATATTATAGAATAGTATACAAATTTGTATCAGACACCTCTGCACTTACCACTAAGATTTAACAGCTGTTGTAGAAATTTTACAGTTTCAGTTCTGAACATTGTGGCCTGTTACCTATTTTGAGTTGTTTTTGTATATGATGTGTGATAAGCCTTGAGTTTTTTTTTTATTTTAAAATAGATAGTTGTTTCAGCACAATTTGTAACAAAAATCATCTTTTCCTCTGATGAAATACCTTGACACCTTTGTAGAAAATCAATTGACTACATATATGAATCTATTTTTTGTACCTTCTGTTCTGTTTTGTTGATATCTGTATCGATCTTTATACCAATACTATGTTATCTGAGTTATTATAGCTTTATATTACAAGTTAAAATCTGGTGATTTAAGCCTTTGAACTTTCTAAATATATATATTTGCTCCTCCAGGTTCTTCTGATGGCCATATAAATTTTAGAATCAGTGTATCAACTTCTCAGAAAAATTTGTTGGGATGTAGGCTGGGATAGCATTGAAATCTATGGATCAATTGGGTAGAACATTTCTGTTTTAATATTGAAACTTCTCATGCAATGAACATAAAAAAAATCTTTATTCAGAATTGCTAAGTAAAGCCACTTGAGCCAGGAAATTTCTTTATGGGAATATGTTTAGTTAGAAATTCATTTTGTTTAAATAGATAAATTGTTAGCTAGAGGTTTATTACATTTTTCAAAGAGCCAACTTTTGGCTTTATCTATTTTTTCCCCTTTTTGTTTTCTATTTCATTGAATTCCATTCTTATGTTTGTTATTTTCTTTTTTCTATTTACCTTGTATTGTTTTGGCTCTTGCTTTTCTGGCTTCTTAAGCTGGAACTTAGATTATTGATTTTAATCATTTTAAATTCTTAGGCATTGATTTTAAGTATTAAATGCTTAAACATTGATATTAAGCATTTAAGAACATACATTTTCCTCTAAGCTCTGCTTTAGCTGCATCTCTCAATTTTTGATATATTACGTCTTCTTTAATTTTATTTCAAGATATTTTCTAATTAATTTTGCTATTTTTTATTTGATCCATGGGTTATTTAGAAGGCTGTTAATTCATTATGAAATATTTTGATTTTTCTAGATACCCAGATATTTTGTTATTATGACTATTGCTTTTCAATTTAATTTCATTGTTGTCACAGAACATGCGATCTGGTTGTTAAAAAGAGTTTAGGAGCTCTCCTACCTCTTGCTCCCTCTCTCATCATGTGAGATGCCTGCTCCCCACTTTGCCTTCCACCATAAGTAAAAGCTTACTGAGGTTTCACCAGAAGCTAAGCAGATAAATGTTCTGTGCTTGTATAGCCTGCAGAACCATGAGCCAAACAGACTTCCTCTCTTTATAAATTATCCAGTATTGGTTACATCCTTTATAGCAACAAAAAACAGTAAACAGAAAATTCATACTGAGGAGTGAGGCATTGCTGTAAAAGACCTGAGAGTGTGGAAGCAGCTTTGAAGCAGGGAAACAGGCAGATGTAAGAATTTGGAAGGCTCAGAAGAAGACAGGAAGATGAAAGTTTGGAAATTCTTAGAGACTTTTTAAGTGATTGTGACCAAAAGGGTGGTAGAAATATGAACAGTGGAGGCCAGACTGAGGAGGTCTCAGATGGAAATGAGGAATTTATTGGGTCCAGGAATAAAGACCATTCTTCTTAAGACACAGCAAAGACCTTGACCGTGTTGTGTCTATGCTCTACGGATTTATGGAAGGTCAAGCTTAAGAATGATGACCTAGGGTATCTGGTGGAAGAAATTTCTAAAGTAAAGTATTCAATATGTGGTGCAGCTGCTTTTAATAGCCCATGATCAGATATGGGAGCAAAGACATGACTTAAAGTTGGAACTTCTAGTTAAAAGGGATGCAGAGCATAAAAGTTTTAAAAATTTGCAGCCTGATCACACGATAAAGAAGGAAAGAGAATTTTTAGGAGAGGAATACACGCAGACTGCAGAGCAACTATTTGCTAGAGAGACTGACATGACTGAATGGGAGCAAAACGCTAATAGTCAAGACATTGGGAAAATGGTTTGGAAGGCATTTCAGATGTCTTCCGGACAGTTTTTCCCAACACAGACCCAGAGGCATAGGAGGAAAGAATAGTTTCAGGTGCCAGGCCTGGGATGCCACTGTCCTGTGTCACCTTAAGAGGCTGCTCCCTACATCCTTGCTGCTCTAGCTCCAGCTATGGCTTAAAGACCCTAGACACAGCTCAGGCTTCTACCCCAGAAGGTGCAAACCATAAACCTTGGTGGCTTCCACATAGTGTTAAGTCTGCAGGTACACAGAATAGATGAGCAAGAGATGCTTGGCAGCTTCCATTTAGGTTTCACAGGAGGTATGAGAAAGCCTGGGTGCCCAGGCAGAAGTCTGCCACAGGAGCAGAGTCCCCACAGACAACCTCTGCTAGGGCAATGCCAAGGGGAGATATGGGATTGTAGCCTCCAGATAGAGTCCTCAATGGGGCACTGCCTAGTAGAGCTGTGGGAAGAAGGTTACTGTCCTCCAGACCCCAGAATAGAAGAGCCACCTGCGGCTTACAACCTCAGCATGGAAAAGCTACAGGCACCAGATTCCAACCTTTGAAAACAGCCATATAAGCTGCACCTATCAAAGCCACAGGGCCAGAGCTGCACAAAGGCCTTGGGAGCCTACCCTGCATATCAGTGTGCCCAGGAGGTGGGACATGGAGTCCAGGATCATTTGGGAGCTTTAAGATTTTGAGTCTGCCCTGCTGAGTTTTGAACTTGTGTAGGGTTTGTTGCCTTTTCCTTTTGGCTAATTTATCCCTGTTAGAATGAGGATGTTTTCTCAATGCCTGGACCACCATTTTATTTTGGGAGTATATAACTTGTGTTTGATCTTTACAGGCTCATAGGTGGAAGGAACTTGCTTCAGGCTCATGCTGGAATGAGTTAAGATTTTGGGAGGCTATTGAGAATGGATGGTTGTATTTTACAATGTGAGAAGGATATGAAATTTGGAGGGCCAGGGGCATAAAATGTTTTGATGTGTATCCTTTCCAAATCTCATGTTGAAATGTGATCCCTAGTGTTAGGAGTAGGGCCTGGTGGGAGGTGTTTGGGTCATTGGGGCAGATCTCTCATAAATGGCTCGGTGACCTCCCCATGATAATGAGTTCATGGGAGATCTGGTTGTTAAAAAATGAGCCTGGGATTGCCTCCATCTCTCTTTTGCTCCCTCTTCCGTCACGAGACATGCCTGCTTCCCCTTCCCCTTCTGCCATGAGTAAAACCTTCCTTTCTGGCTTCCTTTCTGGCTTCTGGCTTCCACCAGAAGTCAAGCAGATGCAGGTACCATGCTTTTACCACCTGGAGAACCATCAGCCAAATAAGCCTCTTTTTAAAATAAATTACCCAGTCTGAGATATTCCTGTATAGCAACACAAAATGGACTAAAACACTTGACAAATATTCAGTTTGCCCTTATAAAGACTGTATTGTGTAGCTGTTGAATGCAACCAAAAAAAAAGATAGTAATGGAATATCTTGAATACCTTTATGCCAATCTGACACTTAGATGAAATGAACACATTCCTTGAAAGATGCAAACCGCCAAAATGAATGTAACACAAAATAGAAAAATTTGTATAGCCACAAGCAGTTCTTTATATATTCTGAATATAGTGCTTTCTTCAAATTGATCAATTATAAATCTTTTCTCCTGGACCATGGCTTACATTTTCATTTTTCTTACTGGTGCTCTTTGAAGAGAAGATGTTCTAATTTTGATGAAGTCTGATTTATCCACTTTCTTCATAATGTTTTTACATCCTATGTTATCTATCCTGGGTAGGGAAGGTATTCTCTGTCTTCTGGAGCTGTTTTAGATTTAGCTTTTTTTACATTCTTGTTTATACTTCATCTTGAATTAAATTGTGCCTGCAGTGTGACAAGTCTCAGCTACTTCATACTACACAGAATGCAGGAAGCCCTCTGGGGAAGATACTGTGCTAAATGGGACTCTCACCCAGTGTAATTCCCTCCTTTCAAAGATCCAAAGCCCCCTGCTTTCTGCTTGTTTCCTCACTTTACAGTGCTTCAAAATGTTTTTTACATTTTGCTCAGCTTCTAATTGTTATTCGCAGGTATATTAGTCCATTCTACCACTGGGCTCAAAAGTTCCTGAGTCTCTTTTTAAAACCACATGTCTGACTGTATTGAAAATCTCCAGCAATTCTGAAAAATTTCCAGCTACTCTCTATTTAAATATTTCTTTTATTCTCTGTTCTCTCTACTTTCTCCTGTTATAATTTGTATTAGACATTTTCATACTTCCTTATTCTGTCCTTCTTATTTCTGTTCATGTTTTATATTCTGAATTTCCTTTTTCTCTTTGTACTGTATTCTGAATAACGTCCCAGTTCTATTTTCCAGATTACTAATTCTCATTTCAACAGCAGTTTAATTTCTCCAATGATCTTTTTTCTTGCTTTGATCACATATCTTAATTCTGGACTTCCCTGTCTTTCCCCAAATCTGTTTATTTTTGTCCTTGTGTTTTTATTATTTATTTTATATCCTTAATTATTTGACTTATATCTGTGTTACAGCCTTCTTACATGATTCTATTACTTCAAATTTTATGTATACTAATATCCCTGTTTGTTGATCTGACCTCATGTATTGTTTCTTTGGGCGGTTTATCATTTTTTATTGTGGGCATCTTCAGCAGAGGTTATTGTTTTATTTTTCTCAGTG
The DNA here is from genome assembly GCF_001698545.2 of Rhinopithecus bieti. NCBI lineage: Eukaryota > Metazoa > Chordata > Mammalia > Primates > Cercopithecidae > Rhinopithecus > Rhinopithecus bieti. Next base: position 1,934,647 of record NW_016804051.1, read on the forward strand.
AAACTGTGTGTGCTTTCAGTTTGCTCTGCAGTTTGCTCCTGAAATTTCAAGGGCTTGTGACCTGTCTTTATGTTGATTTCTCACGTTGGGGAAACAAGTTCCATATAAGTAAGATAAACTTTACCCCATATTGATAGACGGTGCTGGTCTGAAATGTTTTATTTTCAACAAAAGACTTAATTGTCTCCTCCTATTAAGACAATCACAGGCAGATATGTGCATTTTTAATGCCATACTCATGGACCATTGATTAGGTTTTATCTAGCACATATCTTATAGTGGGTCAAAGTTAGCCCTAACCTATCTGATGTAAGGGTCTCAGTTCTAATTCTCAATCAAATGCTAAATCCATGCAACCTCTATATTAATTAAAATATCAGCCTCTAGTCTCTATGATCTATCTCTAGTCTCAGATTCTGGAGTTCCTAGCGTATCCATTCATAAGCTTATCTCTCTGACTTGAGTTGCCTCTAGTTCTGGAACCTGAAAATTTGTCTTTTTTTTCCTTCTTTTTTTGTGTCATTTGAGTGCAGCTGTACGACTAATCAATATTCCTGTTGCAGTGACAAGAAAGAGTCTCTAATTTTCAGTAAAACTTAAAGATCCCATTAGATTTTAGATTTTATTCGATTTTGTTTTTCTTGAAGGCATGTAGCAGTATGTTCTATTTATATGTTTATCTTCTGTCGCATTTAGCATAGTACTATAAAACTCCATTGCTGCTTAATAAAAATAAAAAAGTAAAAAAAAAAAGGCAGCTTTAAATAGTAAAAGCTAAAAGAGAAGGCATTCATGTTTTAAATAGATGAATTATCTCTCCACACCTCAAGTAGTCAAAAGACTTAGGTGGTGGGGGCAACATATGGTGGACACTATTGCCTTCCTTGGTACTGTATCAACAATTGCAATGTACAGCTTCATTTCAAAAAGAAAAAAAGTACCACGCTGGTTGCTGTCCACAGAAATTCTGCCAACATCCTAGTGGTTGCTGGGTTGTAATTTTATGGGTTTCCAGAGAATCAAACACTGTATTATTATGTTTGGCTACTAACTCGGGTCAGCAGTTCAAAAGGAGAAAGAAGGGGAGTGAAATGGGTTGGAGGGAAAACAGAGAGCATGCATGACCTGGTATATTTAAAACAATAGATTTAACGTACTGCATTTGAATCCATCTTTACTGAATCTCAATTTCATTTTTAACAGATGAAAATTAGTCTATGTTAAAAGCTGTGTTTTATATAAATAGAAGATGTGGCTATTGCGTACCAGTTTTAATTTTGACTGGAGAATAAATAGGTTCTTTCTTCCATGGATATCCTTTTACAAAGATTTTGAGATGGGAGATTTTATTTCAGCAATGACAAAACAAATAGATTTTGAACACACCCCTTATCCTGAATCCTTCTCCTTTCACAATATACTTATTTACTTAAATATAATTTGTGGAAATATTGACATTAAATACTACAAGTATAATTATTGCTATTATTTAAAATAATTCCATAATTATGGAGTGATTAAAATATATAAACTGTGTGAAGATCTTAAACAATGTGTGCATTTTTTCAGAAGGTGAACTTTGTATTATTAATATAAGAAACTCTATATATATATCTTGACCATATCATTATTAAAATGCATTTCCTTGATATTTTCTCTTGTCTTCGAAGATAATGGGTATACGTGTAACTCTTCTAACAAGCATAGCATGAACAATCTTCTTACAGGAACACGAAGTCATGTTTGAGTTCTTTACATAGTTTGTTTATTTGCCTTGGATTCAGGAAAAGAGTGGGTAAAATAGTGCAATAACCATTGTATTTAACATAATACAAATGGATGAATCCTGGATCTACTGCCTCTCTTTCCTGCTCCATTCTCACAATAGTTATTTAGTGGTATGAGTTCTCTAGTTAGCTGGCTACCTAAGAGGCCCAAAATAAACAGGAAGGCATTGTGCATTGGTGTTAGAAAAGCATCAGACATGTTAAAACTGCTTGTTATTACTATTTAAGGTAAAAGTGCACATATGTGAATGTATTTTATTAATTTGTCTATTAGATTAATATTCTATTATTCTTTCATCATGCAAGTATTGGTAGAACACTTATGTTATAGACTCTAGGAATGAAACAGTAAAGAAGGAAAATTTGCTTCCAAGGAGCATCCATTCAGGCATAAAGGTATAAAAAGCAAGGAAATAAATGAGCTCTGTGGATAAAATAGAGAAAAGACACAGCAATGGCTTGCTTGTACTGGAAGAACTTGTACTGGAAGAACAGAGCGGTCAGAGGTGGCCTTTCTCAGAAGATAACATGTATCCAGGCATCTGAAGGACAAAAGGGAACCTCTTGGGGGCGGAGCAAGATGGCCGAATAGGAACAGCTCCAGTCTCCAACGCCCAGCGTGAGCGACACAGAAGACCGGTGATTTCTGCATTTTCAACTGAGGTACTGGGGTCATCACACTGGGGAGTGCCGGACAATTGGTGCTGGTCAGCTGCTGCAGCCCGACCAGTGAGAGCTGAAGCAGGGCGAGGCATTGCCTCACCTGGGAAGTGCAAGGGGGAAGGGAATCCCTTTTCCTAGCCAGGGGAACTGAGACACACAACACCTGGAAAATCGGGTAATTCCCACCCCAATACT
>NW_016804051.1:1941287-1964723 GCF_001698545.2 Rhinopithecus bieti
GGGGCCTATCATGGGGAGGGGGGAGGGGAGAGGAATTGCACTGGGAGTTATACCTGATATAAATGACGAATTGATGGGTGCTGACGAGTTGATGGGTGCAGCACACCAACATGGCACAAGTATACATATGTAACAAACCTGCACGTTATGCACATGTACCCTAGAACTTAAAGTCTAATAAAAAAAAAAGGGGGAACCTCTTGTTTAAAGATTGAGGGAAGGCCTTCACAGCATGTAAACAGAACCCAGACCCTCCCCTAAACATCTTTGGGCCTCATAGTGACAGTACAAATGGTGACCCACACACCCTCATCTAAATAGTTAAAAGTTATAAATCTAGCTAACAAACTGTTAATACAATGTTTTCTATTCTCCCACCTTGACACGTTGCCTTCATAACAGCCTGGAAAGCCTGCTTTGAATTTAGAATTCTTGCCTTCCTTGAAATCTTTTTTTGGCACATGGCAGCATAAAGGAGAGCTAACCCCATCTCTAGGCCTGTTCCCCAATCTCTTCTCATCCCGGGGTCCTTCCTACCATGTAAGAAGCCTCCAAGGTTCTAGGATATGGACTAGATATCCTAGTCCAGACATTGAAACTCTGTCCACATTCTATTCTCAGCCACTCCTTGGTAACCTCTGGAGCCCAGAGGGTGCATACACCTGTGGTGTGACTCTTCAGCATCTGAAGGTCAGATTTAGGGAAAAAGAAGATGCCTGTGTAGGTCCTGGAAGCAGGTTCAGGAACATTTAAGGAGAAAAATCTTAGTCCTTTTGGTCTAAAGGGGAGAGGTTGTGGATACCAGGAGGGCATATGCTCCTTTCACCCTGTAGATTCCTAGCCCTGTAGAAGGGACTGAAGCTGATGGGAGGACAGAGTGAGGCTTTCTACACTTTTAGGCTCAGGAGAGCAACCCTTCTTGCCCAGGTCTCACATGGTAATTAACCAGACTAAAGAGGTTTTTCGGAAGAAGTATTGTGTACGACTTATGTGGGCTTGGTCACCTGAGGGGGCCAACAGAACAAACTCCATGTCTACATTTTCAACCTGTCTGACCTTGCTGAAAGTCTTCCCAGATCCAACAGCTGTGAATGGTAAAGTTCTGGATCTCTGACTAAGGTTGGGGTACTTTAGAAAAATCAGAAAGGCTAAGATGCCTGGATGGAGTGAACGAGGAGATGGAGTAGAGAGAAAAGCAGGAGCCAGAACACACAGGGACTTTTTGGTCATTGTAAGGAGTAGTTTTTCCCAAGTATAAAGGCAGGTTGTTAATTTGAGCATAATCGACTATGCTTCAAATATATGTTGTACAAACATTTTTGGCTGCTAAAAATGATGTCCCAAAATGGCAGACTGAGTTGTGGGTTCCATGGAATAGTTTCTAGTTAAGCTCCTGGCACCACTTTTCCCCTCTCCACCTTCCATAAAATAAATATTCTTACTACAAGAACACCTGCATGGAGAAAGCATTACCAGCTCCATTTCATGGCTAAGACAATGGAGGCTCAGAGGGTTCTGTAGAGTTGCAGAATGACAGTTAGGGACACTGAGACTTCTGATTTGGGTCCTGCATATCCTATATGTTGGCCATGCCTCTTCAGATAAGTTAACTTCTCTACACTTAATTAATAACTCATCTGATAAATAGTGATAATAATAGTATTTGCTACATGAGGTGGTTGAGATAATTTAAATGAAGTAATGTAAATACTGCATTTAGCAAAATGACACATAAAGTATGTGTTTATTGTAATTACTGCTACTACCGCTACAACTAACTCCACTCATTATTATTTAGGGCTATATTAAACGATTAAAAAAAGTTACATTTAGATTTCCTGATTCAAGCACTAGTGCCCTGGCAGCCTTAACTGTGGCTATTTCATCATATGCTCACACACACACACACACACACACACACACACACACACGAATTAAAGAGCACCACTATTTGTAGATAACCACCATTATATTATGAAGGGTATTAGTATTTCATAATTTTGTAAAGGCAAAGCCACTTCCCTGTCTGTACAATCTCACTCACTATGAAGCTGGTTTGGAATCAGCAGCTGGAGAAAACTCTGGAGTGTTCTCACAAATGAAGTGTGACAGCTCTGAAAATATAAAGCAGTGAGCTACAAAAACTAATTATAATTTATCTTTAGGCTTCAGAGCTTGAGGTTCAAACCTCCCTGTCTCTGTCTCTCACACAGACACATACAAATATACACACATGTACACACACTTTTATAAACATGCACACACACATATACACACAGTCGTTAGACATATGTGCAGTGTTTTCTATATTGACCTGTCTTCTACCCACTTTGCTGTCCTATGATTATAATCAATAACTATGTATATATATAGACATGCCACACTTGGAATTCCAACACGATGATAAATATCCTTTCCATTAGACTTTGCATTATATCCATGAAAGTCAAGTGGGTCAGGATATAGTAATAAAGTTGTTTTTTTAGAATAAAATATTTTGTTCTTAGGCATTCTACCCAGACATTGTATTGCTTCTGGGAAAACTTCTAACCATTGTGTGTGGTAAGAATTTTGAGCTCAGGCCGAGTGGGATCAAATCCTGGCTCGCTCCTAGGGCAAGTTTCAAACAGTATGAAGCTCAGTTTCTTTTTCTGTAAGGAAGACTACTATAAATAACTACTTTTGTTATTGTTAATATTTATTATTATTATTACTTGCAACCAGGGCTGAGAGAGTCTGAGAAACCTGTAGTAATCCAAATCTACTACTCAAGGGGAACATAGTTGATGAATATCTTAAAGAACAAGTTCTCAGCCTAAGTTTCTCAGAAAGCAAAGCCGGGGGCAAGGGCTGTGTGTGGGCAGCTCATTTTTGGAGGCAACCTCAGATACAAGGAGTGGAGAACTGGGGAAACTGAGTCAAGGATGACAGAGAAGTCAGTTAATAGGAACATTCTTAAGTTAATCTCCATTGGGCACAATAGTTCCATTGCCTGGCCCTACAGTGTTCCTCTAAGCAACTGGGTGTAATGTAGCTTAGAATTGCCCATCTGAAAGAAGAAAAGGGTATCGATTCACTAGCTTCCATCTCCAATGTTCAAGTGTTGGCCCGTGGGGCAGCAACTCCCTAGAACATCCAGGATTCATGTGTGTTGGTGCTGGGAATGTTTTTATAATCATTTCACTGTGTGGATGTGAGAGAGGGCCCATGGCAGAAGTGAAAGATACTTGTTTCGGCTTAAATAAGGGGCTGTCAGATCACACTGCTGCTGCCTGGCTGCCCGTGGTCCTAGTAAAAGATGGACCAGGAGGATGTGAGACCTGACCCAAGGTCAATCTTCTACAAGCATTTTCCCTAACAAGAGGTTCATAGTAACAATGGCTGAGTAGCCATCTTTCCTAGGATTTTGCAAGAATATGAATTGCTTATAAATTCAGATAGTCATTGATTTCTTTGGGGGATAGAAAATGGAAGCAAGGCCAGGCACAGTCGCTCACAGCTATAAACATCAGCAGTGTGGGAGGCCGAGGCGGGTGGATCACCTGAGGTCAGGAGTTCCAGACCAGCCTGGCCAACATGGTGAAACCCTGTCTCTACTAAAAATATAAAAATCAGCCGCGCATGGTGGTGGGCGCCTGTAATCCCAGCTATTCGGGAGGCTGAGGCAGGAGAATTGTTTGAACCCTGGAGGCAGGGATTGCAGTGAGCTGAGATCGCAATACTGAACTCCAGCCTGGGTGACAGAGTGAGACTCTGTCTCAAAAGAAAAAAAAAAAAAAGAAAAGAAAATGGAAGCAAATGCATGATTTTCTCTTCTCTATCTAATGTAAAGATTTTCAACTTTGGCACTATTTACATATTGGGCTAGATATGAATTCTTTGGGGATTGTGCTGGCTTGAGCACTGGAGAGTCTTTGGCGGTATCTCTGGCCTCTATCTACTAAATATCTGTGGCAGTTTCCTCTCTTGCCCCCACCCAGTATCTCCAGACCTTACCAGCTATTCCTAAGGTTCAGGCAATTGCCCCTAGTTGAGAACCACTTACCTAATAAAACTGAGATGATTCTCCCACCTCCCCTTTCTCTGTGCTCTGCAACCCACAACCAAGGAGCCCCAAAGCTGTTCTACTGGCCCATGCATACGAATCTCATATCTATGACTTGCACCTGCATCCTAGTGACCTGTATCAACCAAGGTTTTTCTCTGCAGCTCTGTTGACTAAAAGGGCTGTTTAAAGCAACTTGATAGGGGCCGGTGCAACTGGATGTAATTAAGAGCAGTTAAATTGAAGAATCTTCTGAAAGAAAAAAGTATGAGGGGATTATTCAAATAACTTGCTAAGATGAGATATGTTGAAAAATATTTTTATGTTTTTTCCGTGTTAAAACATCTGTCATTTCAAAAGGAACAGTTGAAAGAGTAGTTTAGGTTTTCTTTGGTAAGCATACACCAGACCAGCAAGTTAAGGAAGATAATATAAGTCTGCCCAGGAACATTTTTTCCCCTTTCAAATGTTACATCCTTTTTATTTATTTATTTTTATTAATTTTTTTTGAGACACAGTCTAGCTCTGTTCCCAGGCTTGAGTGCAGTGGTGTGATCTCGGCTCACTGCAGCCTCCGCCTCCCGGGTTCAAACGATTCTCCTGGCACAGTGGCTCACGCCTGTAATCTCAGCACTTTGGGAGGCCGAGGTGGGCGGATCTCGAACACCAGGTCAGGAGTTCGAGAGCAGCCTGGTCAACATGGTAAAAAACCCATCTCTATTAAAAAAAAAAAAATACAAAAATTAGAAACAGGCATGGTGGCGAGCACCTGTAATCCCAGCCACCCGGGAGGCTGAGGGCTACATCCTTTTTGAAAGTAAACTTTTAAATTTAGAATAAATTTTGATTTACAGAAAAAAATCGTGAAAATAACACAAAGGCTTCCTATAAGCTATACACTCAGTTATCCTATTTTTAATAGCTGACGTTAGTATGGTAAGTTTGCCACAATTAATGAATCAATATTAATAGTTTAATGTTAACTGAAGTCTGTGGTTTATTCGGATGTCTTTGGACATCCCTAATGTCCTTTTTCTGTCCCAGGATCCCATCCAGGATACCACATTACATTTATTCATCATGTGACCTCAGGCAGTTCTTGACTGTGACATTTTGTAGCATCCTTTTTAATCCTGGGCTCCTAAGTCAACAGGCATTAGGTAAATCTTAAGGCATCTTAGGTCAGAGCAGTCATGATTAGGGATGAGGAAGCAAGGGCTGAGGCTTTGCTATCTCTGTGTACATAAGGGGAATGTTAGATAATTGGAATTTGATTAGATAGCTCTAATGTCAAAACAATAAAAGAGATAATTTCATAACTATGCAAAAGTTCCTAGACACAAAAAGACTTTCTATGGGTTTGGATCTTGGTCCTAGTCTCCCTTTTTAGCCTCATTGATTTCTGTTCCTCTTATGTCCTAAGATCGAAGTGTCCATACTAGTCCTGACTCGGTGCTAGACATGTGTTTTAAATTTGTTTGGAATGTGTTTCCCCTACATCTCTACCTATTGGCATCCTAACCATTTCTCAAGGTCACCTCCTCTATTGTGTCTTCCTGTCAGTAACTTCCTCATCTACTCTGCTCCACAGTCTCAGCTTGGGCTTTACCCAGTTAATTTTGCATTCTAGGTATGTGCAATTGATATTAATAATAACATTGGGAGTCTAAGGCAGGCAGATCACAAGGTCAGGAGTTCGAGACCAGCCCGACCAACATGGTGAAACCCTGTCTCTACTACAAATACAAAAAAAATTAGCTGAAAGTGGTGGTGCGTGGCTGTAATCCTAGCTACTCAGGAGGCTGAGGCAGGAGAATCACTTGAACCCAGGAGGTAGAGGCTGCAGTGAGCGGAGATCGTGCCATTGCACTCCAGCCTGAGTGACAGAGTGAGACTCTGTCTCAAAAAATATATATATTAATAATGACAACCACACATTGCGTTTTTACCGTGTGCCCTTTGCAAGAACATACATTGCCTCATGAAATCTCCATGACAACCTTAGAGGGTAGCTATTAGTTACCCCCACTTTACGGAAGAAGCTATTGAGGCAAAACACATTTAAGTAAATTGCTCATTCTCTCATAGCTAGGAAGTGGGCAAGCAATACCTTGAGGTTAAATCCGTCTGATTCTTAATAAGGTCTGACAGTGTGCTTATTTATTCTAGCTTCTCACATGTCTCTGCTACCACCTTCCTTGATGAAACCTACTATTCTCTATTCTACAATAGCCTGTAAGCTACTTAGAAAGAGGAATTCCATTTTATTCATATCTGCATTCACAATGCTTTATGCATTTAAGGACTTCTCTAAAGGATTACTGAAATGATTTTCTTAAATTAAAAGAAACATATTAACGTTATTCTGTCCTGTAAGCTTGAAGCTGGCAGCTTTGAAAGCAAGTTGGAAGAATGCACATGGGAGATGAGAAAAGCTAAAAATACCTTCTCATTAAATTAATCATCAGAAATACCAGTGAACTTTGCGAAGAAAATTCTTCAGGTTCTCCAGCGTTAGACGGCTCTGGGGCTGAGGTCTAATTGTAGGAAACAGTGCCCTGTCCAGGGCGCTTCTCTTGCCCACACTGGAAAATGACAAGGTGTAGTGGAATGCGGTCTGCTCTGGGATTTAGGGATTCAGCTTGCAGCCTGCCAGGAACTAACTCTATGACCTCCAGAAATCTTCTTAATCTTTCTGGGCTCCAGTTTCCTCACCTGTAAAATGCTGGTGAAGGACCTTGGGCAAACTCTAAAGACTCCTCCAGCTCTAACATTCTATGATATTTAGATGTTAATACGTGAATCCTGGAAGCAATACTCATCCACACAGCCTTTCTGGGGAAAAAAAAAATGGGAAGGAAAAAGGAAAAGAAAAACACTTCCATAAAAGTATTTATAGTACAGCTAGTGACTATGAATCATGGCATAATTAATTCTCTTTTATAAAGTTGCCTGGTTTCCTAGCAGTGCAGTAATTCCCAAGCCCTGTTCAACGGCAGCTCCGTTGATAGATATGCCACTTTCCTTGTCTCTTTGCACTGAATAAGTTCAAACCATCCAGACTAATCTCTGAGTCTCTGCCAGCTCCAAATATCTGTAGCTGAATGATTTTAGTCATCTGTGACTGACTGACAGATAGGGTTGCTAAAGGACATAAGATATATGTGATCTATCTTGACTTTAATGAAGCTCTGGATTAATTTCCTCACATCAATTTTGTCCATCAAGTTTTATTATTAAATGCTTTATAATTTAATTACGATTTGCCTAGAAAAATCATAGCCATAGGCTGATTTGAAACTGCTGTGTGCTAATCCTGTAGTTACAGTAGATAACAAAAATCCTTTCCTGCAAAAATATTCATACATCCATTTCTTAAATCAGAGTCTTTTTGGGTGCAGATTCTCATAACTTGCCTTCCTATTAACACCTTCCTGATAAATATTTTCTCATAAAACGTTTTTCTCTAATTTCATATCTCATTCTAAGATTCTTTAAATGGCACGCAAAGAGCTACCTGCAAGTATTTATGCCAGAGAGCTTGATGTCATCTTCATTATGTTTTATAGTTTAGTTTTATTTACTACAGGTCTTCCACCAAAATTGAATTGAGAAATCGTGTATTTTCAGTTTCTTCTCCCTAAATTAGGGAACTGAGGAATTAGAATGCGGTTAACAGTAGCTAATTGTATGTTGAGAAATTCTACCGAATAACCAAAGTCAGAAGATCGATCTGCCCGTGAAATGTATTCATGAACTTTCTTTTACCGTGTATTCTCATCTTACTTCTCCTTTGAATTTTGGTAACAACCATGTGGATAAAGGATGATGCAAATGCAGTTTAGATTTTCTCTTTGACTCTGAGTGAGGTGGTTTACCTTCCTGATACTGTTTTTTTTTTTTTTTTTTTTTTTTTNCCTGATAAATATTTTCTCATAAAACGTTTTTCTCTAATTTCATATCTCATTCTAAGATTCTTTAAATGGCACGCAAAGAGCTACCTGCAAGTATTTATGCCAGAGAGCTTGATGTCATCTTCATTATGTTTTATAGTTTAGTTTTATTTACTACAGGTCTTCCACCAAAATTGAATTGAGAAATCGTGTATTTTCAGTTTCTTCTCCCTAAATTAGGGAACTGAGGAATTAGAATGCGGTTAACAGTAGCTAATTGTATGTTGAGAAATTCTACCGAATAACCAAAGTCAGAAGATCGATCTGCCCGTGAAATGTATTCATGAACTTTCTTTTACCGTGTATTCTCATCTTACTTCTCCTTTGAATTTTGGTAACAACCATGTGGATAAAGGATGATGCAAATGCGTTTTTGATTTTTTTTTTTACCCTTGGTGGGGGGGTTTTCCTTCCTTAATTTTTTTTTTTTTTTTTTTTTTTTTTTCACATGTAAAATAAAGAAGTTGAGCTGGCTGACTTCTGAGGTTATGTAAAATGAGTGTCCAAGGTAAAAATTTCACAGAACAATCTAGGTTAATCTATTCTATAACAATCTAAGCTGATTCATGTCCTAAAACAACAGGTTTTTAGGGATCAATTTAAAATTTCCTTTTAAAATAGTTTTTATTTTGAAGGATATACCTTTGTTGTATCCTTTTTTGGTAATACTACATAAAATATATGACCACAGAGTAGTGAATTTATCCAGTGGAAACCTCATCATCCTTTTGTCACCTAAGATAGTAATAGAATCTTACATGGGCCACAATAAAAACCTAAACTTTTCAGTCATTCAGAAAATAATCAGTCTGCCATAATTGTCCCCAGAGAGCTATGAGCCAGACAAGAACTGTAATCCTTGACAGAAATAATCAGTTTGCTGAAATCAAGGTCTTTAGCATCCACTTGACCCCACATTGAACAAACTTAAAAGCACTAAAGGGTTTCCAGCTTGAGCTGCCTATTTCATTGCTTTCAGCAGATAGTAGTATTTAAAATGAGCTCTTCAGAGTTGTGTATTTTAATTAGATATCCGATATGAAGGCAGAAAACATTGCAGTTACAGAAAACAACAAATATACTCTTTCTGGTTTTAATACTATTTTCTTTTGTGAGAGAAAAAAAATCATCTGTATTACTTTATATCATGTGAAGTAAATCTTATAAATTTATAAAGAAACTCTCCAAGGTTATCTGTAAAAGGAATTATTTTGTACTCTCTGGAGGGCATAACCTCATCTGATTTCATAATGCAGTTTATAGTAATCTGTATGTACAAGTTGAGAACATTGGAGAAAGGGGTGAGGAATGCACAAATGTTACACAAAGATTGCAAAGGAAATATTGCATATTTAAACAACTACTGTTCCATACAGCAGCACAGGGCTCCAATGCCCTCTGTAATGATGTGCAACGGGAAAGGACTGGCAGGTCTCAGCAGATTCCAGGCAACCTTTTTTTGTTTTTATTTTTATTTTTTTATTTGAGACGGGGTCTCGCTCAGTTGCTCAGGCTGGAGTGCAGTGGCACGATCTCGGCTCACTGCAAGCTCCGCCTCCCGGGTTCACGCCATTCTCCTGCCTCAGCTTCCCGAGTAGCTGGGATTACAGGCGCTCGCCACCTCGCCTGGCTAATTTTTCGTAGTTTTAGTGGAGACGAGGTTTCACTGTGTTAGCCAGGATGCTCTCGACCTCCTGACTTCCTGATCCGCCCACCTCGGCCTCCCAAAGTGCTGGGATTACAGGTGTGAGCCACCGTGCCTGGCCTCAGGCAGCTTTATTTTCTGAGGTAAGTATATAATTATTTCCCAGGCTGCTGAACATCAATGAATAGACATGGTGATTTCTCACATTGCAATGTCTTTCATGATTTCCTTGACTAAGTGGATAAATCAGCCAGATTTCTGAAGCTATAAGTTCAATGTGGCAATTTTTTATTTCTGTCTACTGCAAAAATGAATTCCAACTAGAACTTATTTAGAGATAGAGAAACAATTTCTGATTGGTGTTGCCTAATGTGCTAGTTAATTCCAATCTTTAATCTTGCCCTGTTGCCTCAATCTAAAAGAGATATCTTTTTTTTTTTTTTTTTTATCTAGAGCATGTCATTGGTTCCAGTTGTCTTTTGTAATACACGCTTTGTCTACCTGGAGCTGGAGAGAATTAGAACAATAACACTGAGAAAAGAAATAGAGGTATATTTCCTTGTGTCAAAAAACAAAACAACAAAACAAAAACTCTACTAATTCAAAACTAAACAAACCAAACAAAGCAACCTCCCCTTTTGCAGGCAGACACAGATGATTGGAAGCAGAATAAGAATTGTTCTCCCGTTGTATGTTGGCACTCAGGTGAAGACAGAGTTTGACCCATTTATACTCCATCATTCTTTGGAATAAAGTTTTATACTAATATGTCTGTTTATAGTTCTATGGGCATTTAGGTTGATTCCATGTCTTTGCTGTTGCAAACAGTGCTGCAATGAACATACACGTGTATGTGTCTTTATGGTAGAATGATTTATATTCCTCTGGATATAGACCCAGGCATGGGACTGTTGGGTCGAATGGTAGTTCTGTTTTTAGCTCTTTGAGGAATCGCCACACGGCTTTCTACCATGACTGAACTAATTTACACTCCCACCAACAGTATATAAGGATTCCTTTTTCTTCACAACTTTGTCAACTTCTGTTATTAATAATAGCCATTCTGACTGGTGTGAGATGGTATCTCATTGTGGTTTTGATATCCATTTCTCTAATGACCAGTGATGTTGAGCTTTTTTTCATATGTTTGTTGGCCACATGTCTGTCTTCTTTTGAAAAGTGTTCATTCACTTTGTCCTTTGCCCACTTTCTAAGGTTTTTTTTTTTTTTTTTTTTTTTTTTTTTTTTTCATGGCAATATGTTTAAGTTCCTTACACATGCTGGATATTAGACTTCAGGGCTACAGTAACCAAAAAAGCATGGTACTGGTACAAAAACAGACACATAGACCAATGGAACAGAATAGAAAATTAAGAAATAAGGCCGCACTCCTACAACTATCCGATCTTCAAAAAATCTGACAGAAACAAGCAATGGGGGAAGGATTCCCTATTCAATAAATGGTGCTGGGATGACTGGTTAGCCATATGCAGAAATTGGACCCCTTCCTCAAACCATATACAAAACTTAACTCAAGATAGATTAAAGACTTAAATGTAAAATTCAAAACTTTAAAAACCCTGGGATAAAATCTAGGCAACATCCCCCTAGACATAGGAATGGCAAACATTTCATGATAAAGGCACCAAAAGCAATTGTAACACAAACAAGAATGGACAAATAGGATCTAATTAAAGTTAAAGAGCTGCTGCACAGTAAAGGAAACTATCAAAAGACTGAACAGATAACCTACAGAATGGGAGAAAATTTTTGCAAACTATGCATCTGACAAAGGTCTAATATCCAGCATCTATAAGGATTTGCATATCTTGAATCAGTACTGCATTCCAGGAATAAAGCTTAATTGATCATGGTGAATTAACTTTTTGAGGTACTGCTGGATTTGGTTTGTTAGTATTTTGTTGAGAATTTTTACATCTTTGTTTATCAGAGACATTGGCCTGAACTTTTCATTTTTGTTGCATCTATGCTAGGCTTTGATGTCAGAATGATGCTGGCTTTATAGAATGAGTTAGCAGGATATTTCTTCTCATTATTATTATTATTTTTTAATAGTTTCAGTAGAATTGGTACTAGCTCTTATTTATATGTCTGGTAGAATTCAGCTGTGCATCCATCTAGTCCAGGGATTTTTTTGTCTGGTAGGTTTTTATTACTGATTCAATTTTGGAACTTGTTATTGATCTGCTCAGGATTTTAATTTCTTCCTGGTTAAATCTTGGGAGATTGTGTGTTTCCAGGAATTTATTCATTTCTTCTAGGCTTTTTAGTTTGTCTGCATAGAGAAGTTCATAATAGTCTCTGAGGTTTTTTTTTTTTTGCATTTCTGTGGAGAAGTGGTAATATCACTTTGTCATTTCTGATTATGCTTATTTGAATCTCTCTTCTTTGTTAATCTCGGGATGGTCTATTAATCTTGTTTATTCTTTCAAAGAACAAACTTTTGGTTTTGTTGATTTTTCTCATGTATGAATTTTCTCATCTCAGTTTTGCTCAGTTCTTCTCTGATTTTGGTGATTTCTTTTCTTCTGCTAGCTGTGGAGTTAGTTTGCTCTAGCTTTTCCAGTACTTCCAGGTGCAATGTTAGGTTGGTTAATTTGAGATCCTTCTAACTTCTTGATGTAAGCATTGAGCACTGTAAGCTTTCCTCTTAATACTGCTTTAGCTATCTACCAAAGAGTTTGGTGTGTTGTCTCTGTTTTCATTAGTTTCAAAGAACTTTTTGATTTCTATCTTAGTTTTAGTCTTTATCCTAAGTCATTCAGGAGCAGCTTGTTTAATTTCCATGTAATTGTATGGTTTCGAGATACCTTCTTGTTATTGATTTCTGTTTTATTGCACTGTGGTCCAAGAGTATGTTTGGTATGATTTCTATTTTTTTTTTTTTTTGAACCTTTGAGATTTGCTTTACAGCCAAGCAGGAGTATCTGTGATGTGCAGATAAGAAGAATGTATATTCTCTTGTGGTTTGGTAGAGTGTTCTGTGTCTATTAGGTCCAATTTTTCAAGTGTTGAGTTTAAGTCCAGAATAGCTTTATTAATTATCTGCCTCGATAATTTGTTTAATCCTGTCAGTGGAATGTTGAAGTCTCCCATTATTATTGTGTGGTTATCTAAGTCTCTCCATAGGTCTCCAGGAAATTGTTCTATAAATCTGGGTGTTACAATGTTGAGTGCATATATATGTAGGATAGTTACTTTGTTGAATCAAACCCTTTATCATTATATAATGTTCTTCTTTGTCCTTTTTGATCATTGTTGGTTTAAAGTCTGTTATATCTGATATAAAAATAGCAACTCTTGCTCTTTTTTTCAATTTGCATGATATATATTTCTGAAATCTTTTCCTTTGAGCTTATCAGTGTCGTTACATCTGAGACGAGTCTCTTGAAGACAGCAGACAGAAAGGTTTTGCTTCTTTTTTCAACTTGCCACTCTATGCCTTTTAAGTGTTCATGTCCCACTTAAAATGGGGCATTGTCCCATTTACATTCAGAGTTAATACTGATAAGTGAGAATTTGATTCTGTCATTGTGTTGTTAGCTGGTTGTTAAGTAGATCTGATTGTGCGGTTGCTTTATAGTGTCCATGGGCTATGTACTTATGTGTTTTGTGGTGGCCGGTACCTTTCATTTCATTTCTTTCATTGCTTAGCACTCCTTTAAGGACCTCTTTTCAGGCAGTTCTAGTGGTGATGGATTCCTTTAACATTTGCTTGTCTGAAAGGATTTTATTTCTCCTTCACTTATGAAGCTTAGATTGGCAGAATATGAAATCCTTGGTTTAAATTTCTGTTCCTTATAGATGCTGAAAATAGGCCCCCAATCTCTCCTGGCTTGTAAGGTTTCTGCTGAAAGATCCACTGTTAGCCTGACTGGGTTCTCTTTGTAAGTGGCATGCCCCTTCTGCCTAGCTGCCTTTAAGATTTTTTCTTCTGTGTTGACCTTGGTGAATCTGATGACCATGTGCCTCAGGGATGGTTGTCTTGTATAGTATCTCACAAAAGCTTTCTGAATTTTTTGAATTTGCATGTTGACCTCTTTAGTGATATTGAGAACATTTTCATGGACCATATACTCAATGCATTTTCTAAGTTGCTTACTCTTTCTCCTTCTCTTTCATGAATGCCAAATGAGTCCATATGTTTGATCTCTTTACACAGTCTCTCACATTTCTTAAATCAGGGTGTTTTTTCTTTCCTTTTTCTGATTCTTTTTTCTTTATTCTTGTCTGCCTGTGTTGATTCAAAGGAATGGTCTTTAAGCTCTGAGATTTTTCCCTTAGCTTGGCCTATTCTGTTGTTAATGCTTCCAATTGAATTCTGAAATTCTTATAGTAAATTGTTCAAATCCAGAAGTTGTTTTGTTCTTCCTTAAGATGGCTGTTTTATCTTTCTTTTTTTTTTTTTTTTTTTTTTTTTTTTTGAGACGGAGTCTCGCTCTCTCGCCCAGGCTGGAGCGCAGTGGCCGGACCTCAGCTCACTGCAAGCTCCGCCTCCCGGGTTTACGCCATTCTCCTGCCTCAGCCTCCTGAGTAGCTGGGATTACAGGCGCCTGCCACCTCGCCCGACTAGTTTTTTGTATTTTTTAGTAGAGACGGGGTTTCACTGTGTTAGCCAGGATGGTCTCGATCTCCTGACCTCGTGATCCACCCATCTCGGCCTCCCAAAGTGCTGGGATTACAGGCTTGAGCCACCGTGCCTGGCCTTATGTTTTATCTTTCAACTCTTGGATTGTTTTACTGTTGCCCTTGAATGAGGTTTCAACCTTCTTCTGTATCTTACTGAGTTTCTTTGCTGTCTGGATTCTGAATTCTGTATCTGTCATTTCAGCCATTTCAATCTGGTTAAAGACCATTGCTGGGGAACTAGTGTAGTTGTTTGGAGATAAGAAGACACTCTGGCTTTTAGAGTTGCTTGAGTTCTTGTGCTGGTCTTTCTCATCTGTGAGGACTAACATAACTTTATTCTTTTAAGTTGCTCTCCTTTGGATGGGGCTCTTTGTTTTTACGTTCTTCATTTCCCTTGAGGTATGGTAGATTGGCTTCATTTCTAGATGCCTTCAGAGGGCCAAGGCTCAGTTCCGCATTCCTCGATTACATTCTCTAAATCCAGGGGGCTGGGACTGGGCTGATAGCTTTCTCCTCTGGCTCCTCAAAATCAAGCAGTAGCTGTGCTGGGGGGCCCAAGGTGCTCCCAGGCTACTGACAAAAGCACTCCCTTGGGGGCTGCCAATGAAAGTGCTCCAGTGTGACAGCAGGAGCTAACTGGAAAAAAAAAGCATGCCAGCAGATGGCTGGGGGCTGCTAGTAAAAGTGCTATGGCAGTGGTCACTCGCAAATGTGCTCCAGCAGAGCAGTGGAGGCTGCACTGGGTCTCCACTCCCAAAGGAGCCTCCAGGTAGGACTCCGGGAGGGACTGGCAGACAAGGGGGCACATAGATCTTACTCTGGTTCCACAACCCTGCTGTCTGCAGGCCTGACTGTTAGCAAAGGTCAGAGCCAGCTGGGGGAGTATAGAGACCCTTCGGAGATAGGAACCTATCGCTGATTTCCTTTGCAGCTCTCCCTACACCAAACTCCTTGGGCTCTGCATAGACTCAGGCTCTGTCTCTGCCGACTCTCCAGGCAGATCTCCCTGTCAACTTATGTGTCCACAGGGGTAATAAGATCTGCAGCTAGGACACGGGAGATCTGTGGCAAGAGTAGGTTGCACTGCAGTTATTTCACTCACTACTATCCTTAGGAGTGGCTCAGGGTCAGGAATGAGTTCTGGTGTTCATCAATTGCACACAGCGTTCCCAACTTCCTCCTTCATCAGCTCCTGTGTCTGCAATGTCTCTTCATCCACTCTCAGCACATTCCTTCAGAAGAATCTCTATTTGGAGTATGCTGGTCTGCTTGGTAGTCTGATGGCTCTAGATGGGAGAAGTTCTTCCTAGCTGTGTCTAGTCAGCCATCTTTATTCTTTGTATTTTGCTCTGTACAGCGAGTCACCTCCGAGACAATCTCAGGAGGATGTTGCAAGTCCTCTATTTAAATTTTATGACTATTAATTATGTCAAAAAATGTATGTGGTAAGGTAATGTATTGTTTCAAATAGAGTTTAAGTTAACTAGAGGGATACTTGAGTAAGTAAATTATTTTTTCTGCTTCTTTTTAGCCCATTTTCATTAGCCAACCCAATTCTACACTCTTAATAATCTCTCAGGAAAAAAAAAGTTCTACTTATGTAGCTTCAATGAATTGGGAAGGAACAAGTGGTACCAAATGCTCATTATATCCTAATTTTCCACCCTGGGTCTCAAAGCAATATTGTCTTATAGTTTAGGTTTTTCCCCTTGTGCTGGACATGACATGTGATGGAAAGAATGCTTGGTAATTAACCTTGGATCATAGCTTGGCAGCTGCTAGGTCTCCCATCTTTAATAGCCATTCTCAAGAAGTTGAATTGGGTCCCAAACTGTTATCCGAATAAGCAGAATGTGTCCTAAAGCAGATCAAATCTAATTACAGGGCTCTAGGGCTATTCCCTTTCCATTCTCTTTAAAAAGAGGCCACTCATACTGCTCCAGCTCCCCTCACGCATTTTGCAGCAATATCAGGTGGTTCCCAGTAATTCACGGACTCGTAAACCAAATTAATAGAAGTTCTGATTCTAACTAGCCCAACTGAGGTCTTCTGGTAATTGTCTTCTGGTAGAAAATTGTGGATTTTGCATTATTATTATGGGATCTCCAATTCATAGACAAGGACCACATGCTCTCCTTTCATATTCTCCTAAATTAGAAAACTTCAATGAGTGTGTTATATATCTCCATCCTAACAAATATTTATCTTCTTTGGCTTTCTAGCATCCTTTACATTTCTCCATTTCCCTAGGCCCCTAGCAATTATGAAATCCATTAACTATAATTATAAAGCTCCATTAAAAATTTGATATACACAGCAGTTAATATTCGCCATCTGTAATCTTCCAAATGAATATTTGTTTATTTCAGTACTTCAGCTGCTACATCTAAAAATGAAGGTAAATAATTTGACAAGGGCCTCAAAAGCCTTGAATATTTTATTTCAACTGAGCAGTATGTGACTTCTTAAAATATCTCAGGCTCTTTCTTTCATAATGCCCCTATTGATTTCTTTTTTTAGAAGACTAGAAAGGGAAAGGATTTAAGTTACAAAATTCTTACTTATTTTAGTAAAGTATTTAAAATCAAAAGATATCATTAGAGAAATGCTATTATATTGTCAGTGCAATCCCCAGTTAATAAGTGAGGCACTCAATTTAGAATGATCAAGAGAAAAATCATCATCTTCATCATCATCTATGGAATCTAACATACTAGTTCTACTCAGAATTCTTGTTTGGAACAGAAACCAACAAACCCACTCTGGTTAACTTAAGCAGAAAAGGGATTGCTGATCAGATCTATAATAGCGCTCAGATTCAAGCTGGAGAACCAGACTCAAGGAGAAATCAAGGAAGTAAAGGTGCAGCCAAGGAGTCCCCAGTGGACTTCATGGTATCACTGTTCACAAACAAACCTTTGATATTGCTGTCTCTTGTGCCTTCACCCCGGACACTGGCTGCTGCTCTGCCAGTATCCACTGTCTCTAAATATCCGTTATTATGCCACTGGGAATCTCCAGATTACAGGGAAAAAAATCCTGACTCTATACCTTCACTTCTCTTCCTTTTTTCTTCAGTTTCAAATGCAGGCCACAGCTTCAGATTAGTTGAGCTGTTAATATGTCCAGGGTCTAGGTTCCCAGATGTATTAGGCTGTTTTCATGCTGCTGACACAGACATACCTGAGACTGGGTAATTTATAAAGAAAAAGAGGTTTGATGGACTCACAGTTCCACATGACTGGAGAGGCCTCACAATCATGGCAGAAGGTGCAAGACACATCTTACATGGCGGCAGACAAGAGAGAATGAGAGCCAAGTGAAAGGGGTTTCCCCTTATAAAACCATCAGATCTCATGAGATTTACTCACTACCACCAGAATATTATGGGGGAAACTGCCTCCATGATTCCGTTATCTCCCACCAGCTCCCTTCCACAACACATGGGAATTATGGGAGCTACAATTCAAAATGAAATTTGGGTGGGGAAACAGCCAAATCGTATCACCAGAGGAAAAGGCAAAATATACTGGATGCTCCTTTTGTTTTATAGTACAAGGTATAATTCCACCTCTGTATTAGTCTATTCTCACACTGCTATAAGGACATACCTGAGGCTGGGTGATTTATAAAGAAAAGAGTTTTAGGCTGGGCACGGTGGCTCCAGCCTGTAATCCCAGCACTTTGGGAGGCCGAGATGGGCGGATCATGAGGTCAGGAGATCGAGACCATTCTGGCTAACCCAGTGAAACCTCATCTCTACTAAAAAATACAAAAAACTAGCCAGGCGAGGCAGCGGGCGCCTGTAGTCCCAGCTACTCGGGGAGGCTGAGGCAGGAGAATGGCATAAATCAGGGAGGCGGAGCTTGCAGTGAGCTGAGATCTGGCCACTGCACTCCAGCCTGGGCGACAGAGCAAGACTCTGTCCCCCTCCACCAAAAAAAAAAGAGTTTTAATTGACTCACAGTTCAGCATGACTGGGGAGGCCTTAGGAAACTTGCAATCATGGCGGAAGGGGAAACAAGCATGTCCTTCTTCACATGGTGGCAGGAGAAAGAAGTGCCAGATAAAGGGGAAAAGCCCCTTATAAAACCATCAGCTCTCCTGAGAACTCATTATCATGAGAACCTCATGGGGAAACTGCCCCATGATTCAATTATCCACACCTGATCCCACCCATGACATGGGGGGATTATTACAAGTCAATGTGAAATTTGGGTCAGGACACAGAGCCAAACCATATCAACCTCTACCTATCTTTTAAGTAACCACAAGTCCTGGTGTGCAGCAATAGCCATGATTTTAGTCCGTTGTTCAGTAGTAATGATTAATAGTGCTCCCTTTATTCCAAAATGTATTCAGGTTTAGATGATAAATGATATGCTTCTCTTGCTTATCATTTCGCTTCATATTCAAAGGATGTTTAGATGCTGGGAAATCAGATTTTACACTCTTTGTCTCTCACAAAGACACAAAGTGTGACTGATGCTTCTCTACTATTTTTCTCCCCCCAAAATGGGGATGGAAACATACTTTTGCATATCATTACTTCTTGAGATACTTTCATGTTTAATCCCTTTGAGCAAGCAAAGAGTCAACACTCACCAAGCACAAAGATTAGCTTCTTTCAGAATCTGGTAATGCATTCCATTTACAGGTACTATCCTTATTGATGGACGAAAAAGGTAGAGAACAGCTAAGTTCTCTCGTATGAAAGTTTATGAAAGTAATTTATCACATATGCATCTACTGCTAAATAGTATCATTTGTGTGCCCAAAGCAATACGTGCTCAGATGAGAAAGCTTTCTAGAGATAGTAACTAGGGTAGTTTATGGTTTTGCTAATGTGAGCCAACTGGGATCAAAGGGCAAAAGACATTTTTTTCCCTCCACCCTCAATTGGGATGGTGACCAAGACAAGCCATTTACCTGCCATAGCCTGAAAATGACATCTCCTCCTCTTCTCCCTGTTTTTCTAGCCAATTGTGTCTGAGACATTCATTTCCTTTTATCATCCACTTCTTGGTAGTATTATTACGCTTTCTTGTTATCTAAATAATACATATTTTGATGGTCCATACCACTTAAGTTGGGTACCCTTTGAAGTAGGAAACCATACCTTGATCATCATTGTTTTTTTAGCCGCACCTGACACAGTGATTTGTACGCAAAGGTTCTTGATTTTTAACACTATAATTAAAATGTTAACAGTGCACAGTGTAATGTACATAACAAAGGTTCCAACTGTGTGTTAAATGATCGAACATAATTCTAAGTAAAAAGAACCATTTGGAAATTGTGTTAAGTTTCTGAAGATACTGGATGTAGAATCCTCAGGATCTTATAAACTAAATTCTGCAAAGAAGAACCTTGGAAGATGTCTTTTTAATGTTATTCTGGACGATGTCTTTTTACTATGTTATGCTGTTAATATCATACAATACAAGAGGAGCAGTCTTCTTCCTAAAGAAACTTACTAGCTCTCTGGAAGTTAGTGTTGTGAGTTTATTTTAATGAAATTGTACCTTATGAATTTTGATTGACAAAGACTACCAATTGTGACCTTTGTGACTTATCTTGGTATTTTAGTTCCCTGAGATGAGTTTGTTCTTCATCACTGAGAAGTAATAAACTGAAAATAGATGCCTCCACAGAGACCATAATGGAGAACACTTTCAAAGGGGAAATTGCTTTTGCTCAGAGAAATGTTCTCACCATTTTACTTTTTTGATTGTTTTCTTACACCTTATTTCACATAGGAAGACGTTTTCTTTAATTACCGTAATCAAATGTGCAGCTCATAGGAAGTGACTCAAAGGAAAAAGGTGTAGACTCCTATGAACTGATAACATAGAAGCTGGTGACCACACAGGAAGGCCTTCAGCATGGAAACACAATGTTAGTTTTCTACCAGGATTTCATGGCCAATGATAAGGCATTGCACTCCCTCGTACATATTTACATAACTTCATGAAATTACTTTTAAGTAAGGCTTGCAAGATGCATTACATATGTGGAATTAACTTATATTTCATTACATTGTATGGTTTAGGCTTGTTGAAATGCACACTTTTCCTAGTTTAGAGTCTGAAATGAAGAAGTAAATATTTGTTCATGCACCTAGCAAGTATTTATTGAGCGACTACTATGTGCAAGGCATTATTCTAGGGTCTATAGATACAGAAATAAACAAGACAATGTTCTTTCTCCAGTCCTGGAATATTAGGGTAACATGGAGAAGATGGGAGTGGAGACATAATAAACAAGTAGACATATATATATATATGTTATAATGTAAATATATTTTATCAGGTCATTGTAAGTGCATTGGAAAGCATGCAACAAGGAGAAGAAAAAGACACTGCCAGTGAAATCAGGAATTTCTATTTTAAATAGGTGGTCAAAGAAGCTGCATGATATACAATCAGATGTAGATTTAGTGAGAGTAAGATTATGTGGGTAAGTGACAGCAGAATTTTCTGGACAGAAAAATCTTTGAACTTGCTGTCCTAAGTAATATCCTCTTCCAAGAAAAGGCAAGGTATTCAGACAAGGAGAGTGAGTGTTAGAAGATGAAGTAAGAATATTAGCAAGAACTAAATCATGTGCTTCTGCCAGCCTTGATACTACCCCTAAATTTTATACCAAATGTTTGTGTGTGTGTGTGTTATGTGTGAATATATATGTGTGTGTGTATATATATATATATATATATCACGTATATTTATCAATGAGTTATCTGAAACACCAACTTTCATATCATTGTAACTGCCTCTTCTATCTCCTTTCTTTTCCTCCTTTCTTATTCTCTTTCAAATGTACCATACTTGAGGTTTTATGCTACACCTGGTTTTCATATAGAAAAGGAAGAGACCCCACATTTAATGAGAGTGTGCCTGTCACTGCACAAAGAATATTCCCATTTGATCTTTACAACTACCTTCTAAGGCAAGGCTGAAGTTAAGTAAGGAGTCACGAGGTTCATAAGGTTGAAGCTGCTTGAGCTCCTCCTGTTCTGCCACACTGCCACCATCTCCATGGCTCAAGGGGTGAAGTGGACTCTCCATCATCTCGCCTGAAAATTGACTGGGTGGGCTTTACCCCAAAGGGTAGGAAAGGTTGACCTTGGTCTCATATTCTAAAGCCAGCCAGACTATTTTCCAGTTGTATCCAGTCCTTCCTCACTTCCCTTGTCTGCTGCCAGGGGGAAGAATTCTAAAGTAATTAGTTAGAACTGGTCCTACTAGAGTCTGGTGAAGGTGGCTTCTGCCCAAGAAATTTGCTTTGTTCTGTGGTCTCTCTGTTCATGTGGGTCTCACTCATAGGTGAAAGTGGTGTGGCCAAGAATGGAATTGAGAACACTGCCTCCAATAAGACAAACTAAATAAGCCAAACAGTGGAATTTCAAGGCCTATACACCATGTCTGGGTTTCCTGGTTCAGTTATTCATCTGCATTTCCTGTATGCTTGTAGTCACTTTTCATTTACATGTTCCCAGAGAGAAATAAAATGTGGATATAAACAAAGGAATTGGAGTAAGGCAGGTCGGTTCTTGGGAGATACAAATACTAACTCTTATTCTGTCTTTCTAGATTTTTTGCTTCAAAATATTCTGTTCACCACTAAGATTTTAATGAAAAGAAACATCTGTAAAAATGTTTCTCTATTTGTACCTCTTAGAAATGTAATTACTTATTTATGCAAATGTAAATTATTAAAATAAGTAATTAATATTGTGTTATTATCCTAACGCTTCTTCTGAAGAACTCTTCTAGCTGTAAACTGAAAGTTATATCTCGAAAGTGTGCAGCATTTGGAATCAGATGAAGCAGAGTTTAAGGCTTGGGCATCCTTGCTTGCTGGTTGTATTTCTTTGGCTAGTTAAGTTCTGTGAGTCTCAATTTTTAAATCTGTAAGTGGATATAATAAGTCCCCTAATTATACTGTGAGGTATATAGTATTATGTGAGGCAATGTATATGAAAGTATTATACATTGGAAACCCCACAAAGGTAAGGTGTTATTAATAATAACCATTGTTTAATGCTGTTCACACATGACATTTATATATAGTCACTCCACAAAGCCTGTGATTCTCTAAATTGGTGATTAGAAGAGTAACAGAAGTTCCTTCCAAAGACAACACATGAATTCAAAGACTGAAAAAACATTCTTCCATCACAAAGAGAAGGCTTTACACTTTCTATTCTATTTTGTGAAGAGGACATGGAAATTAAAGTCTTATGTATTTTTTCCAAAATATGGATATTAAATCAGAAAAACAAATAAACAAATAAAGAACAAAAGCCACAACATTAACAACAGCAATAAGCAAACTAAGAGTCTTCGGGTTCAGTTCAAGGCAATAACCTGTGTTGTCGGTAACAATAGCGATTACTCCGTATTTTCTCTTTTCATTAATAGAAGAAACTCAAAGAAGAAGAAAATCTGGCTTCCTTTTAATATTTGTGACTATCCATAAAATAGAACTGGAAAAGCGAATAATAATTATCCTCTTGTTTAATTTACACCAACAGTTTTTTTTTTTATTTTCATAAAGACAAAATAAGACAAAAGCATTCCCTTATAAAAGTTTGAATTGTTACTAAATTATCTAGATAATTTCTTCTACTCTGTTTTACTGTTGCTGAATGTTTTACTTATTGTCCCCAATAAAGTTGTATGGCCATGTTCCAAAGACTTCTTAAAATTTTTTGATTTATGCACACTTTCTATTAGCCATTTTCTAAAAAGTTTTTTTTTCCCAAAGAAAGTTGAGTAACCATCCTTTTATTTTATTTTTTCTTAACACTCTATTTTAGTTCTCACCATTCATGTGCTCTGTTTACTTACCTTACTTCAGACAGGTCTGTTTCCCTTTCTCTTTTATGGAAACCTTCACCATCTGTTCCCAATGCTGTAATAGCTTACCATGGTATTTAGGTTTAGAGAGGGTAGGACTGAGGGGTGGCAAAGAGAGTTAAGAAAAAGAAAAAAAAAAAAAAAAATGAAATTATAAAAGTAATAAATAGCAAAGCATAGCAATAAGAAAGGAACCTTGCAGAAATAAATGATAAGATGCCCTGAAACAAACACTATGATTAACTAAATCCTCTGCACCTAATGTAAGAAAAAAAAAAAAAA
>NW_016804051.1:1964813-1977245 GCF_001698545.2 Rhinopithecus bieti
AAAAAAAAAAAAAAAAAAAAAAACTGAACTGCGTCAATTGAAATTCAAGTTAATTAATGGAAAGGTTTTGGGTTAATAAAACATTTTTATTTCATACTATAACATGAAGCATACATTTCCTAAAATGTATTTATTGTTATATCTACTATTAATATTATTCATCTTTTGTTTTTTTTTTTTTTTGAGACAGAATTTTGCTCTTGTCACCCAGGCTGGAGTACAATGGCACAATCTCGGCTCACTGCAACCTCCACCTCCCCAGTTCAATTGGTTCTCCTATCTCAGCCTCCCTAGTAGCTGGGATTACAGGCGTGCACCACCACGGCCGGCTAGTTTTTTGTATTTTTAGTAGAGACGGGGTTTCACCATGTTGGCCAGGCTGCTCTTGAACTCCTGACCTCAGGTGATCCACCCACCTCAGCCTCCCAAAGTGCTGGGATTACAGGTGTGAGCCGCAGTGCCCGGCATATTCAGCCCTTTTCTATTTGGAGAATGGTTGGTCTTTGCATGTTTTACGTTGTCATCCACATATAAAAGAAATCAGTTGAAATAAGAAGCATTATGACAATTTTACATTAAGAAGAAAGTAACTCTATTGAAACTTTTCACCAAAGAAGATATACAAATAATCAGTAAGCACATAAAAAAAAAAAAGAGCCCAATATCTTAGTCATTAGGGAAATGCAAGTTTAAGCCACAATGAGGTTCTGTCTCACATCTACAAGGATGGTGATAACAAAAAAGTAGAACAATGACAATTGTTGAGGATGCAGAGAAACAGAAGGCCTCACACACCGTTGAGAGAAATGTAAAATAGTACAGCCATTTTGGAAAACACTTTGGCAGTTTCTTAATCAGTGAAACAAATTTATCATACAACCCAGAAATGAAATTCTACCCAAGAAATGAAAACATATGTCCACAAAAAAACATATACATGCATGTTCATAGCAGCATTATTCATAATAGACAAAAAGTGGAGCCAACTCAAATGTGCATTAACTAGTGAAGGGAGAAATAAAATGTGGTATTTTCATACAATGAAATACTATTCAGCAATAATAAGATAAAGCACTGATTCGGGCTATGATGTGGGTGAACCTTGAATGCATTATGCTAAGTGAAATAAGCCAGGTACGAAATATTATATAATAGTATGATTCCACTTGTGTGCCAAGTCCTGAAAATACAAATCTATAGAGGCAGAAAATAGATGAGTGGTTACCTGGAATTGAGGTGGAAACAGGCATTAACTATGAAGGGGCCTGAGGGATCTTATTGTGATGATTGAAACATTATAAATCTGGATTATGGTGAGACAGATGCACCACCACTAGGTACTTTACTGAAAACCATTGAATTGCATACTTAAAATGGGCTTGAGCACTGCAGTGGGTTTTCTGTGCAGGTGTCTTAATAAGGTTTCATATGGAAGGAGAGGCTAGCCCTCATCTGGGAAAGCGACTTGCTAGGATTTAGTCGATTTTGTCTCTGTTTGTGCCACCTGCCCCACTATGAAAGCTTTATGACCAATAAAAACAGGAAATATGCAATTCCTGGAGCTCAGGTTTTATATTTTCCTGCCCCAAAGGACAACATAAAATCCATGTTAACCCTAGATTTTATGCATTTCAGGTGTTCAAAACAAGGTACAGTGTAATGCAGGGAACTTGAAAAGCGGAGGATTTGACCTCAGCATCCTGAAATCAGGTGTGAGAAGAAGGAAACAAGGCACCTTGTAATTAAGACAAATCCAAGGCCAGATGAATAATAAATATGGCAGAGTAACATGGGGAAGTGTCACCAGAGAGGCCAAGCCATGGATTTTAATATGTGTCCTTTCAATTGGCCATCGACTCTGTGGACATCCTTCCTACTTAATGGAAGCTGCGTATGTTAAAATTCACATAAAATCTCAAATTTAAAATCATTTCTCATTTTCACTCTGCATTTAGCATTTATTATGGCAGCCTCTTTGAAGTCACTTTCTTTCTTCTTTTTTTTTTTTTTTTTTCCAGACAGAGTCTTGCTCTGTTGCCCAGGCTGGAGCGCAATGGCACAATCTCGGCTCGCTGCAACCTCCACATCCCGGGTTCAAGCAATTCTCCTGCCTCAGCCTCCCAAGTAGCTGGGATTACAGGTGCCCACCACCACACCTGGCTAATTTTTGTATTTTTAGTAGAGACGGGGTTTCACCATATTGGTCGGGCTGGTTTCGAACTCCTGAACTCAGGCGATCTGCTCGCCTTGGCCTCCAAAAGTGCTGGGATTACAGGCGTGAGCCACGGAGCCTGGCCTGAAGTCACTTTCTGTCCAATAATTTAATACCAAGCAGTAGCAGCATTCATTTTTTTAAACATATATTATTAATTGGCCATTGACTCTGTGGACATTCTGCTCAATGGAGGAGTCTGAAGGGGGATCAAATATCCTTGCACTTTTCACTAATTTGCAGGACAGTGGAGGATACAAGTCAAACCTATATATAGATAAATAACTGCAATGGAGCAGGTGAGCACATGCTAACAGCCAGAAGAGTAGGGAGTGGTAGTTCCTAAATGCATATTGATTAATTGTTCCTAGGCTGGTTGCATCAAAATTGTTTGGAAAAAATATAGTAGTACAACTTCCCTAGTCTTACACTATCCCCTTGCTATTCAGTGTGAACTGAGGACCAACAGCGTTGGCATTGCCTGGAAACTTGTTCAAAGTGTTGGATTGCCAGCCCCGTCAAAGACCTAGTGAATCAGAATCGCATATTTAGTAATTTTCCTGTATGATTCATAAGCACATTGAAGTTGAGGAAGCACACCGGACTATAGACTTGGATGTGCCAGTCATGAGATTCTGGGAATTTTTTTTTTTTTTTTTTAATGTATGGTTACTAGGTTGTTTCATTTTACTTTTTTATTTTTTCATTTTATTTGTTTATTCTACTAGAGAGGTAAAAAATGCATGTATTTATCATGAACAACAAGTTTTTTGAAATATGTATACATTGTGGAATGACTCAGTTGAGCTAACTAACATATGCATGACTTCACATGTCATTTTTGGGGGTTTGAAAACGCAATATACTCTTAGCAATTTTCAGGAATACAACATATTGTTATTTACTATAGACACCATGTTGTACAATACATGTCTTGAACTTATTCCTCCTAATTGAAATGTTGTAGCCTTTGACTAGCACCTCTCTATTCATCTTATCAGCCCGAGCCTCTGGTAACCACCATTTGGGAATGTTTTTTTTTTTTTTTTTTTTTTGAGGCGGAGTCTCGCTCTGTCGCCCGGACTGGAGTGCAGTGGCCAGATCTCAGCTCACTGCAAGCTCCGCCTCCCGGGTTTACGCCATTCTCCTGCCTCAGCCTCCCGAGTAGCTGGGACTACAGGCGCCCGCCACCTTGCCCGGCTAGTTTTGTATTTTAGTAGAGACGGGGTTTCACCGTGTTAGCCAGGATGGTCTCGATCTCCTGACCTCGTGATCCGCCCATCTCGGCCTCCCAAAGTGCTGGGATTACAGGCTTGAGCCACCGCGCCCGGCCGGGAATGTGTATTTTTAAAAGGGTCCCAGAGGGTTCTGTGTTCAAATTGTCCAGAGATACCAGTAATCACAGAAGATGGCTAATTGCAGAGGTCCCTAGAGAAGGTGGTCTTGCATTGAGTAAGAGGGTAAGTGGAGAGTGGGTAGGGAGAGCCATCAGCAAGAGTAAAGGTGTTGAGCAGCATTACTTGAGACCTGTATGAGGAATCATGAGCAAAGCTGCTTAGCTAGCTCCAAGGGTTTGAAAAATAGCCTGAGAGGTTAGAAACAGGGGCCAGTGAATCATCCACATTCTGCATGCAGACTAAAGTTTGATTGATAGAGACAGGCAGTAGAAAATCATTGAATACTTGGGGAAAGAATTGTGTAAATAATAAGTGATGTATAGTATTGTTCCCAATTTTTCAATAGGGCTTACCATTAATAAGAGAAAGTAAAGACGGCTCCTGAATTTAAACCTGGGTTTACAGGTTTCTTCACGTCCATTCATATATTTGAAACAGTGCTTTTTCATCATGATCATTTCTATGCACACGAAAGGCACTGCAATATCTGCATGCAGTTGTTTTTCCTCAATAATAATGTCCGATGATGGATGTAAATAGTCCTTTTGACTAGAGCTGTTTTCTGGAATAACTCCAGTGCTAAGAAGGGAAAAATGCAAAAGCTAAAGAATTAGATAGCTCTTAGATTGTGTTGTTCTCTCTGAGAAGATAAAACTGAAACCCCTATTAGAAAGGCAGGATCACTGAGAGATTATGGTATGTGAAAATTACAATAGGCCACAGGAAAGTGTGGTGGAAGACTTATAAGCATCAACTGCAAAGGAAGACATTGTTCTTTCTGATTAGCAAGGTCATAACCTGATCTGGAGGTTTCTTCCTTTGATGCTGAGAGAAAGAATCCTAAGAATAATAAGAAGCCAATGTATTGCAATAACTATTTTATGGATTACTCTGAGGTCCAAAATTCCTAGAAAAGATGATTGTTTTCTTTGAAAAGCAAGAATCTGCTTTTGTGCTTCCCAGGGGAGAAGATTGTTTAGAAAAAGGAGCTGGTTATTTATTGGACACTTTCATGATTCTAAAGAGAGGTGACCTCAGTGACTGAAACAGAAGACAAAAATAATTTTGAGCTGCCTCTTGGCTTTTCATTTTTCAAGGGCTTCAAATATATTATTTGGCTATTACTAAATTTATGAAGCATCCTGACAAACTCAAACCCTTTCACCCCATTTATTTGAGTACCTCTGCCCTGAAAATTTGGAGTCTGAATCTATCTCTGCTCCTCTACTCAGATATTTGAGCACAGTCCGAGAAAATTTTACAAATGTGTGGCTTGGTGCCTTTAAAAAGTATAGGTCCTACTTCAACTGCTCATTCAGTATGATTGGGCAATTAGGGCAAAGATTTCCTTGTCTTCAATGAGCTCTTCTATTCTCATAGAAGCTCTGGCAAGCTATTTGTCTCAAACCCTTTTTAGAGAGGCCCATCCTCATCCCCAGGAGGATGAACTCTCACATGGCTTCGTTATGCTCTCCCTGGTACTGTTTCTGCTCTCCTATAAATGTTTAGGGATACAAATACATCTGTTTTTCTCTCTCTTAAAGAAAGAAGTGTTTCTTTTCGGGATGATAGCCATCCTTCCAGTTGTACTCTTGATCCCACATTGCATACCCTCTGTTTTTCTTTAAGACCTTGCCCCAACAATGACCCCCTTTTTCTCCATATCTTCAGCCTTTC
This sequence comes from Rhinopithecus bieti, assembly GCF_001698545.2. NCBI lineage: Eukaryota > Metazoa > Chordata > Mammalia > Primates > Cercopithecidae > Rhinopithecus > Rhinopithecus bieti. The sequence continues at coordinate 1,970,100 of NW_016804051.1, forward strand.
CTTCTCTACTGGCTCCTTCCTTTCAGTTATAAACATGAACAAATTTCTGCAATTCCAAACAAACCCTCATTTGACCTTGCATCTCCTTCCAGCTACTACCTATCACTCTTCTGCCTTCCACAGCTTTGAAAAAAATGAAAACTGAGGATGTTTTTGTTGCAAAGGAAAACATGCTCCTTACATAAAATTAAAAAATAGAATAGTCATAGAAGAGAGAGATACAGGAATACAGAGAAGTCAGAAGGCACTACCATATATTAATAACTAGAGATGATCATTGTTATCAACTTTTATATATTTATAGGATACCTCTATGCATAAAGGTACTTTGGAAGCATAAAATGGATCTATACTGTTCACGTTATTTTATAATATAAATATTACATTTTTAATGGTTGGAAGATAGTTGAGTTACGTTGCATTTCAATCTATGATGCCATTGCTAGTGGGTAAATTGTATTCCATGCTGTAGCTGAATAATATTTTGAAGCATGAACTAATATGTTTCCTCCTGTACACCCTCCCTGACACCATCTCATACCCTTGCACCTGCTCATCACCACCTCCTTCTCAGTCTCTCCATATATACCAGACTTAATATTCTTAACCTAAATGTGTTACTGAAGAAACATAGGCAGCATTTAAAAAAGACACTTTCATAACTCAAAGTAGAGGAACTAGAGATAGCAGAAAGGAAATGTTGCGTTTATGAGTAGTTCAGGAATCTAGTGTTGAAAATTTTATGCCATAACTGTGGGTAGTGTTCATGGAACCATAACTAGGATTTTTTTTTCTTTTTTTTTTTTTTGAGATGGAGTTTTGCTCTTGTTGCCTAGGCTGGAGTGTAATGGTGCGATCTCGGCTCACCGCAAACTCCGCCTCCTGGGTTCAAGTGATTCTGCTGCCTCAGCCTCCCAAGTAGCTGGGATTACAGGCATGCACCACGATGCCTGACTAATTTTGTATTTTTTTTTTTTTTTTTTTTTAGTAGAGACAGGGTTTCTCCATGTTGGTCAGGTTGATCTCGAATTCCCAACCTCAAGTGATCTGCCTGCCTTGGCCTCCCAAAGTTCTGGGATTACGGGCATGAACCACCGCACCCAGCCCATAACTAGGATCTTATAAGCAAGGGACTGAGAGTTGGAAATAAGCAGGCTTGTGTTATGCCCCTTTCATACTCAACCTAAGGGGTAGGGAAGATAGAGAATCCCTAAATGATGTGATCTGAGAATAGAGAGCAATTGGGCGTGGCATTCCCAAATTCCCAACACCACCATCGTAAGAGTTGAGCAGCAATAAAAGTGAGGCAGAGAGAGTCTGGTGCAGTCCCAGGACATCTGTGGGTGCAGACTGGTCTGGGAGAAGGGTCAAACTTTTCTGTGCTTTTGTAAGGGACGTGGGTGTAAGATGAACACAAATGTGTTGGCCAAAATGAAGGGAACCTGAGCCAAGGGCACATCACATGAGAAATCTGCAGTGGCAGCATTCAGGACCGGACAAGCATGTGGACATCTCAATAACAGAGGGAAAAGAGACAACCACAGCCAAGAGTAAGACTGAATAATAAACACATGGATCATATACCCACAGATGCCAACCAATGACCAGTTGCCTTATCCTTCTCCTCTCTCTTTCCCATCACCCTATTTTACTGAAGAATTCAGTAACTTAGAAATGACTGCAAGGGTGAGGAAGGGGAATTTCCAGAATGGATTGCTTTCTTATTGTAAAAGAAAAAAATTGGGTTGAAAAATAAAGCAACTTCTTTGTATACCCGAATAGAAGCTTACAAGAATTATGTCTGCTTTACTAATAAGGGTGTACTTTATTTAACCAATCTCTTATTTTTGAAATTGTTTTGCTTCCAATCAGTCATTATAATAAGCAATGCACAGTCAAGTATCTTTATTCATTTTCTCAATTGTCAGACTGCAGTTAGTTCTTCAACCGGGAGCGACCTGTTTCTTGTTCTTTCTTTTCCAGCAAAACAAGCCTTATGAAGCAGCCAATGAACTTCATCTTGCCAAACCCAGTGGACTCACCACAATCTCTATAGAGTTGACATCAGTTCTTTATTGGACATTGAAGCATATTCCCTTCTGAAATTCTCACCTCTCTTGAGTTTCTCAATATGATTATTTCCTTTATTTACTCTACTTCTCTGAATTGCATTTCCTGGTTTCCTTCTCCATTTTCATTTTTCTCCAAAACCCCCTTGGGTTAACATCCACCATGGTTCCCTTTTCTTCTCAGTATTTATGTTTTTTATGTGAGCTCTTAGTCAATATCCCATGTTTAACTATCTCCTAAATATGGTCATTCCTAAATCTTTATTTCCTACCTGAAATTTTCACCAATTTTCTCATTAGTGGTATCTTCTGGATATTAATTTATCCATCCATCTATCCATACACCCATTTATTTATTTAATATTTTTTGCATACCAATGCTTGCCACTATTCTAGGCACTGGTTATACAACAATAACAAACAGACAATAATATCTGTACTCGGAGATTTTATACTCTAGTTTGGCACAATAGCCAATAAACAAACAGTAGGGGAAAATAATATTTTTCAGTCAACAACTTTAAAAACAGCTATCTTCCTCTTTTATACCTGTGATTTCTCGCTTAACAGCAATAGCCATAAGTGGTATGATTATCTGTCAATCAGCTTTTTCATGCTAGCGTGATCAGAATCAACCTCAATTCCTCCTTCCACTTTTACAAGTATTCAAAGGCAGTATTGTCTGGTGGTGAAGAGTCTGAGCTATCCCATTCCACAGACCTTTGTTCAACTTTTGTCACTACAAGTTATGTGATTTTCATCTAGTTAATCTCTTTAAGCCTGTTATGGTGTCAAAAAAATTCTACCTGACAGGATTGTATGAGTGTAAATGAAATAATATATGATTATTATCCTGTCTCATATTTAGTACTCAATGAATGGCAAATATTATTCTTTTATTTTCATCATTTATCCAATTGACCCATGTGTCTCCCAGATTCTATTTTCTAAATCTGCACTGTCCAAAATGGCAGTCACTAACATGTGGTGATTGAGCATTTGAAATGTGGCTAGCCAAAACTGAGATGTGCTCTAAGTTTAAAGTATACACTGGATTTTGAAAACTTAGTACTTAAAAAGGATGTACAATATCTCACTGATGATTTTTGTATCAATTACATGTTACAAGGACAGTATTTTTTTTATCTATTAGGTTAAATAGAATGCATTATTAAAATTAATTGCATACACTTGGTTTTACTTTCTCAATGTGGGTAACAGCAAATTAAAACTTACATATGTGGCTTTCGTTAGAATTCTATTGGCCACTGCTATTCTAAATATTTCACATAATTGCTCTTCTGCTCATCACATTAATAAGCTTTATCATCTCTCTTCTCTATTATTGCCATGACATCCTACCAGCCTCTGCCACTGATTCTCCTCCGAACTTTTAATCCATCCACTCCAGTGTTGCCTGATTGATACTTCCAAAATGTTAGAAAAAAACGNTAGTAGAGACAGGGTTTCTCCATGTTGGTCAGGTTGATCTCGAATTCCCAACCTCAAGTGATCTGCCTGCCTTGGCCTCCCAAAGTTCTGGGATTACGGGCATGAACCACCGCACCCAGCCCATAACTAGGATCTTATAAGCAAGGGACTGAGAGTTGGAAATAAGCAGGCTTGTGTTATGCCCCTTTCATACTCAACCTAAGGGGTAGGGAAGATAGAGAATCCCTAAATGATGTGATCTGAGAATAGAGAGCAATTGGGCGTGGCATTCCCAAATTCCCAACACCACCATCGTAAGAGTTGAGCAGCAATAAAAGTGAGGCAGAGAGAGTCTGGTGCAGTCCCAGGACATCTGTGGGTGCAGACTGGTCTGGGAGAAGGGTCAAACTTTTCTGTGCTTTTGTAAGGGACGTGGGTGTAAGATGAACACAAATGTGTTGGCCAAAATGAAGGGAACCTGAGCCAAGGGCACATCACATGAGAAATCTGCAGTGGCAGCATTCAGGACCGGACAAGCATGTGGACATCTCAATAACAGAGGGAAAAGAGACAACCACAGCCAAGAGTAAGACTGAATAATAAACACATGGATCATATACCCACAGATGCCAACCAATGACCAGTTGCCTTATCCTTCTCCTCTCTCTTTCCCATCACCCTATTTTACTGAAGAATTCAGTAACTTAGAAATGACTGCAAGGGTGAGGAAGGGGAATTTCCAGAATGGATTGCTTTCTTATTGTAAAAGAAAAAAATTGGGTTGAAAATAAAGCAACTTCTTTGTATACCCGAATAGAAGCTTACAAGAATTATGTCTGCTTTACTAATAAGGGTGTACTTTATTTAACCAATCTCTTATTTTGAAATTGTTTTGCTTCCAATCAGTCATTATAATAAGCAATGCACAGTCAAGTATCTTTATTCATTTTCTCAATTGTCAGACTGCAGTTAGTTCTTCAACCGGGAGCGACCTGTTTCTTGTTCTTTCTTTTCCAGCAAAACAAGCCTTATGAAGCAGCCAATGAACTTCATCTTGCCAAACCCAGTGGACTCACCACAATCTCTATAGAGTTGACATCAGTTCTTTATTGGACATTGAAGCATATTCCCTTCTGAAATTCTCACCTCTCTTGAGTTTCTCAATATGATTATTTCCTTTATTTACTCTACTTCTCTGAATTGCATTTCCTGGTTTCCTTCTCCATTTTCATTTTCTCCAAAACCCCTTGGGTTAACATCCACCATGGTTCCCTTTTCTTCTCAGTATTTATGTTTTTTATGTGAGCTCTTAGTCAATATCCCATGTTTAACTATCTCCTAAATATGGTCATTCCTAAATCTTTATTTCCTACCTGAAATTTTCACCAATTTTCTCATTAGTGGTATCTTCTGGATATTAATTTATCCATCCATCTATCCATACACCCATTTATTTATTTAATATTTTTTGCATACCAATGCTTGCCACTATTCTAGGCACTGGTTATACAACAATAACAAACAGACAATAATATCTGTACTCGGAGATTTTATACTCTAGTTTGGCACAATAGCCAATAAACAAACAGTAGGGGAAAATAATATTTTCAGTCAACAACTTTAAAACAGCTATCTTCCTCTTTTATACCTGTGATTTCTCGCTTAACAGCAATAGCCATAAGTGGTATGATTATCTGTCAATCAGCTTTTCATGCTAGCGTGATCAGAATCAACCTCAATTCCTCCTTCCACTTTTACAAGTATTCAAAGGCAGTATTGTCTGGTGGTGAAGAGTCTGAGCTATCCCATTCCACAGACCTTTGTTCAACTTTTGTCACTACAAGTTATGTGATTTTCATCTAGTTAATCTCTTTAAGCCTGTTATGGTGTCAAAAAAATTCTACCTGACAGGATTGTATGAGTGTAAATGAAATAATATATGATTATTATCCTGTCTCATATTTAGTACTCAATGAATGGCAAATATTATTCTTTTATTTTCATCATTTATCCAATTGACCCATGTGTCTCCCAGATTCTATTTTCTAAATCTGCACTGTCCAAAATGGCAGTCACTAACATGTGGTGATTGAGCATTTGAAATGTGGCTAGCCAAAACTGAGATGTGCTCTAAGTTTAAAGTATACACTGGATTTTGAAAACTTAGTACTTAAAAGGATGTACAATATCTCACTGATGATTTTGTATCAATTACATGTTACAAGGACAGTATTTTTTTTATCTATTAGGTTAAATAGAATGCATTATTAAAATTAATTGCATACACTTGGTTTTACTTTCTCAATGTGGGTAACAGCAAATTAAAACTTACATATGTGGCTTTCGTTAGAATTCTATTGGCCACTGCTATTCTAAATATTTCACATAATTGCTCTTCTGCTCATCACATTAATAAGCTTTATCATCTCTCTTCTCTATTATTGCCATGACATCCTACCAGCCTCTGCCACTGATTCTCCTCCGAACTTTTAATCCATCCACTCCAGTGTTGCCTGATTGATACTTCCAAAATGTTAGAAAAAAACGTAATCGGCTTTCCACTGCCTGGAGGATAAATCCAGTCTCCTTATCTCAGCACATAGAGCTCTTTGCAATCCTACATTTCATATACCTCCAGGCTTTCTTTGAAGTCTCTCACAGTTCCCACGGAATCTGGTTACTCGGAGCCATTTCCTGCTTTTTGCTTTTTCACATGGCTTCTTTCTACCTGAAAGGACCTCTCTTACCCTGACTACCCAAAGAATTCTTCTTTTGTCCTGAAGAACCACCTTAAGTTACCTGTGAACTTTTCCCCACCTCTCCTCTTAGCTTTTGGTTATACAGCCAAGTTTTCACTTATTGTCCTCCTTTTCCTGTTGTTACTTGTTACCTCTCTCTGGACTTTGAATTTCCTAACAAATAAGGTTGTAATTTCTTACTTTCTGGATTCGCCATACATATTACGAATACAGAGTATTTACAATTTGTAAATTACAGAGTATTACAAATACTCTGTATTTGTAACACGTTAAGTACACAAAAAACATTTAAAGGAAGAATAGACCGTAGGCTTATTTAAAATAAATAAATAAACAAGTAAACAAACCAGAAGTTAAACATTCAGTATTGTTCATATCCAATCCCCTAAACAAATAAAATGTAATATCTATTCCCAAATATGATGGCTATATTTCGTAATATTACAGAAATAGTTGAATTCAGAGCCAATTTTGATTTCCCGTTTCCTAGTTCAGTTATTAGGAAGCAATTGTGAATAATATAGGCACCTCCTGAAAGAGGCAATTCTTTAATGGAAATTCTAGTTTGTCTTCTTTACTCTTTGGTACAATACTATTTTCTCCAATTTTTAAAAAGTAATTAGTAATTAATTATTGTTCTTGAAGGTTTTGCTGTTGTTTCTACTATGGAACTACTATGACAACTACATTAGCAATTCTGTTAAGGCACTGGTGCATAGTATTTGAACGTTTGCAAGCCACAGAGCCGGGCATGGTGGCAAGTGCCTGTAATCCCAGCTAATTGAGAGGTTAAGGAGTTGGGAGGATTGCATGAGCCCAAGAATTCAAGACCAGCCTGGGCAACATAGCAAGATCCTGTCTCATATTTAAAAAGTAAAAAAAAAAAA
>NW_016804051.1:1977527-1988365 GCF_001698545.2 Rhinopithecus bieti
AAGGAAGTTTGCAAGTCTTTTTATCTTCAAAGTATTGTCTGCATAGAATTGTCTCCTATCTGACAGAAAGCTGGCCTGGGAATTACCCCTTCCCTTCCCACTGGGTGAACGTTGAAACTACTATCAGGTGCTAATGATTTCTGAACCAGACAAAAACAACTTAGAGAAGTGAACACAGATCTCTGTCCTGTCAGCTCCTTCCTGCTGATTTATGAGCTGGAAGGCATTGTTTGTTTTAAAAGGTGGAGCAACTAGGGACGGTCTACCGTCATCTTTGTAATTTCTCAAGATCCCAAAAACAAGCATAGTGGTACAGGGACCTAATTTTCCAGGCAATGGTTACCCAATAGGTCAGTCAGCTAATTTCAGAATTTGATGCACCACGAAAAAGGATGGTCATTGGATCAGGAAGTCAGCTGGGCAAAAAAGTTGTCCTTAATAAAATAAATGACATCATATTGGCAGTAGCTTTGCTGGCCTTTGGATATTTAAATTTCATAAGTTATCACAGATGAATGTTTGTGCAGTACTGGTTGTGTAGAGGCGAAAAGATATGATACACATTGTCAGAATTATTAGTACTTAGAAAAAAAATACCAGAAAAGATATTTGAGCTTAAGTAAGTTTATAATCATAATATAAACCCACTACCTTGTAAAATTGGCTATTGTGAAATACCAATGTTTTTGTACCACACCTTTATTATTATTGGCATCATTATCACAAAGTAATCATTGTGTTAATAGATCAGAATAAATAGGTTTCTATTTAATTTAAGGTTACAGGTTTCACATTTAATCCTCGCCATTAAACTTTTTCTAAAAAATAGAAACAATATAACTGGCTGGCGACAACAGAGATCGGCAACATTTTACTGTAGAAGTCCAGATAATAACTTAGTCTTTGCAAGCTATACAATCTCTGCAGCAACTAGTCAACTCTCCCCTTGAATCACGAAAGCAACCATAGACCATATGTAAATGAAAGAACAGGGCTGTGTTTGCATAAAACTTTATTCACAAAAGCAGGGAAAAATAGATAAATATTCAGTGGTCTGGACTTTGGCCCACAGACCATAGTTTGCCAACCTCTTGGCTATAGTATAAGTGTAATGTACTCAGCCATTTTCTTATTGCTGGGGATTTAGATGATTCCTCACATTTCTCTATTCTAATAAAAAATTTCAGCAAACATCTGTATGGTTAAAACTTTGTCTGCATTTCCAAAATTATCCTTAGAATAGTTTCCTAGAAGTGGAATTTCTAGGTCAAAAGCTATAAATATTTTTAAGCCTTTTTCTTCTTTTGCCACTTGGGCATGTAAATTGGTGTGTCATTTCTGGAACGCAGTTTGGCAATGCCTAAGTAATCCCTCCCTAAGATCTTCCTAGTTCTAAGTACAATCATTTGTAAAGGAAAACAAACAACAAAAAGACGGCATGAATTTTATGTTTCTTTAAAAAAGATATCTGAATGTATTAGGTTTGTGTGCACATGGCAGGTTACAAAAGTTCAACATTTTTTACATTTATTTTCCTTTCATAGTTCTATTTTAATATTTTCATTTCTATCTTGGCCCATTTGTCTGTCTGTTTTTCTCTTATCATTTTGTCTTTTCCTCTCCAATTTTATTTCCACTGTACGTATTTTAGATGGTAAAAATTTAAAAGCGCAATTTCTAGAATCAGTCCAGGTTCGTACGGTAATCCTTGCACTTCCTGGCCGTGTAACCTTTCGCAAGTCTAAAACTCCCTGTGCCTCAACTTCCACGTTGCTAAAATGGAGTCACTAAGAATATCGACATCACGTTCTTGCTTTGAGAACCCAATGAGAACAGCATGTAAAGAAATCACTGTACACATTACCCAGCACACAGAAAATGTTCAATAAATACTATGTATGATAATGATAGTGAAGGCACATTTCCATCCTCACTTAAATGGTCATTACCTATCTGGTTATCAAATACACTTTTATCTCTATTTTATTTGAACTTTATTATGGTTTAATTTGAAAAATTTCTTTGGATGTTATTTTGATATATAGTACAGAGACAGTGTCTAAACTGATAGGCAATTACTGGATGGACATGGTAGCTCATGCCTATAATCCTAGCACTTTGGGAGGCCAAGGCAGGTGGATTACCTGAGCTCAAGTGTTCAAGACCAGTTTGGGCAACATGGTGAAACCCTGTCTCTACTAAAAATACAAAACATTAGCCAGGCATGGTCGCATGTGCTTGTAATCCCAGCTACTCCAGAGGCTGAGGCTCTAGAACCGCTTGAACAATCTGGGAGGTAGAGGTTGCAGTGAGTCAAGATCACACCACTGCACTCTAGTCTGGGCAACAAAGGGAGACTCTTGTCTCAAAAAAAAAAAAAATAAATAATAATAATAATAATTAATAGCTAGGCAACTACTGCAGTAATTGTTATTGAATATACATTCGTTTCTCAGTGTGTGGTGTGCTCTTTATCAAGTGTTTTGCTATTCCACTTTTTAGAATTTGCTTCAGGGAAACCTAGTGTCTTAGAGGTATCTGCTGGTATAATCTGGCTTCTTCATCATTGACTTAATTGTTACGAGTTTATAATATTTTAGCACCCAATAATTCAACTCACTTGCATGACTCTAATTCCTCATTTTTTTCTTAGACATCCTAATAGATCCAGTCTCTTATTTGAATTTTACAGTCATGTTGTCACTTTCTCATACTTAAATTTGGTTACTTAATTTTGGATTACTGTTACTTAAACTTGGATCAGAAGTGAATGACACTTATGGAATAACCTGAGAGTTGACATGTGTTATAATGAGCATTCTTCACATCCTGGGACATAATGTGTATCTGCATTTTTCTGACTCAGTTTTCCATTTTTCAATAAATTTTGTGGTTTTCTACATCACTAAAAGAACTAGTAACACATAGAGGTGCTCAATGTTAATGCTAGATGGATAACACAACATTGCTGGAGGGATTAAAGGCAAATTACCTCTTAGCCTTTGAAGGTTCTTCTAAGTAGAGGGATCTGTTGCTTAATTCACATTTTAATGCATTTAATAGCTCTAAAAATATTTTATCTGGACCTCCTATTTGCCAGACACTCTAATAGGTTCTATGAAGGATTTAGACAAAGACTCAGCCATAGGTCTTATCATCGGGGTTCTTCCAGTCTGTGAGGAGACACAAACATGTATAAATGTAATTATATTACAATATTGCAGGTGTAAAATAAAAGTATGATAAGAGCAAAGAGTTGGCATATGATTAATAATTATGATCTCTGGCCAAGACTTCAAGATGAGTTGCTGATGGAACCTGTGTGAGGCACAAAAAGATGGATAAGAGTTTTATAGGATTGTAAAATAGCAATGTGCGTTATGTGTTTGAACGTTAAGGGGTATCGAGATGTGAAAGGCATCGTCTGTGATTGTTTCTGAATCTTGGACTCCGTAAAATCCACATTGTCAACTTGTAAGTCAACTTGAAGCTCAGAGGCTGCCTGTGTTGGCAAACAGGGTGTGAATCTCCAGGGCAAGACAAAGATTAAGTAATGGATGCTTTCATATTGTTTCCTTGAATGCATCTATCTCATGTGTGTTTCTCCCCAAATATTTGGTGATCATGTGGTTTGGCTGAAGGAGAGAACATTTGTTGAACATTGTGTCAGCATAATATCAGCTTTAGAATTTCACAGATATCTAGGTGTCCTAAGAGACCAACTGGATTGGACATCAGACCAAGATTCTGATAAAAGGGGATAAGAGAGATTAACCAGAGTAGGGAAAGAGCTTTTCTGAGCCAGAGATAACAAGAGAAACTTAAAGAAAGGGCTGAAGCAAGAAAGTTTAAGACTGTGAGTAGCTAAGTAAAAAACTTAAAGTTTTTGGTATAATACCAAACGAGATTTCCTTTTCTATCTACTGTATTAAATTAATGCTATCAGCTTTGGTCTAGATGCTTCTGTCTGAAGTTTAGTGCCTGTATGATTGTATTTGGAATAACTATTAACACGGTTTGTTTCTGAGTATTCATTTTTGTAATTAATTGCTTCAGGTTGAGCTATATCACAATTAAAGATCATTTTGAACCAAGTTCTACATTGAAAACATGAGGAAACTGAGGCTCATAGAGAAGAAATGACACTTGAAAGTATCTCTAACAACCTATGCATTTAACATTCACATGTAACCCTAACATTTTACATTTTTGCTGTTGTCCTTTGAGTGAAGAAGCCATCATGAATGATTGGTTTTGTTTTGTTTTGTTTTTTTTGAATAGTCTTTAGTTTTTAGAACCATTTTAGGTTTGTAGCAAAATTAAGTGGGAGGTACACAGATTTCCTGCATATCTCCTGCCCTCAAACATTCATAGCATCTTGTGTTATCAAACATCCCCACCAAAGGGGTACCTTTGCTGTAACTGATGAACCTAGACTGACATATCACTATCAAAGTCCATAGTTTTACATTAGCATTCACACTTAGTGTTATACATTGTATGGGTTTGGACAAATTTATAATGGCATCTATCCATCATAATAGTATCATACAGAGTTGTTTCACTGCCTTAAAAATACCCGGTGCTTTGCCTGTTCATACTTCCCTTCCCCTAACTCCTGGAAAACACTGATCTTTTTTCTGATTTCCAAAATTTCATATAGTTGGAGTCATGCAGTACATAGAATTTTCAGATAGGTTTCTTTTACTTAGTAATATGCATTTAAGTTTCCTCTACCTCTTAGTATGATTTGAAAGCCCATTTGTTTCTGGTGCTTAATAATATTTTATTGTCTACATATACCATTCTTCATCCATTCACCTACTGAAGGACATCTTGGTTGCTTTGAATTTTTATAAATTATCAATAAAGCTACTATAAACATTTGAGTACATTTTTTTTTTTTTTTTTTTTGAGATGGAGTCTTGCTCTGTCGCCCAGGCTGGAGTGCAGTGGCCGGATCTCAGCTCACTGCAAGCTCCGCCTCCCGGGTTCACGCCATTCTCCTGCCTCAGCCTCTGGAGTAGCTGAGACTACAGGCGCCCGCCACCTCGCCCGGCTAGTTTTTTGTATTTTTTAGTAGAGACGGGGTTTCACCGTGTTAGCCAGGATGGTCTCGATCTCCTGACCTCGTGATCCGCCCGTCTCGGCCTCCCAAAGTGCTGGGATTACAGGCTTGAGCCACCGCGCCCGGCCTGAGTACAGATTTTTATGTGACATAAGTTTTCATCCCCTTTGGATAAATACCGAGGGGCTCAATTGCAGGATTATATGGTAAGAGTATGTTTAGTTTTATAAGAAACCACCGATCTGTCTTCCAAAATGGCTGTACCATTTTGTGTTGGCACCAGCAATAAATCAGAGTTCCTGTTGCTCCACATTTTCCCCAGCATTTAATGTCAGTATTCTGGGTTTTGATCATTCTAATAAGTATAGAGTGGCATCAAATTTTTTAAATTTGCATTTCTCTGATGACATACGATATGGAGTGTTTTTTCATATGCTTATTTGCCATCTGTATATCTTCTTTGATAAGGTGACTGTTAAGTCTTTGGCTTATTTTTTCAATCAGATTGTTTGTTTTCTGATTGTTGAGATTTAAGAGTTCTTTGTATATATTGAATAATAGTCCTTTATCAGATATGTCTTTGGCAAAAATTTTCTCCCAGTATAGGAGTTAACTAGTTAACTAGTTTCTCCTGATGGGAGATCTTATTAAGAAGACAAGAATGCTCTCCAGTGATGTCAAAATGCCCCCTTTCCCCTTCCCATGCCAGAAGCATGAGGGGATTTTTAATTTTTAAAATTTTTTTTGCCAATATTTACCGTGAGAACTTGGTGTAACTCCCAGAGGCAAAACTCAAAAGTGTGTCTCTCCTCCCCTCAACCACCCACTCCAGGACTGGATCTCCGTGGAGTTTTATCTTTTGGGCTTGTTTACACTGACTTCCAGAAATGCATCAATTGCACTTCAGGTTTTCCTACTCAAAACTGATTCCCTTGGAGGTTTCTGTTCTACTAAGCTGTGATTTTTTTTTTTTTTTAATTCACCTCTTGACTTATCCAATTTTGAAGGCAGTGGTTTGCCCTGTGCCCTCGCTTCTCTGATCGATCTAAGAGTTGTTGATTCTTCAGTTTCTTCATCCTTCTGTAATCAAGGGTTCACTTTGCCTACTGCCTGGACAGGGCCGGCTTATCAGGACAGTGGAACTGCAATGGAGGAAGAGTAATTCAAGCAGAGTCAGCTACCCAGGAGATCGGAGTTTTATTATTACTCAAATCAGTCTCCCCGATCAGAGTTTTTAAGGATAGTTTGTTGGGAGTACTGGTTGGTTGCGTTGAAGGTAAACTCGTAGGAGGTCGAAGTGAGTTCTTCTTGCTGGCTTACATTCCTGGGTGGGATTGCAGAACTGGTTGGGCTGTATTATGAGTCCGGGTGGTGTCATCTGGGTGGTGTCATATGCTACATCAGAATGCAGGGTCTGTAAATAGCTCAAACACTGATCTTAGACTTTACTATAGTGACGTTATTCCCAGGAGCAATTTTGGGGAGGTTCAGATTCTTGCAGTCAGAGGCTGCATGGCCCCTAAACCATCATTTCTAATCTTGTAGCTAATTTGTTAGTCCTACAAAGGCAGACTGGTCCCCAGGCAAGAAGGGGTTTTTCAGGAAAGGACTGTTATCCATTTTATTTCAGAGTTTAAACTACAAATTCCTTCCCAAGGCTAGTTCGGCCTACACCCCGGAATGAACAAAGACAGTTTCAAGGTTAGAAGGAAGATGGGGTCGGTTAGGTCTGATCTGTTTCACTGACATCATTTCCTCACTGATGATTTTTTGCAAAGGCAGTTTCACTTTGACTTGTGGCAGCAACTTCCAAGCTTCTAACATGTTTCATAGGGCTGATTTTAGGTTTTTAAACTACAAGTTTTATTATGTTTTAAAATGAGAGGTACATCTAATGACAGGATTATTTTATATAGTATATATCTGATTATATCTTTAAATTATTAGACTTTGGAGTTTATTCCCTGAATCTAATATTTTTCATGTTATTATCTGATAGAGAAACTAATTAATCATATTATTAGAGCTAGGTCTCTGTCTGCAAGTAGGAAGATTAGATCATTTTAAACAGTTAATCCTCAAAGAGCTAGAGACCCAGGAGGGAAAATGTATTTGAAAAATAAGAGCTTCTATGTCATTTGTTAAATCAACAGAAACATGACCTTAAAGCAAGTCCCAATTATTCTTAATTTACAAGCTAAATTTAATTGAATTAAAAGCTCAAGTTTTATTTCATCAAGAGACTCTTCCCATAATTTTTGGTAAGTTTCTAATCAGTATCAACCCTTAGCGTTTACCATGAATGCTGAAGGCTCACCGTGTTACATTTGTCTCTTCTATTACAGATGAACTTTACAGGAGAGATTTTAAAAAGATGAATGTATTAGCATTTAAGTAGTCAGAGAATAATACACCAACCCGAGTAAGAGAGGTCTATGAAACCATTTTGTTTGTTTCTGTTGGTGGTGGTGGTAAATTTAACATTACTAGTCACCAATTGATGGAGTCTGTGATTCTTCCAATGCCTCTCAGATAATAATATCTTTTGTCTTAATGTATTTTCATCTTAATATCGCAGAAGATCTAGTGACGTTGTTGTGCTGGTAAAAAACAGAGCTCAGGTAGCCCACCTCTCTTAAACCTCTAAAAGTGTTTTTTACTTTTAAAAATATTTCTGGAGTTAAAAGTCCTGAGATGTATGCCTCTCTCTCAGTCTGAGAGACTCACTTACCTGAGCGAATACTTGAATTTTTTTCTTAAATGCAGAGCCTCAGTAGGAAGATAATGCATCAGTCAGGTGTTGCCTTTACTCTGACAGAGGCTTCAACTGTTAGGAAATTTACCATTCTAACTTCTCACTATTGGAATTGCTGGGTCATGCACAGAAGCAAAACCCTTTAGATTGCTTTCATACTCTGTTGGCAGTACTGTAGCCCTGACTTATGATTCAGCTGTTACATTTTCTTTTGCAACTGGAGAAAATTGAAAAATGCAACTTCATAATATCCCTCCACTCAATGTTGTCAGTGACACTTATAAACTCTCAGTTACTACTTAAGACTTAGAGGTGCAAAGGCAATTTCATTTTGGGGCTTTGCTACTCTTTTCAGCTGACTCTCTAAAAACCTCTTTCTTTTCCAGATGCAGGTGTCTTGTTGCTGAATATCACACTTATAGTGGGGCTGGATCTTTGAAACTGGGTCCGTGGACTTTTCTCTCTTACCATGAGCCCTCTGACCTCTGCAGCATTTTTCCTTCCTTGGAATTCTTGCACAAACAGGAGTGATTGATTTCTGAAATTCAGACTATCTAGTTTGATCATTTTAATCCTACCACAAAATCATGGCTGTAATAGGAAACTTTATTTAAGATATATCAGCCAGAATTCTAAAGAAAAGTGGGTCTTCATTTAATTCTTTTGAAAGTCTTGGAAGGTATCTAATTGCAACAACCAACCACTGAGATGTCATTTTATTTTTCTGAGTCCCGAGAGCAACACAGTAGGCCTTCAAAGCGTATTAATCTTGAATAGAATCAATAAATAATAAATGTCATTTTAATAGACTGGAAAATGTGGATTCTCTTGCAGTGATGTAACCATACCGAAGTATGACGTTGTGTTTTTGTGTGATAAGAGTAATTGAAGAGCAGAGGGCAGGCTGCAAAATGCAGTCAAAAAGCAGGCTTGCCTTCAGCAAATGAGAAGCTTATAGCTTTGCCTTCATGGCATAGTAAAAAGATTAGACAAAATCAGACTGAGGAAGAAATTTCTATCTCACAGTGCCTGCCCACTTTCTGAGAAAGGATATAGTCATCTCTTGGTATCTGTGGAAGATTGGTTCCAGGGCTCTTGGTGACTTTAAAATTTCAGGATCCAAGTCACTCATAAAATGGCACATTACTTATGTATAGCCTACACACATCCTCCCACGTTTTTTTTTTTTTAAATCATCTCTGGATTACTTACAATGGACATGCTATATAAATAGATGTTATACTGTGTTGTTTTTTATTTGTATTATTTTGTTGTATTTTTGTTTTCATTTTATTTTGTTTTAATATTTTTGCTCTGAGGTTGGTTGAATCTGCATGCACAACCCATGGATACAGAGGGCCAGCTATAGTTGCGAAATAACATACGCCCAAGTTTGTCTTAAGAACAGGCATTAACTCACAGGAAGGGCAACCAAAGGTCCTTTCTTCATTTGTTTTTGTATATATTTAAGAAATACATATTGAGCACCTGTTTCCTCTCAGTCACCATGAAGGCTTAGAGAGACAGGAGGGTGGGTGGTAGATACCAAGATGATAAAGAGAGGACCTTGAGGAGTTCATAGTATGATGGGGGAAGAGAGATATGCAAAGAAATCATCAGAATTTGTACTTACAAATGTGATACTTGAGCCCGAACAATGTGCTCTGGAAGCACGTTTTGCCTGGGAAGGAGCAGGAGTGAGTTTATGAAAGATGCACGGGTCTCTAGTAAGTGACTGGTTCAGTATATTTAATGATTCCAGGCTTTAGACTTTTTCAATTAGGCAAACAAACTAATCCATATGTAAGAGATACACAATACAAATTTTGCCCAAATATTTTCATACTACAGATGTGTTCTAGCCCCTATGACGAACCTTTCATTTTAACTGAGACTGGAGCAGGGTGGAGCAGCTGTGCCTTATAAATGTAAAACTGGGGAACAGTAGGTGGTATGAGACTATAGACTTCGAATCTTCATGAGTTCTGGTCTCAGGTAGATTAAATTAATTCAGTGATGTAGAAGTAAGAAGAAATAAAGTCTGACTTCTGGAAATGACTCAACAGTGTAACAACAAACTTTCACTCAAATCTGTAAGTATCTATTCTTATTATAAATGATTCTTGTAAGGTTTAAGGTGTGGAGATTCCCACCTCACTGGCCGCCGTTGTGTGTATGTGTTTTGAAATTCTATCTAGACCTCAGCCAGACTTTTAGGAAATTTAGAAGAGATCACTGGGCCAGGAGAAGACAAAGACAAGAAAGAAAAGAGAAAGAGGTAGTTTTCTAGGATAGAGCAGATTTTGTTCTCTTGGTCCTCCAGGCTTTTTCTCCCTCCTGATGATTTGTAAAAAGCCCACCTTCCTGAAATGCATGGACCAAAGTACTGCAAGAAAGTAGAGGACAAAACTGAAACGAATTTGGAGTGAAACTGGATTACACTGGATTATGCCTACTAGATGTGACAAAATTCTAACTCTAATTCTGAATTCTAGTTCTCTGGCTCTCTAACATTCCACACTGATGATCCTGAATAGTAGAAAATAGATTATCTAGACAGAATTAAAAAAAAAAAAATTGGAAGTGGACTTATCTGTGTTAATAGGTTAATACATGAGAATCCTTTGTGTTTTCAAAGCAAACTTGCATGAGTTTCAAAATATTATAACTAGTAGGTAATGTTAAAAATATTATCACATCTTTTAACTCAGTTACTTTCACTTGAAATGTAAATGTTAATGTATTTCTAACTTTCAAGGTGATAAGTAACTTTTTTCTTTCCTTCATTCCCTTCCTTCCTTCCTTCCTTCCTTCCTTCCTTCCTTCCTTCCTTCCTTCCTTCTCTCCTTCCTTCCTTTTTTCCTTCCTCCCTTGCTTCTTTTCTTCTTTTCTTTCTTCCTTTAAAAAATAGTAGGGTAATAGCTGGGCATGGTGGTTTATCCCTGTAATCCCAGCACTTTGGAAGGCTGAGACGGGTGGATCACCTGAGATCAAGAGTTCAAGACCAGCTGGCCG
>NW_016804051.1:1988881-2041965 GCF_001698545.2 Rhinopithecus bieti
AGGCTGAGGCAGGAGAATGGCGTGAACCCGGGAGGCAGAGCGTGCAGTGAGCCGAGATCTCGCCACTGCACTCCAGCCTGGGCAACAGAGCAAGACTCCATCTCAATAAATAAATAAATAAATAAATAAATAAATAAATAAATAAAATAACATTAAGTAACATAGCTTGGGTAATTGAATGCTAAAGTAAACAGTCTCGTGAGATTTAAAATTTATAATTGACATTGTTTGACTGGAAGTAACCCTCAGGGGGAAGTCACCATACAGGATTGTTATCATTAAAATATAGTTAAGGAACAAACGAAGCTGGGCAACTTTTCCTGCAGATTTTGAAGTGAGAATGAGCATCCCTTTCCAACCTCATAATTCTTTGTCTTTACTGAGATCTTCTCAAGTTCTTAAATTTCAACCTGTTCTTTATAGTGTCAAATGAAAGTGCCATTAGGGTAATCCCATAGAACCAGTTCTTGACTTTCCTTTTTTACAATGATACTGTGGTTTGGGTGTTCAGAACATCCAGGCACTTCCAAATCAGTATCAGTTTCAAGGGCTCAAGGTCGTTCCGGGAAATTAATCAAGTGCCCTGTGTGACCTCCAGTAAGCCTGCTTATTTCAAGAGAGATTGGTGTTTTCTTGCGACCAACGCTGCAGATTACTTCGGTGACAACGTAAGCCCTGTTCCAACACTCAGAGGAAAAGAAAGGTTTTTAAGAAATGGTGAGAGTTGAAGGAAGAAAAATGACTAACACAACGCGTTGGTCCACTCATGGTGAAGATGAGACTTAAAGGAAGTTTGGCTCCTGCTCCTTCCTACTTCCTTTCAAAATAATTGCAACATCTAACATTCAGTCAATAGCTGGGCTCTGCCAATGTGCATTTTCCTCTTTACAGAACACCTAAAAAAATAATTTTGATTCCAGAGTACATGTCTTGCTTAGATTAAAGACACCGACCAGGTCATTTCTAGTCTGCCCTAGGTACCATATGCAAAAGGATGGGAGTGGGAGGGAGAACGCTGATGAAGAGAACCTGGCACCCTTACAAGCTGTGTGCCTTTGAGGTTAACTTTTTCGGGCTAATATTTGTATTTGTAAAATGGGAGTGATGACTTTGTATTTACTTGCAAGGAGGGTTAGAAGGATTAAGCAAGATAACACACGCAAGGCCCGTAGCAGACTGCCTGACACTTAGCAAATGCTACATAGGAGATAGCTGCTATTCATAGCTCGACATGATAGTTTCCTTGTGGAATTTTCTCCCACTGACTCTCTTTTAACTAAATGGCAGTACTGTTTTTGTATCTATTTTAGGAAAAAATAAAGACCTGCAGAACAAACCTAGTTTCTATTTCCTTGTCATGAAATAAGCTTTTCCTTAAGAAATACCCAGGACAAAGACAACCCAAAGATATTATGAGAAGGTTCATTACTTCTGAATGGTCATTTAACTAAGGTGACAAAAGAAAAAATGACAGGATTATTATTATTTTCCTTGTTTTATTAGGCTTGATGGTGAATCCATGTTACACTTAACATTATTAGGAAGAATGAGTGTAATTGTTAGAATTATCAACTGGGGAAGAGTACTCTGCTTTCTAGAGAGTGAATACCTCATCTTACCAATAAAGGCAATAAAGAAGATAAAGGTGGCACTTTGTAGCAATTCTGTGGTTTAGTGACTCTGTCCTATTCATCTTTGAGTCCCACTGAGACTGGCTTGAAGTACAGAGATACTAATACCTTGTATAGACAGAGCAAGCACTGCTTTTTGGAAGTTGGATGGAAGACTAATCCAACTATATATGTATATATACATATACACACATAACCCCTGTCTAACACATAGATGTGGTTTGAGGAATTTCAGTCTGTTTTTGGCACCGCCTCTTTGGTGCATGTGGCACTCATTCAGATGACTCTCAGGTTTCACTGAGCTTATAATTTGCCATCTGGTTGTTTGAAACAACTTTTCTTTGTCCACTGAT
Organism: Rhinopithecus bieti; assembly: GCF_001698545.2. Lineage (NCBI taxonomy): Eukaryota > Metazoa > Chordata > Mammalia > Primates > Cercopithecidae > Rhinopithecus > Rhinopithecus bieti. Next base: position 1,990,866 of record NW_016804051.1, read on the forward strand.
AAACCCAACAAAAGGATTATGAACAAAAATAAGCATGATCCAGGTGCCAGGGAAGATGCATTTCTATGACAGTTTCCTCCTCTATTATTATTATTATTTTTTTTTTATAGCAACACTCATTTTCCATAGCTCTGAATACCACCATCATCATCCAATTCTACCCTGGGAGGAAATAAGGGGCAGGCTCCATATATAGATTACATACTCTATGTAAAACTGCTTGTACTCAAACCCAAAACATTCTGAACTCACTTCATCACTATTTGTTGGAGAGAAAAATTCTGTGCCTGAAGGTGCAGATTTGTAGCTCCATCGTCAGAGGCAGGGCTCTGCCAGCAATATTACTGAATATCACAGACCAGCAATATTACTGAAATCAGAAGTAAAATTTATAGTCATGTTTAAGGTAAAATAACTTGCTTATTTCATTCAAATCCAAAAACTAGGAATCGTATGATAGATAATTGGGTTGCATGTTTTAAAAAAGACAAAGGAAAGAGGGGAGGTGTCTAAATTTCTAACTTAATCCTATAGACAAATTGCAAATAAATGATAGGAACAGAACAGAGACCTATCCAAAAATCATAGAGTTTCTAGGCTGAAATGAATCTTAGGTTTGACTTAATCATCTTAAATTTACACATGAAAAATTGAGACTAAGGGAAGTTAAATGACATTTCAAGGTCAGATTAGTAAGTGGCAAAGATAAGACCACAGGCTAGATCGCTCCATTTTTAAGTCAGGTGTTTTCAAAGTATGTAATCAATTTGTGACAGCATGTCAATCTTATCCAGTTCAATTTTATTTAATTTAATAAGGACCTACTGCTTTCCCATGGCAACCATCTTATTTAGATACCCTCTAAAACGCAGAAGTGTCAGCTGATTGATATTTAATAACATTATCCAGATTACCTTTTATGTCATAAAAAATCCCCACAAGAGTTATGTTTATATTTTACACAAAAAAAGTACACCATTATTTTCATATTTTAGTTTTGTCCTAGTTCAACTGACTGGATGATGGGAAAGTTCAGCCCATGTATCAGGTAGAATGAACCATCATCACACATAATTATGTGACCCCAGAGGTGAAATGCCTGGTTTCCTCTACACATTGTCTTCTCCACAGAGACAGGCAAGGAAAATGGATATTAGTGAAGCTGTTTTGTCAATTTCTGATTAATTTGTGGGAAATAGTAGCAGTTTGTTTCCTGTTTTATCACGATGCATGGATTTGGGTGCTTTCATAAACACAAGCATGTTCAGATGATTCACCAGTTTGGTTTTGACAAATAAATTCATTAATACATTGGTTTTCATCTCAGTGAATATATTGATCTATTTAAATGACTGGCTAGGTATTGGGCACTCAAAAATCTGTGTTCCCCAACCACGCTGAAATTTTGTTTTCTCCCACCAGGTCCACATGAAAGTACAGAAAGTCAGTGATAGGCTGGCTAAGGGACCGACCTAATTGGAAGTGAGGCACTAGGCACTGACCCAAAATTTGGTGAAAAAAATAGACTGGAAATTTATTCCTTTCTTTTTTTTTTTTTTTTTTGCAAGAGAGGCTCGCTCTGTCACCCAGGTTGAAGTGCTGTGATGTGATCATAGCTCACTGTAACCTCAATCTCCCAGGCTCAAGTGATCCTCCAGCATCAGCCTTTTGAGGAGCTGGGGCTACAGGTAATGTGCTACCATGCCCAGCTCATTTTGAAAATTTTTAGTAGGTGGGAGGCTGAGCTGGGAGGATCACCTGAGCCTCAGAGGCTCAGGCTTCAGTGAGCTGTGAGCTATGATCGTGTCTCTGCACTTTAGCCTGACCAACAGAGATCCTGTCTCAAAAAAAAAAAAAGAAAAAAGAAAAAAAATAGTAGAGATGAGGTCTTGCTGTGTTGCCTATGCTGGTCCTGAACTCCTGAGCTATGGCAATCCTCTCACGTTGGCCTCTCAAAGTGCTGGGATTACAGGTGTGAGCCACCGTGCCCAGCTGCAGGTGGAGCATCAGCAGATTTTAGGTAGTAGCAATAAGCAAATCATTTGAGGTCACAGTATCCAACCAATAACTCAGTAGAGATAGAGCTTGTGGATTAGATGCATCCCTACCTGAAGCTGAGCATGAGGAGTGGGAAAATTAGTGCTTAGCCACAACATGCATGTCTAATTAAACAAATAAAAAAGAAATTATCAAAGTAGAAATAAGCACTACTGAATATCAATACCGCCAACAGTTGTATGCTATTTCTTTTTCTCTCCCGTTTTTTTACTCAAACAACTTGCATTTATATTTAGGAGTTTCAGCTGGCTTTTCTCACCACGAGGCTCTTCTCATTTCTTACCCCTTTTGTCCCAAGGATCTATACACATGTCACCTGTCACAAGCTTAGAACTGAGGAGACATGACTACTTTGGGCTGATTACACTGTTTTTTGCTGTCCCTCAAATACTGATATCTGAGCTGGACCAAATCAGTGGGCTTCAGACCAGGCTACCAAATCGAATACACAGTACAATTCAAAGTTTCTGCCTCTGGAATCCCTATAGCTCATTTATCTGTAGCTCTTTTTCTTTCTTTCTTTCTTTCTTTCTTTCTTTCTTTTTCTTTCTTTCTTTCTTTCTTTCTTTCTTTCTTTCTTTCTTTCTTTCTTTCTTTCTTTCTCTTCTTTCTTTCTTTCTTTCTTGCTTTTTTTGTTTGTTTTGTTTTGTTTTTTGAAAATCACTTAGGCAGTATTATAGGCTGCGCCATGGATGCGTACTCTAATCTGTAGCTTGCGTTATGCTGGTAATTACAATCATATGAGGACAAAGTGTCTCATGTATGCATATGACAACAGGTAACCCAATAAGGGCAGGGCATTGGTAATTTGAGTTCCCATTTTAAAAGAATCTGATTTAAAAAAAAATTTTCGCTTGTCTGCCTAAACTTTAGAAAGCCCATGGAGCAATCTTGGGAGATTTGGGATAGTTACTCAACAATCAAACTTAATTTCTAGTATTCAAGAAAAAAAGAAAAGTGACTCTCTAGCCACCTATGGTTTATGAAACTGAAATTATGTCATCTGACAAAGGCAAAATATATTGCTCATAAAGGGAATTGGGAAACATTTGTCTCAAAGAATAGAGGTAAAGAATCAATGAAAATCTTGTCTCCCTGTATGAAACATGTACCGATTTCCTTTCAATTCTAGAAGCAAATATCGCATCACATACTATACTCATTTGGCACTGTATCTATATGTCAAATGTTTCCCCAGGAAGGACAGGGTGGTTGATAGATAGACTAATTTACTGATTTTACTTTTTTAAAAAATTCCTAAATGTTGTGAGAGTTTTAAAGTTCTCTAAAAGCTTTTCTTTTGCTTTTTCCCCTTTTTTTTTTTTTTTTTTTTTTTTTTTTTTTGAGAGATTAGTGTCAGCCCAGGCTGGAGTGCAATGGCGCGATCTCGGCTCACTGCATCCTCCTCCTCCTGGGTTCAAGCGATTCTCCTGCCTCAGCCTCCTGAGTAGCTGGGATTACAGGCATGCGCCACCACGCCTGGCTAATTTTGTATTTCTAATAGAGACAAGGTTTCTTCATGTTGGTCAGACTGATCTTGAACTCCCGACCTCAGGTGATCCGCCAGTCTCAGCCTCCCAAAGTGCTAGGATTAGAGGCGTGAGCCACCGTCCCCAGCCTTATTTTCTTTTTTAGAAATGGCAAAGTTATCTTGTTTGGGAAGTTTATGAACATTGAGAATTTGTTTCCTCTGTTTTTGTGTGTCTGTGTGTGTGAGAGAGAGATCCTAGCCCTGACTTTCTCCCCTGTTCCTCATCTATCATCCTGTCCAGATCAATTCATGGGTTCTGTCCCTGAATGGGACAGCTTCCCGTTGCTTTCTGTCTGTAGGCCTTGAGATAAAATATCAAGAGACTGAATCTGTTAGTGGGTCTTTCAAAACTCTGCTTTTATTTTCAAAAGTCGATGTTCGTTTGATTCTATAGAGGTGTTGGGATTTTCTCCTTGTTTTCATCTTGGCTCTCTGTTTCTGCTTTGACATAAAAGAGATATTCTTAAGTGGCTATAAAACTAATGCATATTATTAACACAAAACATTTTCAGGGACACAGGAAGTTTTGAAAATGACCTTTGGTACTGGTAATCTTAGCCAATTCCTCAGGAATCAATTTAATCATGGAAGGGATGTTTACAAGAAGATCTGCCTTGTACATACGTGTGTGCGTGTTATATAGGTTGTTTTCTTTGGTTAGCATTAAAAACATGATGGAAAAGAGGCCAAGCGTGGTGTGGGTGTTCCTGTTGTTTTATATATACATTGGATCCTTGTAAAATACTTTAGGAAAAGTGAGATTCCTAGACAGAGAAGATTGTAAATCTGCACATGGCTGAAAAACCAGATGAGATATATTGAAAAGCATTTACTTTGGGTGTTTTATGTAAGTGAACTGGTGCCACAGAATTGAGGGAAAAAAGCCCACAACACAAGAACCACCACCACCACAACAAAATCTAACTTTAGATGAACAAAAAGGAAAGAATGTTTCAAGGCTAAGATAAATTTCCTGGAGTGTAACACTGGTGAGCTGATATGCTCTAGAATGGTATAACTGAGATCTGAAACAAATAGCACAATTAAAAATTGAAGTCTAGGATAAAAGATGGAAGATGAGTTGGAAGGATAACATAATCTAGTCAGTAAGGCACTCCATGTATAAGAATAAAAGAAACTCTTGAACAACTTCTTTGGCTACCATATATACAGTATTACTGTGGAAAGGTGAAAAATATAAAAGTAGAATTGTTTGTATGTCTGCAAAACACCAAACAGGTTTCTGACAATCTCCATGGAGTTAAAAAAAAAAAAAAAAAAAAAAAAAAAAAAAGTTTCACTCTTCATTTGACTGTTTAGGCATTAAATAGTTATAATCCAAGAATAGAGTCAATTATACTATAAGACTTGTTTTTAAAATGCAAATTACTTCCAATCCACTTGATATAGGAGGGAACAATTTGAACATGTGTCTGCTTGAGCATAGCATAAAATTTGAGCCAACTTTCTATTTGCCAATGTGAAATTTTGCCTCTGAGAGTAAATGCAATAAAATCTGCACCCAGCTCAATTGATCTATGTTGGAATATACGCAGAAAATCAATCATCTCCCAGCCACCTCAGTTCACAGTGCGGTATAAGCTCACCCATCCTGGTGTTACAAGTTTCCATCAGATTTCAGACAACTTCACGATAACTCAAAAACAGCAAACATTTCTTCTAGTGCCCACTTCCATGAGTAAACTTCAGTTTTTTCAAGGCAAAATGTCATATTTATTATAGTATCTATGCATTTCTTAACAATGACCATGTGCAAAACTATGCTACCCTTTTCATTAGGTTCTTGTTTTTTATTATTTATTATCATTTTTTTTTATTTTTAATTTTTTAAGAGGAAGAGTCTCACTGTGTTCCCCAAGCTGGAGTGCAGTGATAAGATCTTAGCTCACTGTAGCCTCAAACTCCTGGGCTCAAGGGATCCTCCCGCTTCATCCTCTCGAGCAGCTGGGACCACAGGCACCATCATGCCCAGCTAAATTTTTTATGTTTTGTAGAGTCTCCCTATGTTGCCCAGGCTGGTCTCAAACTCCCGACCTCAAGTGATCCTCCCACCTCGGCCTCTCAAAGTGCTGGGATTACAGGGGTGAGCCACCATGCTTAGCCAACGTTCTTATCTTTTTAAAAAATGTACTTCTGGTAACATGGTTGAGTGTTATGCTCCCAATTCTGTTTTGTTGAAAGTCCTGTGATTTTTACTGAAGATGATGCATAGTATGGTAATTTTGAGGACCACTATGTCACGTTATAGTGGAACTAACAGCATAACTTATTGTGAGTAGTATGCTGTCACACATGGGTGACAAGCACACGAGACACCAAACACTTTAATGTGCCAGGACTCTGAGCACTGCAAGTGCTATTTTCTATGAAATAGGATCTCTTCTCTACCCTCACTACAGTAGCAAGCAAATCTCAACATGCTGCTTTGTCTTTTTTTTTCAAATTTGTCCTCTGGTCATTGTATTCCTAATGCCCCCATGGTTTTTATTTACCTAGGATGAACCTAACCAGTTGGCAGTGCCTCATACTCTGTGATGGATTTTCCGAAGCCCAAATGTACCATTTTCTTGTCTTTTCAAAGAGAGCCACACAGGAAGGAAAACAAGAAATTCAACTTTTAAGCTGGGCTATTCATGGCCTTTGCTAAATCCTGGCAGAATTTCACAGTTTTTCATTACGATTCATCTCACTGATTTCCTAATGGAATGAACTGGCCTTTTCATTAAGGCCATAGGAAAGTGAAGCTGAGTTACCCAAGTCATTAAGTGTTGTTATCTGATGAGTGAAAAATGGATTACTTTTCAATGTGCGTTTGGGGAGCCGTGTGTGTGTGTGTGTGTGTGTGTGTGTATGTGTGTGTGTGTGTGTTTCCACTAGATTCCATTTTGCGAAAATTGGTTCAAGTGGAAGGAGAAGGTTAACCTTACATGTTCTGTTCTGCTGGGATACTATATGGCTTTCGGCTCTGTGGGCAGGCAAAGAAAAATTGGTGGGCTCAGGAATCAGAAATGCAGGGCTAACAGTCGTATTTCTCACTTTCAATAAAGCCTAACATTTTACCTGCTCGAGAACATTCTATTCATTTAAACAACTGGAGTGTTATTTCATTAGTTTCTTAGTTTTTCAGTAAAAGCAGACACATACACACATCACACACACATGCATACACTGTTGTGTGTTTTTTTCTGTCACCCCTCCCTCCACAGAGATACCAATTTGCATAAGAGGAGAAAACAAATTCATTTAAACCCCATTCTAAATTCAGTATTAGAAATGTAATGATCTCTAACACTGACCTTTTTAAAATACTTTGTGGATAAACCATTGATTTTATTTGTTCTAAATTTACTTTAAAAGACCTCTTTTGTAAATCACTGAAACTCACGTATTTTATTTTCCTATTTGGGATACTATTAAACATAATCTTTGAGGATGCTATTTTTGTCTATTATAGTTTTATTCTATAACATAGATTGAACTGTTTTCATATCCAATTCATTTTCATTAAATTTTTAAATGGTAGTGGTTTAGGCTTGGGATTAGATAATATATAGCCCATTTGATATAAAATTAAAGCATCTTTATTACAAGTAAATAATTTATCACCCAGGTGCTTAGTTTACGGAGTACTAAATATTTACATATTTGATAACATGTAAATCAAATGCTAAATAAAAATATTTTAATTTGCCATCTTGTTATTTTAGCATTATATAAACACACTTGCAAAGATTTTAATGTTTTAATGTGAATTAAACATACCTGCACCTAACCTCTTATCTTTCTACCAATCCTTAATATGTATATATCTGAAATAGTAGTGTGTGGGGTGTGTGTGTGTGTATGTGTGTGTGCATGTGTGTGACAGAGAGTGTATTATGTTTTTTGAAATGCAGAGATTAGGATAAAGGACATCATAAATGCAAAATAAATTCTCTAGAATAATTGTATGCAGTCATTTGTCTATACAATTTTGTTAAATTTGGCTCATTCATTTTTTTTTTGTCTCATGCACAAATCAAAGCAAATAGTTAAAACATGAAGTATGTTCTTTCCTAAGCTGGATTGTGGTTTACAAGCTATTGAAACAACTGAGCATTATAAATATAGCCAGTCAATTTGTCGGGGGCTAAAAAAAAAAAGAAGGAAAAAAAGAAAATTGAAGTTCTATTTTATCTCCATGCAGCACAATACAAATCCATAACCAAATTCAGGATTTCTGAGCTTGTAAAATATGAACAGTAACTCTTTTCATTCTAGCCTACCTAGATCTATATTTTAATCAATGTAATATTAGCAACCTGTGTAGATGACAATGAGATGAAGATATGCAAAAATATACCCAACGGTTCCATTTTGAAGAGTAATAATTAATGAGAACACTTACATTTGGGCAATAGCATATAAAATTATAAGACTATATAAGTGTGACTATATTTTTTTGTTGTCAAATAGACTATGTCTACATGAATCCAATTCAACCACCTATACTAAATATTCAAATGGCTACATTAATCTTTCTTAAAAAGAAACAATGTATCAGTCTTTTTGCCTTTGTATAAATACAGCATCTTACATAGATTCATTCATTCCTTAGATATATACTTATTGATCACATGTTATGGGGCTGAGCCCTGTGCCAAACTTTGAGTATTCCGTGTGGAAGAAAAATAAGACAAAATTTATGTCCTTATTTATGTAGTTTCATTTTATTGTAATATGCAGAAAAGAAAGAAAACAATTGTACATCTAGAAGAGATAATAGAGGGCATCCAACCGTTTTATTTTGCACACTAGAAAACTAAGATCCAAAGAAATAGTGTCTTGACAAGGGTCAAACATCTGGTTAGTTCTGTTCGCAGGAGAATTCCATTTTCTGATTTTTCTCTAGTGATGTTGCCCCTATGCTTGGCTGCTTCTACCTAATTGATGCCACTGAAGAATTTCCTTTTGAAGAAGTGAAAAATCTTCAGAATAAGTACCCCGCATACTCTGATAAAGAAAATTCAGAACTGTCTGTGACTCCCTGTTTCTCCTCTTTTTTTTTTTTTCTTTTGAGACGGAGTCTCGCTCTGTCGCCCAGGCTGGAGTGCGGTGGCCGGATCTCAGCTCACTGCAAGCTCCGCCTCCCGGGTTTACGCCATTCTCCTGCCTCAGCCTCCCGAGTAGCTGGGACTACAGGCGCCCGCCACCTCGCCCGGCTAGTTTTTTGTATTTTTTAGTAGAGACGGGGTTTCACCGTGTTAGCCAGGATGGTCTTGATCTCCTGACCTTGTGATCCGCCCGTCTCGGCCTCCCAAAGTGCTGGGATTACAGGCTTTTGTCAGCTATTAAATAACATAAGGACATTTTATTCCGTTTCCTTCTGCTTAGCTCTCCCTCTACCAGCTACTTCCAGCACTCATTAACTTATTCCTTCTAACTTGCTCCTCACTTTTCCACCCCTCCCCTCTCACCTACTGTCTTCCAGGCAAATTTATGCCATATATGGGTCAGATACACATTTCAGAAAAAGTCTGCTTCAGTTTTAGAGAGATGTTATTAGTATATGTAACTGAACATGTTACAGTAGACATCATCTTAGATACATTGTTTCATTGGAAATGACATCAAGTTACATAAATACCTTTCGGTCACATTTTGTGCAAGCCATTAGCTTTAGAAAACTAATCTCATCATTTAAAAAATCCTCATTAAAACATTGAATATATTGTTTTCTTTTGAAAATGCTGAACTGAATTGCTCCTTGGAAAACAAATTTGAGTTAATTATTTTCCTTTATTTTCTGCACCTTGTATGCATTTTGGAGGGCTTGGAGCATAGTAAAATACAGAGTCCTTAAATTAAACAGAAGAAAAAAAGGAAGGAATGAAGGAAGGATGGGAGGGAGGAAAAAAAGGAGGGAGAGAGATGGGAAAGGAATAGAGAAAGGCAGCCAGGCAGACCAAAAGAGACTTATTGTAGGAATCAAAGCTGTAGCTCTTGTTACAACATGAGACATTCTGATTTGTGGTTTGATGGACTAGCTGTGTGAACTTTATCTTTACAAAAGGAAAAAAGTCTGTTTGCATAAGCAAAGGCATCACATTTCAATTATATTCCCTTTGGAGATTCAAAAATTCTCAATTTCTCCCTCCTCCAAATACAAACATAAACTCAGTCAGGTTTCTCATCAGTGGAGAAGTTGAAGAACACGTGACTCTGGTAGACAAAACAAGAAGATATACAGACTCATTGGAAATGTCTAGATTTTGAAAAATACCTGATGTGGGGGAAAATTAAAAGAGACGGGAATGGAAAATTCCTTTGCTGGCTTCCTGTTCTCCTTCCTGCTAAGGTGGGATTAGTTACCAGCTGTCAAAAGAAATATCACTTTTAATTCTTATTTTAGGGGGAAGAAAAGCATTAGAAAAAGCTATCTTGGAAGGGAGTGAGGCAATAAGAATATTCATTTTTGCAATTCATTCCTGAGGTTTGAAAGAGCACAAGTTGGGAAGAAAAGGATTATGCCTTCTATGAAAAATGAAGAACTGAGGACGTGATAAAGGCAGATTAATCTCCTTTAAATATCTCCTAATAAAATAGTCAATGTGGTAATGAAACTAGTTATGAGTTTGGGGCTTGAAGTATCCAAGTAATTATCTGAAATCTCTCCTTGGAACGCAAAAGAATTATTAAGAGCAAACTAGCCTTTAAAATGAGGGCATGTTTTGAAATGAAATCAGTTACCTTCGACACAATTCCTATTCCCATGGAAAGCATTTTTTTTTTTTTCTTTTTTCGAGAAGGATAACTTTTCAATTTATAAGCACTTCTTGCAGAAGAATAGAACTTACATAATGCTTGGGGATGCCCTTCAAATGCTGGGTCACATCTGGCGGATACACGATAGTTTATAAAGCTCTCTCAAGGTATGGTTTCAAGTAATCCCCATAACATAGCGTAGATCGTATCAGTCAATGTGGCTGTGATTGGAGAGTACTAAAAAGCCAGTACACATGCTCTAAAAATCTGCTTCACTCAAAGCTCCTGCATGTTGGGAATTCCATGGTTGGAAATGCATTCCTTTGCATTCAGACAAGAGCTCCTTGACTAAGGTTAAAAAGCAAGATTCAAAATTGTAAATCTGACTGAATCTCAACTTTATCTTAAAACAGTAGAGACAATGACTGGAAATAATTTGACGAAAGAAAATTGAGACTTGTGATTGTTTTTTACTGCCCTCTTTGCACTCTTATTCATAGTATCTACAATAAACCTATATAACTTAAACATCCAGGAAAGATTTTTTTAAGGTATTTTTTCCATTTTCCCCACTCTGGGAGAGATAATGTAGCATGATTCAATGTATCAGATTATTTCAAATGATACAGCCAATTTCATCCATTTTATTTAAATAATTGTTGAAGTACAGTACATCGTCTTAGGAAAATGCTGAATGGGAATTTTCATTTCAATCTTAGGAAAATTGCTCCTTGAGGAAGAAAATTCAGGTTGGCTCTTTTCCCCCTTTTCCTTCTGCCTCTGATTCCATATGGTCTGGAGAGTTTGAAACAGTAAAACACACAGAGCTCTTCAAGTGATCGAGACACTTCAGAGGAACATTTTGAGAACTGGGATTATGAAGCAAGAGGACAACTCGGGCACAACCTAGTAAGGCTGTGGTGTCTGGGCAGCAGGAGGGTCTTGGGACTCAGGAGAGATGGACAATGGACAGTGACAGGGAAGCTCATTAAGACAGTAAACTGAAGAAAAAGGTGAAGAAACCTCTAAAAGACAAACAGGTTTATTTTCCTAATATGCTTGTTTGCTTAATTCAGAAAAGCATTCGTTGCTTAGTTTTAGTATTAGTACTGAATTCTAGCTTTCTGTTAGTCTCTTGGTTGGACTCAAAGATGAATGCGGGAGTCAAGCACGATGACGCATGCCTATAGTCCCAGCTACTCCGGAGGCTGAAGCGGGAGGATTGCCTGAGTCCAGGAGTTCAAGACTAGCCTGGACAACATAGGAAAACCTCAACTGAAAACACACAAAATTAAAATTAAAAAAAAAAAGATGAATGAGATTTCGTAATTTCCTACCCATTAATATTTAGAATTTAGTAAAGGAAATAAGACGGGCAACTAAAAGCTAAAATATATAGAATAGAAAACATAGTGCCTTTAAAGAGAATTATTCTTATTATTATTTTTTGAAATTATTCTAATTGATATTTATAGTAGGCGAGATGGAAAGAAGTTATTAAAAGTAATATTGAAGGAAAGAATAGGATTTTAAGCCCATAACGAAAGATGCAGTTGACTTGGACTTAACCGGTTGAGCAGGAAATCAATTATATCAGAAAAAGGAACCTTCCTTTGGAATGAGTGGATTTTTATGCTAGCAGGATTTTTTTCTTTTTTCTTTTTTCTGTAAAGGGGCCAGACATAAAATATTTTAGGCTTTAAGGACCACAGTCTCTGTTGAGATCTTGAAGGTCACTGAATTCTGTTGTGTAATATGAAGCCTTCATTGACAGTAAGTAAAAAAAAAAAAAAAAAATGGATAGGCCTATGTACCAATAAACATGATTTATAGACACAGAAATGTGAATTTCATATCATTTTCATGTCACAAATATCATTCTTCTTTTAATTTTCCCCCCACTATTTATAATTGTGAAAACCATTCTTACCTTGGAGTCCTTACAAAAACTGGAAGCAAGCCACAGTCTTCCAATGCCGGAGCTAGAGTGTTCTCTCTAATAAGTAACCCCTTTGCACAATTAACTTCCTCTTAGGCCAATACTGAAATCTCAGAACAGCAATATATTACAGATTATTGAAAAAGACATTTATTACTTAGACTTCTACATTCAAGTAACAAATTCTTGTAATTTGACAAATCTTGAACATGCAACTTCACTTTACCTCAGTTTCTCTTTCTGTTTGGGGGAGGATTAAAGTTCACAAAAGCTGAACTTCAATGAAGTTAATTTTCAGTTAAGGTAGACTGAGGAGGCATAGACATATAACAGAAAAGCCAATCCACACATCATTTTTATTTATCTGGCTTTAGAACGTGTTTTTCTACTTACATGTGAGTATGGGCGTGTCTGATAGTCTGGGAATTTACTTCAAACAAAGGAATGAAGCCACGCAATGACGATCTGACTCAGTTGGAGTTGGGAATCCATCCAGTTTCCCCATCTTGCCTCCTGTCTTGCTCTTCTCCATGGTCTGTTTTTACGCTGCGTTTAGATGCCTCATCTTCTCAGATCAATCCAAACGCTCACCCACACAAAATCACCTTTCCTGAAATTGTCTTTGCAGAGCAGAGGGAGTCGTGTCAATGTCTGTGGTTTCTTAAAAAAGTCTTTTGGGATAGAACTCTAACAAAGTGTGCTGTGCTTTCAAACAAGGCAGTAATCGAGCAGTGTTAAGTGATAATATTGAATAACAACATCATGGATACACCACAGTGAGAGTTGCTGCAATTGTCATGGAAATGTAGGCATTTGTTTAGTCTTCAATTTTTTTTTTTTTTTTTTTAACAGAAAAGGCAACCTCTGTATTCAATGCTTACCTGACATTTATTGATGAATGAAAAGATAGGTCCCTTGGGGTGTTCAAACTCTTCTGCAAATATTGTGTAACAAGTTGCAAAACAGGTCTTCCTATCAGAATGTGAATACTTTAGTGACAGCTAAGAGTTTGGAACATGAATTATCTATCTGTGATAGGTGTTGTCGTTGTTGCTATTATCATCCCCATTTGACAGATGAGAAAATGGAGTAGCAGAAAGGTTAAGCAGTTTCTCAGTGTCACACAGCTAGTAAGCAGTGGTGCCAACATAGAAGTCCACTTCCTCAAGTGTTTATGCTTTTAAAAATGGAAACAAAACTCGAACAGCCCTCAAACAGCAAGAACCTAGAAAAGTCCTCTTAAATTTGCAGTTAACCAAGCCTGACATGGTTCCCTAGATCCCCGGGCTGCCACTGCTCTGTGGAGTAAGGGAAAAACTAATTCCTTGTTAGCACAACTATTGAGCATTCCTGGACACAACTTCCCCAGGTTCTGAAGAGCTTTGGGTTGTTATTTCTTTAGTTCCCTGTGGCTGCTTTTCACATTTTCTGGCTCTTTCTCTTGATTGTAGCATTATAAACCTACCTCTTCCTTGATCACTCACTTTTCTACCTCCTGGAGAGCACTGACCACATGACCACCTCACCATTTTATTTAACCCATTAGGACTTACTGCCAGGCAAAACCTATACCACAGCGTGCATTACATTCACCATCTCAGTCTCTGATTCCTGGCATTGAGGAAAGGCAGACTTTCCAACCCCAATTTCTGCCATCCATGTTGATTAGTCAGAGGGCTAATCAGCTGTGAACTTCAGTTCTTTGGAACTGTGCAGCACAGGCTAAATAACCATTAAAGGTTTGGTAAATAAAAGAATGAATGGATGCTTAACTACCTGTCATTATTCTGTCTCACTTTTCATCAGCATGCAATCCCAATCCTCAGCTGCTAAGATGTAGACAAACAGTTCTGATGAAAGGATTTATTTGTACTGTTCCAACAGAGTCTGAAAACTAGCATGGGCATTTCCATAGGTCATCTCTCAACAATCCTGTTTGTAAATATCTGAGTCACTTACTGGCATTGTTGAGCATATTTCTGGCCCAGCAAATCTTCTTTTGTATCCCTGATCAAGTAAAAACTTGGTCAGGATATACTTGGGTGACCTTCACACTGTACCTCCTCCAGCGGTACAGAGGTGGTGAGGTAATCGCTGCCACAGCTGACTGGCTATGGCTTGCTTGATAAGATGCCAGGGGCTACCTATGTAGATCCCAGGGAGGAACTGTAGGAACAAACCAGTGTCAATGGTTAACCCAGGTTCTTGGTGTCTGGAGCTTTTCTTTCCTTTGTTATTAACTAAAGAGCATTCTTACCATTGCCCAGCTGAGAGCACCTAGCTCATAGATTCTCTGTGGGAACAGTGAATAAAGGTAAGTGCTATTATTGCTATGGATACAGCGTCATTCAGTCTATGTTTTGCTCTTGCTGGCATCTGTGTTTGGAGAGCAGCAACGCTCTGTTTCCAGCAAATGTAAATATTAGTGATCAATTAAATGCAATGAAGATAATTTAATTTTTTATCCAAGTGCTTTAAGTAGGAATCGAACAGTGTGTCCTTAAATTATTTTGAAGCTTTGGTCAAAGTAGTCTCACATTGGTGTTTACGGAGTCTGTTAAACAGCCCTTGCCTGCTATTTGTAAATGTCTAAAAGTGGCTTTATTATATTCATACCATATGGAGTATTCTGTAATGTCCTTCAGAACCAGATTATTGCATCTTTATGCACTTATGAACATAAACTGCAAATATTGAAAAATATGTATTTTATGCCCCTCCCTTAAAACGCTCAGAGAAAATATACATTGACTTGTTTTAGAGTTGTGTATAATCATTGAAAGGAAATAAAAGATCAATTTTTTCTGGATTTATTTTAACATAAATTGAAAGTGAAGAATTTTCTCCTTTTGTTTTCACCTTAATCCCTCTAAAGCTTTTTTTCCTCTTATCAATTAAAATCTTAAAATTGTATTTTGAGTATTTATTCAGAAAAGTGTGAGCTTGTAAAACTTTGCTCTCTGGATTCTCTAACATATATAATTGAACAGTTTCCCTTGTTGGTATATTTAGGTAGTAAATAGTAACTTTTCTATAAGCCAGATGAATTGTGATCATGCGTATTATATGGACTGAAAGATCTTTAGAAAAAAGAGTCCTGGAGTATTTCTGNCAATTTTTTCTGGATTTATTTTAACATAAATTGAAAGTGAAGAATTTTCTCCTTTTGTTTTCACCTTAATCCCTCTAAAGCTTTTTTTCCTCTTATCAATTAAAATCTTAAAATTGTATTTTGAGTATTTATTCAGAAAAGTGTGAGCTTGTAAAACTTTGCTCTCTGGATTCTCTAACATATATAATTGAACAGTTTCCCTTGTTGGTATATTTAGGTAGTAAATAGTAACTTTTCTATAAGCCAGATGAATTGTGATCATGCGTATTATATGGACTGAAAGATCTTTAGAAAAAAGAGTCCTGGAGTATTTCTGCTAAATATTACTCCTATGGCTAGTGAGAGCCAGATTCTTAAGAATAAAAAAAAATACATGAATGCACCTTTGTTACTTTAGTATGGGCAATGTAGACCAGCCACTCGTTATGTCAGATTTTAACCAATAAAGGAACATGAAGTACTCAAACCACAGCTGTTTTGCAGAATACATTCAAGGAATTCCTGAAATTCAGCCAAAAAGAATTTAAAAGTGAACGAGGTCCAGAGTTCAATTCAAGTCAAAAGCGAGAGAGAAAGAGAGAGAGAGAGAGAGCGCGCGAGCGCTTGAGTAACTAAGAGATGTAATCCTGCTTAAGTTTATTTTTAGAACATGATAATTGTGATAAATCTAAGATTATTAGTCTCATACACAACAAGACCCTGATAACGTTTGAAACTGGAAGAAAAGACTGCATTGGAAGGGGAATTCAATATTCGATTTTGATATGTTTTTCTCAACAAGAATTTCAACTTGGGAGAGAACAAGAGTCTTCGAGGATATTGAAAAATACATGTTTCTTCTATTATATAGCTTAGTGGTGAGTACAAGTTAAGACTTGGATATAAATTAATTGAAAATTAGAAATGAAAAAAATGTATAATTTGAGGCAAAATATGTAAAGGACATTGAAAGTCAATATTTGGCACCAAAACAATCCAGGTATTCTCTTTGTTAAATTAGTAAAACCCACCACTTGTCCTTGTACAAGAATTTGAGTTCCAGCAGAAGAAGATCATTGGGAGCCATTTTCAAAGCTACCTCCCACCATTTTCCATTTATAAATGGAACTGTCAAAGAAGTCTTCAGTAAGGGGGTGATATTTAGCCAAAGACCTGGAGGTGGCAAGGAAGTGAGCCATGTAGAATCCCTGGAGAAGAGCAGTTCAGGCAGATGGAACAGCCCTAAAGCTGAGGTGTGCCTGGCAAGTTAACAAAATAGCAGAGGCCATTGTGGCTGGAGCAAAATTGCAGGAGTGAGAGTAGCAAGGAATCCGTGAGGTCATTTAGATGTGCCATAATTTTTACCAAGACAGATACGATTCTGCAAGCTACAAGTGTCAGGGAAGGTTTTGGAGGTTAGAAAAGACCATGGGAAGTGTAGATTTAGACAGGTGGAGAGACAGTTAGGAGTATTGTGGATGACAGGCTGATGATAGAAGTGAACAAAATATAGATGTGAGAATGAACACAATTAGCATAAGCATGAGAGCAAATGAAGACAAGCTCCTCCAGCGTACCCAATGGAGTAAAGAGAAAGGTTTCTGAACATCAAGGCTGTGCTGAGGCTAAGAACATGCTCACCAACATGAAACTTGTAAGGGAAACACAAATCTCAACACAGAAGCCAGGCCCTCTGTAGCTCAAACCGGATGTTGTCAAGAGACAGGCAACTAAGAAATCTAAGTAAAAGTAGATTTCATGGACAGTAAACAGAATTAAAAGTCTTTCTCCAAATGCCTCTTTCCTTATTAGGTGTATTTTGTTTTGTTTTGTTTTCCTTGAATTTTAGTGAGTCCATCCATCAGCTTTGGCATCGTCAAATGGTCCCTTTGCTGGAAACCACGGTAATAAGGACTCATCTTCTGAGATGTCTATGGGAAGTGAAAGTAAACTCAAATAGCTGATTCTTGGTTAAATTTTTTAGGCCCAAAGGGCCCAGCTTCAGAAAAACAAAATGATGGTTTATCTGAAATGCATTACATGAGGTACTCTGAAATGCACTGCATGAAGAATGCTTTCCTGTACAAAGATAGTTATATTTTGCTTTCTTAGCTGGTTAGCCTCTGCAGACCAGGAGGATAATTCTTTTCATCGTCATGCTTTAGGCCCTATGGACTCTAGGCTTTGCAGTTCTTTCACTCTGTTAAACACAAGGGGTGGATGACTTTATTTTTTGTATAGCTGCTTTTAAATGAAAAAGATAGGATCAGATTTTTTCCCTCACCTTGCTCCAGTAAGTTCTACTCTGAAATCAAGGATTTGGATGCAAAACATAACATTCTAATAGAGGCTTCTCACTATTAAATGCAACTTTTACCAACTACCATGGCTCCGCATTCTCCCCCTCCTAAAACTAGATCTGAAACTGCTGACAGGTGTATAAGAAAATTTTAAAAAGTCAATCATCCGGGGAAGAAACAGTCCCAAATTAGATCTATCCAACAACTCTGCATAAACAAGGTGATTTTTACCTTATCATGTTCCGGAAAGATCACCTCCATTCCTAATTTTATTTTCCTTATACAAAAATAGCTTTAAAGACTCCAAATGGTTACATGGCTTCATATTGTATTTTATAAGATTTGTTCTCCTTTTAAGTGAGAAACAAATATTCAGTTATTTTTTTTTTTTTTAAAGAAAATGTGTGTTCTAGCAAACATGACCAAAAACACTTCTTATTTTGGTAAATTTTAATTTTTTATTATATTCCATTTTAAATCAGAGCCATGTTCTCATGCAATCAATAAACATTTATTAAGTGCCACTGTACTGGACAGTCTGGGGACAAAGATAACAAAGACCTGGTCCCTGCCCCAGCCTGGCAGAAAAGGCATGTCTGTAAATAATTAAGAGCCATGCAATGGTCCAGCACCATCATAACCTAAAGTACAATTAGCACACCAACCGACTGAACTTTTTTCCAGGAAGGCAAGAGGGTGATAGCCAGGTTTGAGGCAGGTTAATATTGTCCTGGGTGTGCTTGTGGAATTAAGAACTTTTAGACACTGAGATACTATTTTCACTATGAACTCTATTACAAGATTTTCCACTGTCAGAAACTCACTCTGACAGTTCTCTTAAAATGGTCTTTTTCTTCTTCTAATGTTTGGTTATTAGTCAGGGATCTCTAGAGAAACAGAAGAAACAGGATACAGGAGAGCGAGAGGGAGAAAAACACAGAGAGATCTTAAGGAATTGGCTAAAGCAATTATGATGGCTGGGAAGTATGAAATCTGTAGGGCGGGCTGGTAGAAATTCCAGTATGAGTTGACATTGCAGTACTGAGTTCAAATCTGCAGAGTATGCCAGAATAGGAAACTTGGACGGAATTGGTATGTTACACTTTTGAAGCAGAACTCCTTTCCCAGGAAACCTTGGTTTTTGCTCTTAAGGGTTGCAACCGATTAGATAACACCCATCTACGTGATGGAGGATAATAATCTGCTTTTCTGAAAGTCTACAGATGAGAAATGTTCCTCACATCTAATATGTATCTTCCTAGCAATATCCAGACGGATGTTTGATCAAACAACTGGGTACCATAGCCTAGCTAAGTTGACACATAAAATTAAACATCACGATAACAGAATCCAACTTCATCCTGATTGTCTTTTGCCATCCAGTTATTAGACATTATATGTTTCAAGCTTCCATTTCTGTAAAAGAAATTAAGAATCATACTTTAGTAATCATATAATATTAAATTTCATAAAATGGAGTTGCCTAAAAATACCATCATTTGCATATAGAAGCATCCATTAATTTAGTACAGCATTTTTGTTTTATTATTTATTTATATATTTTTTAGATGGAGTCTTACTCTATTGCCCAGGCTAGAGTGCAGTGGCATGATCTCGGCTCACTGCAACCTCCGTCTCCCAGGTTCAAGCAATTCTTTTGCCTCAGCTTCCTAGGTAGCTGGGATTACAGGCACCCACCACCATGCCCGGCTAATTTTTGTATTTTTAGTAGAAATGCGATTTCACCATGTTGGCCAGGCTGGTCTTAAACTCCTAGCCTCAAGTAACCCACCCACTTCGGCTTCCCAAAGAGCTGGGATTACAGGTGTGAGCTACCACATCTGGCAATACAGTATTTTTAATGCTATGGCTTTTTTGTAATACAACTTGGTTAAAGAGAAAATGATTTTTTAAATTGAGGTAAAGAGTAAGTTATTTTTGAGACACTGTGACATTGCTTCCTCTTCCATTAAAATCACTATCCATATCATATAGTTTGGCTGTTATATAATTTCCTCCATGTTTCCATGTAGTTCATATGTCTGAGTCCTGCCTCTGAATAACTAGGTTTACAGTAGTAGCAACATACCAAGATCTCTGAGAAACCATGAGAATAACATCGTATACCTTTTAGAAGCATTAATTTCACTCAATAATTTGGATGGGGAGTAAAAGAACTAAGTAATTTTACTGATAAACACTTTAAAAATTATTTTCATAATGTAGGTATGGTTATACATCCAACAATAAATATATATTTATATTTAAGACTAAAATAAAAAATATCATAAGACTGTGGAATATTTTGAGCTCAGGCACAGTCATTTGTCTTATATCCTCAAATACCCCCAGATTTGCGGTAGTAATAGGGGTAATGTACTCATTTCTCTTCTGCTTTGAAAGGTTTATTTTTTCTAATGGAAAATTTTGAGAAGTCCTATTAAAGGATGAATTTTGTGAGGGAAAATTCCTGGGTTTGGTTACTACTTGATTAGTTAGTTGGCTCTGCCCCAGAAAAATATCTACTCACCCACAAACTTGGCCAGTCTTTTCACAACTATGCGTTCTCCTCATCTCATGTGAGGCTGAGCCGAACAATGGGTAATTCAGGACATTCTGTCTCTACTTTGGGAAAATAATCTAAAGTACGCTCGCAAAACAAGGTACCTGGCCTAATGGCTGGACCACAAAATTGTTCGCTAGATCTCTGATTCAAGGTTTTCCTATACTGAAGACAGCACATGGGGTCTGCTAAACTAGGACTTAATAGCTCTCACCAGTAGGCAAGCGCAAGACACACTTAGCCATATCTGATGAATGAATTCGGTTCTTAGCTGACCTGTTAGTGTTCTTGCCATCTGTTATTGAGTTCTATTTATTTATTTTATTGAGAAAGCAAAATCCTTCCCAGACTTGCAACCAAAATTTGGGAAAGTGCCAGAGTATTAAAGATGATGAATTATGCACCAGGACTGTCATATCAAGAACCCTCTTTATTTTTCAACTTGCCCTTCCATTTGGATCAGAATTGAGCGAATTTGTGGGTGGTTCAACCTCACGCCCAAGGAGTATGTGGTGTGGCTAATGTGAACAAATTATCTAAGACTTATGATTTACACACATTGAAATTTAGGCTTTATGGGAATAGGAGGTGGTTTCATTTCCTCATGACTAAAATTTTATTTAACTGTATTAGATAACAATATTGAGCTGAAGATAAGATTAGGCCATTTGCACTTGGAGGTTAAAAGCTAAAGAAACATTCACAGAGAAAAAACTAAACAAAGCAAATCACAGACCCAAGCAAAACCAAACAGAAGCAACATGCACTTTCCACACACAGGAATCAAGTACAATAGAAATCAGGACAATGTTTTTATGCAATTATATTGCTGTAGGCAGAATACTGTTTGTGTGTTTCTGCACTATTGAGTTAGCTCATCCCTGTTTTTGCTGTTGTAAGCAGTGGGTACTGTTTCTCGAGTTGTGTATGGAATTTAGTTGTGCTCTGTTGGGGCAGCTTGTGCATCAGAAACACAGGGGTACAGAGTTAGCAGAGTTAACAGGTGAGAAGGAGAAGTCCAAAATTGTGTCCTCAAGACGTTAGTTGTTCAGAGTCACTATGCTCTGTATGTGTGTGTGTGTGTTTCTGTAAAATAAGTGTCTGTATTAATTATTCACAAAGTAATACCATGATAATTGCTATACCATTAATACAATATTGTGGACCTGGTTATTTTAGACATCAAAATAGTAGCATTCAGTGACCATGCTGCCACTCAGTAAACAGAAGGTTGCTGTCTTTTACACTTTGGCTTCATGAATTGAGCAAATGTTCTTTCCTTTCTTCTAGGTAGAGGTGGAGTATGACTTGTTCTATTGGCCACTAGGCATGTAAAGATTAGTCCATCAGCTCCATGACATTGGGAAAATCAAAGCCTAGCAAAGGAGGACACTGACAGAAAAAATAACTGTGCCTGGGAAATCAAGGGAAGTTTTATTGTGGAAGTAATACAGTACTTAGGTTTTAGCTAGAAGGAAGAAAAGTTGTCTGCCTAATTATAAAGAGCCTAACAGACTTGGGGAAATGTGAGAAGTTCAGTGTTCAGAGTGTAGGGTTTTTGGTGTGAAGATAAAAGCAGAGTGGCAGGGGGCGAAATGGAATACAAAAGTGAGTATGACCTAGAGAGTGACTTAGATGGGAGAATGTTTTTAGTGTCCATTTCTAGGCCCCCAAATCACTTAAAACTATAGTTCTAATACTGAACTCTTTCCCAGTTACCTGGGACTGATTCTAGAGAGGAGAATTTAATTGAACATGTGGAGAGCACAGAAGAGATAAAAGAAGCTAATTAGTGTTTTCCTACTTATCAAAGACCCTTGGTTCAGAGGTAAGGTGAGTATTTCCAAGAAATGGAACTACAACTAACACCAAAAACATGGTAATTGCTTGTCAAGGCTCTCCCCTCTTTTGAAGTTGCCCATTCCCTGTGCTTTATACTTTGGTATTAACTTGCTGCCACTGTCTTTATGGAGTCGGTGGCCAGAACATCTTTTCACGCCTGGATGGAGTGCCTAAGATGGTAGTAGAAATTCACCTACAAAGACTCGGTTCTTCTATATACTGGGGGATAAGTAAGATAGACTAAAAGAGGCATTTGTGGATCAGTAGAAAGAACACTGGGCCCAAAGTCAGGAGTTGCTGTCTTCCTATTATTATACATTTATTATTATCTGAAAGTAAGTAATTCTCCGTCACCAGTTTCTTCATCTATAAAATAAAGATATTTCCCTCATTCATTTATACATTCCCTCAACAAACAGTTAATAAGTTTGAACAGTCAAGGTTTGATTACAGAAGCAGAACTGCTTGGAGAATATGTATATCTATTATTGAGATGGAATCTTGCCTTATTGTCCAGGCTAGGGTGCAGTGGCATCATCTCAGCTCACTGCAACCTCCACCTCCCAGGTTCAAGCAATTCTCTTGC
This sequence comes from Rhinopithecus bieti, assembly GCF_001698545.2. Lineage (NCBI taxonomy): Eukaryota > Metazoa > Chordata > Mammalia > Primates > Cercopithecidae > Rhinopithecus > Rhinopithecus bieti. The sequence continues at coordinate 2,013,541 of NW_016804051.1, forward strand.
CTCAGCTTCTCGAGTAGCTGGGATTATATATATTATATATATTAAATATGTAAAGAGACATATATTATAACTGAAGGGAATGGAATTCTGAGACATGTAGTCTCAGTTAGTTAAATTGGTACAATCCAAATATACCACCTCTGACATGTCCATTCAGAATATGAAACAAGTGATAGAGACATAGTCCCTGCCATCAAAGAGTACACTAAGTGGTAGGAGAGAGTCGTAATCCACCTGATGCGTGTTGTGATAGAATGGCTTGCTTCTTTAACACACATAAAATGAGATTAATACACACAAACGAGTTTTGGAAGCGTTAAACTTTTAATAATTTTTCAGAGTCTCGTGCCGACTATCTGATGTTTGATTACCTCTCTTTTTAAAAGCAAAACACAAAGGAATCCATTCATGGTAGACATTTTAATAAGTTTGGATTCTATAAGATTCCCTGGTCTTTGCTTCATTTTCTTTGGTAGAGCGGTGGTGCTGAATGGATAGCAACCAGGTCCCCTACACTAAAGCCAATCCTTTTGCTCATGGAATTATGCTGATTTTGCTAATCCACCAACCACTTTCCACAGGTGTTTGCCCTGCTTTCATGTAGCTTATCTCTCCTTTAAGCTGAGGAGAATGACAGAGATACATTAAGAAACACTAGTAAAATTCCTTGATCACTAATAATAATAATAAAATTTAAAGATAGGAAATAGACCCTCAGATGTTTATACCAAACCTATATTGTGAAAACTACTTGCTTATTGGCACCATCGTCTATAAATTTTTGTTCTATGTCTTTCTTAGATTGTGTTTGGCCAACGCTTTCATCATAATCTTCTGCCTCAGTTTATCTTCCTTCAAGGCTACTTAGTTGAGTAGATTTTGTGTATTTCAAAGACTCCATGTTTTCTCTGTATCATGTCATATGTGTAGTGTCAATGACAGGTGACATCATCATCTTGCTAAAGGGTTTATTTCCACATCTCAAATGTTCTGTCATCAAAGTCATAAAAAGAAAGTATTTCTGAATCTTTCGTGGACCATATGCAACTACAGGGAGACACTTACACAATGCTCGCCTGCCAATAACAAAGGAACGTGTCATTTTACAGCAGACATGACATTTTCCATTTATTTTTTAATTTCACAACACAGGGTTCTAAACATGTGCCATGCACCGTTCTAAATGCTTTAAAAATATTGATTGAGTCTTCATAACAGGCTTTATTTTTACGATAAAGAAACAGAAGCACCGAGAGGTCATGATGTTCTGAAGTCACACAGTCAGTAAACGACATAGCTAGATTTGAACTAGGTAGTCATTGTAGTAAAGGCATGGACTTTTAACCAGTAGTGTATGTCCTCTAAAGAACCTCAATTCCTGAACAATGAGAACACATGGACACAGGGTGGGGAACATCACACTGCGGGGTCTGCCAGGGGGTAGGGTGAGCGGGGAGCGATAGCATTAGGAGATATACCTAATGTAAATGACAAGTTAACGGGTGCAGCACACCAACATGGCACATGTATACATATGTAACAAACTTGCACGTTGTGCACATGTACCCAAGAACTTAAAGTAAAATAATAATTTTTAAAAACTGCACCTACATCCCTTAAACGTATGCAAATAAAAAAGCAATGGTATGAGAAAAAAAAAAAGGAACCTCAATTCCCCATAAATTCATATCTGTGTTATCATTGGGGATGCTAAGTTATATTAACACATTCTTTGGATTACATACCCACTAGTCAAGACACCTTTGTACATAACTCCAAGTTAAATTCTGAGAAATGCTCAGGCATTGAAATAATAAAGGCAAATGAAACCCTACCACCTCGATTCTGCTCTATGCCTCTGATGATTGATTTTATTGAAGTATTCCATTTCACACATCAACCACTAACTTCTTCTTTCTCTATCAAAGCATGTCAGGAATAAAAAAAGCAAACCACAGAGAAGATCTTCACTTTATTCAATGGGTAGCACACTAGATGTTCCAGCATAAGAATTTGTTATTTCCATCAAAATCAATAAACACAAACAGAACTTTACCAACAGAAATACCAAATCTAAGGAAAGTGATGTTTTAGTGATGGGGAAAAAGGCAACCATTCTTTATGGTCCTCATGACAGATGGAAGTTCGTTGCCTTTTATACCAAATATTGAACTGTGACACCATTTATTTGATGGGGAAAATGTCAATAAAATTAGAGCCCAATAGGCCTTGACAGGTTTCTTTAGTTTAAAAAGTCTTTACTTAATTAATTCAAAATAATATAAATATTATACAAATATTGATTTGTTAGAAATATTGCTCTTGATATGGAAATACTTGAGAATTTTTGTGAGAAAGTAGAAGCAATCTTAATTTTTATTTTTTCTTATAATTAGTTAATGAAGAGTAACAATGGTCTGAAATCATCCACTAAAACATTTTGCTTGCCATTTATTGCATAGTAAATTCTGTATTCCATTGGTTCAGAACACATATTACTAATGAAGTCAAATGCATATTTTCAGAAAATGTATCAAACAAAAGCCAGAGGTGAGCCCAAGAAAATTGTATTTTTAAAGGTAAAATATTTTCAGTGTTCTGTGAATAAAAGAAAACTGCACTGCTTAAGACAAAAAGCTGTTAAGATTGTTTACTGATCAAGAAATTATTTTATAAAAAAGGCTATTTATTCATCATTTTTTTTCAACATCCATGAAAGAATGCCTCTTGAAGAAATAGGATGTTTACTATTTAAGTTGGGAAAAAATTTGGTAGTTTTCCTATCCTAGAAACGATTAGTGCATTCACGTTGAGGATGACTGGGCTTCTGAAGGGCCTTATAAACCTCGTTTTAGTGTTTGGCATTTCCTTTTACGTAACTGCAGCTTTTAAACTAAAGATCAGATCATACACTGGCATCTTTTTGTTATTGTTTTGTGCACTCTTGGTACAATTTCTGATTTGATTCCTGATGAAAATAACAAACAATATTTGTGGTAGCACTTCGGAACTCAAACAAGCCTTTTACATCAATTGTCACATTTTGTTATTTATTTATTTATTTATTTATTTGTTTGTTTGTTTATTTTGAGACAGAGTCTTACTCTGTCATCCAGGCTGGAGTGCAATGGCGCAGTCTTGGCTCACCACAACCTCTGCCTCCTGGGTTCAAGCGATTCTCCTGTCTCAGCCTCCTGAGTAGCTGGGATTACAGCCACCCGCCACCACACCTTGCTAATTTTTTTTTTTTTTTTGTATTTTAGTAGAGACAGGGTTTTTCCATGTTGGTCAGGCTGATCTCGAACTCCCAACCTCAGGTGATCCACCTGCCTCAGCCTCCCAAAATGCTGGGATTACAGACATTATCTTTAAAACAACTCTGTGAGAGTAGTGAGAGAAAGTAGTAGTAGAATTCTTATTATGGCAATAGGAATACTAAAACTCAGGTAAATTAAGCGTTATGTTAGTATATGACAGATAGGGAAACTCACATTCCAGGGTTTCAATTCCAGCATCTGTTTTTCTTTCATTTACTATCCAACCACTACAGAGTCCTCTTTCCTCTTTTATTTCTGTCATAGAAAAATCTTAAGGAGGCCAGGCACGGTAGCTCACACCTAAAATCCCAGCACTTTGGGAGGCCAAGGTCGGGGGATCATTTGAGGTCAAGAGTTTGAGATCAGCCTGGCCAACATGGTGAAACCCTGTCTGTACTAAAAATACAAAAATAAAATTAGCCGGATGTGGTGGCAGGCGCTTGTAATCCCAGCTACTCGGGAGGCTGAGACAGAAGAATCGCTTGAACCTGGGAGGCAGAGGTTGTGGTGAGCCGAGACTGTGCCACTGCACTCCAGCCTGGATGACAGAGTGAGACTCTGTCTCAAAATAAACAAACAAATAAATAAATAACAAAATGTGACAATTGATGTAAAAAGCTTGTTTAAGTTCCAAAGTGCTACCACAAATGTTATTTGTTATTTTCATGAGGAATCAAATCAGAAAAGTACCAACAATGAACAAAAGAAGAATAACGAAAATATGACAATGTATGATCTGATCTTTAGTGTAACAGCTGGGATTATGTAAAAGGAAATGTCAAACACTAAAACAGGTGAATCGCTTGAACCCTGGAGGCGGAGGTTGCAATGAAGCTGAGATCACGCCACGCCACTGCACTCCAGCCTAGGCGATAGAGCAAGACTCTGTCTCAAAAAAAATAAATAAATAAATAAAAAGAAAGAAAAAAATGAAAGAAAAAGAAAAAATTTGAAAACCAGTGGTCTAGGCCAAGGCACCTTACCACTACAAAACTTCTATTTTCTTTTCAAGTTGGATCAATGATAGCTGTGATAAAGAGCTCTTCGGGCATCGGTTTCCAACCCTTTTGGAACCAGGGACTGGTTTTGTAGAAGACAATTTTTTCATGGTTGGAGGAGAGAGGGGGGATGAAACTGTTCCATCTCAGATCATCAGGCATTAGTTAGATTCTCGTAAGGAGCGCACAACCTAGATCCCTCGGATGTGCAGTTCACAATAGGGTTCGTGCTTCTATGAGAATCTAACGCTGCTGCTGATATGACAGGAGGAGGAGCTCAGGCGGTAATGCTCGCTTGCCAGCTGTGCTGTTCACCTCCTGCTGTGCGACCCGGTCCCTAACAGGCCATGGACTGGTACTGGTCCCTGCCCTGGGGGTTGAGGACCCCTGTCTTAGGGATATTGGGGCAATGAAATTGAAAACAACTAACTCATAACAGGCACTTTAGAAATGGTAACATTCTCAGGGGATTAAAGCTTGTCACCAGGGTTAATTCCAAATTATTCATTAAATTTTGTCCTCTATGGAAAGAAAAGTTACCTCTTTTGGGTAATTTATGGTACACTTTGGCTATGTTCAAAATGCTTAGTGGCTGCCATTGAAAAGAAATCAAATAAAGTCAAGTCAAGTGATTTTTTTTTTTTTCTAACGAGGAACCTTAGGAAAAAAATTAAGGAGGTGGCATGACCCGTTTTTTTATGTGATTCTGACCATTGTACCACAATAGTTTCGCCCAGTGGCCAGTTTTAGTCCTATGACTTAAATGACTTCAAATACATAAGTCTCATATGGCTTGGTAATACAAAAGTCGTCAGTTTAAAAAGTCAATTCAATTTAAAATTGAATTGAATTTAAAATTGACTTTTAAAAGTCAAAGTCGATTTTAAAACTTAATGAGAAAAGGTTTTTAGTCTCATTTCCACCAGAACATATGAACATTTCCTTTCTTTTGCTTTTCTCATGTTGTAACCAGCTACTTTGGTCCTACGTTGCTATATGGAACACAGGGGTACGAACAGGCAAGTCAAGCCAATTTCTTCTTCTTATCCCTACATGTCCTTTTCCTGAACCTATAAATGGTTTCAATTCATACAGTTGCTGTTATATATCAACTCTGTGCCAGGTGCCGTGCCATATGCTTAGGGCCACGCTATCCTCAATTATTTCACTCTTTTTCTGGGGACTGTTCTACAGCAGAAATTTTGGGGTCTAAGCCACTTTGGTTGGCCCTGTAAGTTTTTATTTTTTAATTATTTAAGAGTCTTGCATAATTTGCATATGAGTTTTAATTACTAGAAGAGAAGCAGTATGTTTACTTTTATTTAACTCTCAGCATTTCCAGATTCCTGAAGTTGAAAAACATCACCCAAAGCCATTTAAAATGTTTGTTTGTTTGTTTGTATGTTTTAATAGTTCCCAAAGGTGGAATTTGTGACTTGAGGGAGGCAGTGAAAAAAAACATAGGGCCTGCAGTTACTGAAGCATAAAACTACAGGGTTTCCATAGTTGCTGTAGTCTATAACCCAAGGGCACTCTATTAAATAATCTTAACTTGCTAGGAAGGAGGGAAAATATTTAGCTATAAACTAGACTTACAACCGCATGGGACATTTTTTCAAAAGGTTACCACATCTCTGTTTATCAAATTTATATGTACATAAAAAGATTAAAAGTTAGTTACTCCAGTATTTACAGAGAACACACAGCTCTGACTAACTCTGTTTAGAATCTCTAATTATATCACACTCAAGATAAAGGCAGATCCTGCTAACACTTTGTAACTCTGGCAATAAGTGCTTCCACCACTGCGGGTCCAAGCTTAAATTATGCACTGTTGCTTTAAAAGAGGGGATCTTGATGGGGAAACTAGTGTAGTCCACTTCCATCCAGCCTCAGCTGTTTCACTGCACCTCAAGGACACTGTTAAATCATTTGCCCAAGCGTTAATTTTTTTAGCCTCCACCCCAGATTTAATCACTTACTTACCTTCCTGCCAAAGTATTTGTGCTGGTAAAATAGGGCAACTGGGATCTAGGCAGAACCTGCTGTTTCTGCTTCTGTCCTAAGGGACAGGGATGGAAGGGCTGATGGCGGTGATTTTGTAATTGAATGGGGGTAATTGTTCTGGGTTTTTTGTTTTTCCCTTTAAAGAAAATTCTGCAGGCTTGAAAACTCTCAGATAAGGAGAAAAGCTGACCTACAAACACTGTCATCCCACAAACCTTTAGCTAGTAGAAAACAGATCACCTTTGTTACATTTTGGCTGGATAACATTGCACACATTATTTGGGTAATTGAGGTCAATGGAAACACTTGGACATTATTTTCCCAGGTACTTTTCTTTTCTAGCCTGAATTATGAACCTCATTGTGGCACAGAGTCCTACTTACTGAATGTGTTGCCAATTCATTGGGTGCATTTAGTAAGTTCATATGATAGACATTTAAAAACCCCAGAGTATCATTTTGAATGATTAGGCTCTACAGTTTCTCTTCAGTAGTTTTTGATTTATCTACCCGGGTTAGCAGGGATATATGAAATAGTGCACAATCCTGCTAAACCACTTAGATCACCTGAAAAATGAAAGTGTCAACCATTTTGTCTAGCTCAATTGCCAGAAATGTAACAAAAATACTGCTCAGGAGTATTATTTAGAACATGTGTGGCTACGAAACAAAGATTCAAAATCCTTAGCCTAACTGGTGAATGTTTTCCCAGTTTTGACCCAGGTTGATATTTTGGCCTTCTCTGCCTCCACTTCTCTTATATGACTCCAGCCTTCCCACTTTACAAAAATGCCTTGTTTCTTTCTCCCATCTGGAGAATATAAGTTCTCCCCTACTTGACTTTTATCCATCCAAGCATGTCTTTCAAAGTGATAGCCCAATTTACTCTTTACATGACACCTTTCCAGAAGAATTACACCAATCACGAGTAGGTCCTCCTCAGAACTCATTCATGCTGTCTACTTCCTCTCCTACTCATTTCACCATCATCTGTGACCATTTCCCACTCATTTGACCGTTAACTAAAATAAAATTGAAGTCAAAACACAATTTAAGTGATAAGATAATTTCCTGTTTGTTATATCTTGCCTTCTAAATAGCTTACTAACTTCCTGTGGACTAGAATCATGTCTTATACATCATAAATTTGCTAGCAACCAGCTACCCTCCTCCAACACAGTTCAGGAGAGGCCTATGGAATAGTACACATTTACAAGGGTCAAAGCATCAAAATTTAGGCTTAGGATTGATAAATAATGGGATTTTCTCCCTGATAGGATTTGCTGCAAACAAGTAAACATGCAGTATTTGTTTGGAGTGCTCCTTCCACTCAGCACCCCACTTTGTCCTAGTACACATACATACACACACACACACACACACACACACACACACACACACACCTCCTCTGATGTTTCTATTGCATCTGTTCTACTGGTTGCAGAATATAGTTTTCTGCTATTGTCCCAGATAAGCCTTTAGTTTCTTGCTATTACCTAGGTAAGGTTTCATTAGACACTCAGGGGCTGCTTTGCTTGAATTGAGCACATACCTTTGAATCATCCTGATCTACTTTATCAAGAGTCACCTCTCCCTTACTTATTTCCAGGGCAATATTTACATTTAATTGAGGAGTGTGGAGTTCATCAATCTATGTAAGTGAATGTTAACATTCCATGTCCTGTGACAGCTTGGGTGAGAGCTGTAATTTATTGGGTTGGAAGGGGGTTGTGGTTATTTGCATTGTATAAGCTAAGCCTCATTCATAAGAGAGAAAAATGAATGTTACACAACACCAAAAGTCTAAAATTTGTTTTGCATTATAAATAACAGACTCCTAAAACATCTACCTAAAAGCACATTGGGATGAACCATACTAAGTTCCTAATTTTGCTTTTCATTTTGTTTTTATTGTTTTATGAATCTTAGTTTCCATATAGGATCAAAATGACTCAAATCACATCTTTTATGTAAGTGTTTTCTACTTTTAGCCTGTATATTTACAATTATGGAATAAACCATATATGCAAGTTTACCTTCCTCCAAGAAAATATGCATGCAGTGATCTGTAGATACCATGTGAAGTCAAAGAACAACATTTTAAGATTTTTATCACTTCCTGACCATGGGATGTTTTACAACCTAAGAATGACATTTCTGAAAAACAACTCAGAGCATGAGTTATGTAAGAGGCAGTTGGTTTTACAGTTCGAAATAATTGAAATATGTACTAGTCCATTGTATTAGTCAAGGTTCTCTAGAGAAACAAAACCAATAGATACATGATAAGATGATAGATAGATAGATAGATAGATAGATAGATAGATAGATAGATCGATGGATGGATGGATAAGAGGAGATTCATAATGGAAATTGACTTATTCAATTATGTAGGCTAAGAAGTCCCACAATATGCCATCTGCAACTGGAGAACTAAAAAAAATGTGCTGAAATTCAGTCTGATTAAGAAGGTCTGAGAATTATGGGAGCCAATGGTATAAATTTTATGTGAAGTCCAAAGGTCCAAAAACCTGAAGCTCTGATGGCTGAGGGCAGAAGATGGATGCCCCATCTCCAGAAAAAGAAAAACAACTTTGCCCTTTCTCCACCATTTTGTTCCATCAGACCCTCAACAGATTGCATGATGCCCCTCACATTAGCGAGAGCATTCTTCTTTACTCAGTCTACTGACTCAAATGCTAATCTCAAATGCCAGACATCCTCAAGACACACCCAGAAGTAATGTTTTACCAGCTATCTGGCCAACTCTTCACCAGTCAAGCTGACACATAAAAATAACCCACACATCCATCAATTTGCAAAGGTCGAAAGTTAGTAAAAGATTCCTTAGAAAGGAAGAAGTGGAAGAAAATCTAAAAGAGGTGAAATAAACTTTTGGATGCAAGTGTGGATGCTCTACAGTATTATTTGTTTAAGGCTGCTATGACAAAGTATTGTAAACAACAGAAATGTATTTTCTCACAGTTCAAGAGGCTAGAAGTCTGAGCCAAGGTGTAGTGTTGGGAGGGCCTGGCTCCCTCTGAAGCTTCTAAGGGAGAAGGTCCCCTTTCCACTTTTAGCTTCCGCTAGTGCCAGGCATTCCTTCCCTGTAGCAGTGCAATTCCAAAGTCTGCCTTCATCTTCACATGAACTTCTCTGTGTGTGTGTCTGTGTCCAGATCTCCCGTAAGGACGCCAGTCATATTGGATTGGGACCCAGTCTAATGACTTTATCTTAACTTGATTACATCTGCAAAGACCCTATTTCCAAATCAGGTCTCATTTGCAGGTACTAGGAGTTAGAACTTCAAAATTTCTTTTTGTGGGACACAATCTAACCCATAATAGATAGTGATGACCAGAAAATGAGAGACTCTAGGAGATTCCATGCTTTTCTTAGAAAAGAGTAGAGAAACATAGTGAAATGAAGGATGACTTTGTTTTCATTTTCTTACTAATAATTCTTTCTTTTACTGTGCTTTTAGTTTTTTGTGGCCATTATGGGGAGTTAAAATAATGCCACATGGAAGCACTTTTTTTTTTTTACTACTTATTATTTAAATCTTCCATTCTTTTCAAGAGGCATGACCGATTGTTCTGTAATTTGCCATAACTACTAGAATATGGTTAGGTGTCAGCAAGCAGGCGATCTTAGTACAGATAACAAACAAAATAGAACGTGTTTCACAAGGAGTAAGGAAAAATCAAATAAAAAGAGCAAATAAGGGGAAGAATTAACCATGGATTAGGGAAAGGTGAAAGACATGAAGCATTGTCAAAAATATTTATCCTATAAACTTGGTTTAAATTGGGACTTGGTATTGACGCAACGTCTCATGACTCAGGTTTTCTTCCATAATGTCTCTTGCGCCCCAGACAGCCCTGTGTTCTGAAGCTTCCCTTATATTTTCCAGAATTCATAGCCTAAAGAGAAATAACAATTGTGACATTTGCATTTACTTAAGGCTTTGGAAAAACTCAAAGTGAAAATAAAAGTAACCTTCAAGAATTGTCTCCATGGAATAGCTGTCTCAACTATTTTGGCCAAGACTGTCTTTAGGTCTTTATTTTCATGGCAGGAATAGCAATAGTTTCAAGCTTTGGAGGGTAAGGGAAGTTGGAAAGGTGGGAATATCAATTGAATCTTTCTATAAGAGAAAACATCTACATGATGAAAACAGTAGTTAGTGTTGCAATTAGAAATTTGAGAAATTGTAAAAGTTGAAAAAACTTGAACTGCTAACAATTAGTAAAAGTATGTATTTTATCTACAGATATCATCTAGAATGAAATGATGGGCAGGTGAGGTATGTAAATTATCATAACCATCCATTGCACTTATTAATGAGGTGAAAGGTGGGGGGAATGATAAAATATATTTTCTTAATATTTTGTGATTAAACAAATTCGAGGTGGTAGATTTGATAGGGCTAAAATTTATTATACCATTATCCCCCGCAGGTTTAAAACAATTTAGGGCACTACATAGAATTACACTTGAAAGTAAATGCACTGTAGGCAAACCATGTTTCCAAGTACACGACGCATCTTACTGGCTAGAGTTAACCAGTCCTCAGAAATGGCAGGAACTCTTGCTCTCCAAATCCTATATTGCAAGGCCGTATAATTTGTCCACAGAAAATCATCACCAGTCATCACTGAGCATTTGTCACAGTGGGTTTTATTAAGATCAGACAGATTCAATTATAATTAACCAACCTTTAATATGTTGGCTAATAGACGTCTAAGAAAACCAAGCTTCCCTAAAAAAAAGAGCAATTAGATATTATTTTCTTGATTCAACTTATGTGAGCCTCTGAGTAATTTACTTTTGTTTGTTTAATTCACAAATAGCTCAATTTGTAAGTATTGGTGTGAGCTATAGGCTTAAGAAATGTATTTGTGCAAAGCTGCTGTCCCACATAGCATTTACCACCATACTATGTTTTTTTTATCTTCAGAGGCTGAATATACAAATAAATACTGGCCAGACCATGTAAGACAAAACAACTCTTACCATAGTCCCTGCAGGAACCAGCCCAGGAAGCCCAATCATAACCTTTGTAGCCACTGGCCCAAAATGGTCAGAACTTGGTCAATGACTCCCAGCTTTCCTTATGTTTGCCTTCACTTCTAACCTAGAACCAACCAGAGAAAGGAAATGTGCTCCCCAAACCATTCAGAGAGGATGCCCGGCTTCCACACAGCCTACCTCCAGTTTCCCCAGGCCAACAACTTTTGATCAGGACAAACTTGAAGCTTTTCCCTTTTTTTCTACTATAAAGATTGTGCACTCTTCTGCTTGCCTGTGAGTCTCTGGCAAACGAAAGTGATAGTACCTGACTTCCTTGCAAACTTCGGATAAATAACCTCTGCTTGTTCTGGTTCAGATGGTCGTTGTTGATTTCCACAATCTTTATTAGGATCTCCATACAGAATCTTTTAAATGGCAAGATTAGCCCTGTACGGATTCAGGAAATCATTTAGGGCCACTGGATATCAAATGTGGTATCAATAAAAGTGTTGAAGCTGGTTCAAACTTGGGTCAAGATCCCTTTGATCTAGCTCAAATCTGTGATAATATGGCATTTTACATTACCCAATCCTCTTTCCAGTTCATTTCAGCAAAAGCCTCACTGCTTCTGAGTGTCCTGCATACAGTCTGATTGAGGTGGTTGTTTTCTTTGTGGAACTACTTAGAGGTCATATGACATTTACCTGTGGATAGTTCAGACTGGCTCTATTTTCTTAGGTCCATTTTGCTCTTATTCACTGAGAAATGTGTGGTCTCTGATATTAGATTGTTTCCATTGAAATTCTGCCAATACCTTTTATTCATCTTGTAAGCTTGGAAAAGTATTATGAACTTATTTAAGTTTTAATTTGTTTATTTAAAAATTGTTATGGTGACATTAGCACCTACCTTCTAAGGTTGTTTGAGGATTAAAGCATAATTTCTGTAAGACAGTTACCAAAGTTCCGATATGTAATGCTTATTCAATAAATAATAACTATCGTTATGATTATTATATCATAATAGGTGCTTATATTTCTAAATTAACAATCTTTTGTACTATTGATGTGACAATATGTACATTACGTGGGGCAAATAATGAAGGCATTGTCTTCATAATTAGGTGATAGCAACCTTCTCCTTTATTGGGAATCAAGCATCTCAGAACGAGCATGAATGGATATTACACTTTTTGCCTCAGTGTTCTCAACAGTTTCTACTGGTAAAGCAAGTTACAGCTAGTAACTTGGTCAGGGTTTTTGGATATAAACTTTATTTTTTAGAGTGTAGACCAACCTACATTTAAAATGTGATACTTCAGAAGTGCAGAAAGGTATGTGACACAGCCAACTGAAGAAGTAACATGTCCTAATACATTAAATTTTCTCTATTCTCTTTTGAACCCTATTACAGTCAAAGAAATCTCCATGGTGAAATGTTCATTTTGCAGACATGACATTGTGTAAGTTTAATTTCAGAATCACACAAAGGAAAAATTCCTGGGCATTTTATGTGCATTTTTGTTAATGTGATCACAGATACAGAATTAGCCATTCAACCCCAAACGAGACATGACCTCACTGGGAGGTTTGTTCGTTGACTACATTACGGGGATCCACACAAAGGACACGTCAATGGCATGACCCATGTGCTCCTGTCTCCCTGCTGATGTCAGGATTTGTCCTGGGAAGTCTCTAGCAAACATTTTTGGAGCAAGTATTTTGTGAGAATGTCACTGTTTTTGTTAGAAAGGCCATCTAGGGGTCTAACTAGCAACCAAGAATGGAATGAGTTACCTTATTAAAATTTTAAATTAAAAGTGTTTATATTGTTTGGTGGGTTTCAGTAGAAATCAGAGGAGCAGGTCAGGAGCAGGAGGATGGAGAAATAGGAGCTCTATCAGGAGCACCAGGAATGCTTTTTAAAAACATACATATTCTATTAGATTCTCGAGGAAATGTGACTAAGAACAGGCCCTCATTGCAGCCCCATATAGCATAGTTTTCAATTTTTCTACAGTGACTATTTCAAATATTTTCCATTGTCTTCAAATATCTACTCCTGTCTCCTTTACCCACTACCCCTATTTAACAGGGAAAATAAAATCACAAACTTCTTGTCTACCATCCATAGACTTGATTGCATCTGTATCCATTCTTTCCTTGGAAAGAACCTTGACTCTTTCCCATCCTTCTACTCTGCTCCTTCACCTCCATTTTCTTCGTTTTTCTCCATTATGGATTTCCAATTATTGTTGATTGTGACTCCCAAGTCCCTCTTGAATTGTTCCCTAGGTCATGAAATATCCTCCATCATGACCTCCCCACTTATCTGGCCAATCTGTTCTCACCACTGCAGCCAGTATCTTAAATACAGATCTTCAATGTTTTATCTTTATGCTGATCAGATTGTGTTAGTCTCCTGATCAGGGCTCTTTAATGCTTTCCTAGAATAATCCAAATACTTTAACATGATTTACCAGATGCTGCTGACCACTCCAGCTCTATCTCATACTTCTCCCCATTTTAGATCCCATGACCCAGCCAAGTAATAATTTAAAAAAAAATTTTCCTGCTAACTCTCATTCGGTGCTAACACAGTTTGTCTCAACAAGTTTGGTTCAGTATGAATAGAGTAAGGGTGTAAATTGCACCCTTGGGGAAATGTGACTCAACAAGTTAACTACTGCAGAATGGATTCACTGGAGAACAAAAGCAAACATATTCATGCTTTGAAGAATTTAGGAGTCAATCAAGAGTGGAAAAGGCTAAACATAAAAATAATTTTATTCATGAGTACAGTTCTAACTTGAATATTCATAAAATTTTCTTAATTTATCATAAGGACTTAAATGCTTACTGAGTTTAGGAAAATAATTTAAAATGTTAAGACAAATCATTTTTGCAGTATGCCTCTGAACAAGATAGCAGTTTATTTCTTTTCCCTTTGATTTAAAAAAAAACTTTATGGCCTAGTGATATATAATAATTGCATTTATATGTGTGTGTGTACATATAAATGTACATATTTAATTTAATAATAATGTACACTGATATGTGAACTTTGCCCAATTTTATTTCTAGCACTGTCATCAAAGATTAATCTTTTTCTGACTCAAATACTAGAAGCTAGAGGCTTTTTCTATGACTTTATGTATTTCCTCCACTCATAGCTTTGAAGTTGAATTTCGAGTGGAATGGAAGCTTTGAAGTGGAATTTTGAACAGAATCTGGCCTGATATGGGGCTGGTCAAACAGCACCTCAATAATTATGGATTAAAATATACAACGTTTTTTAAAGACATTCAAAGAATAACCAGGTGTTGAGCAAATTCTAAGTGCCTGAGCCAGCTCCTACTACCTCACAAGAGCTAACTGTTTACACCTCTTACCAAATCCACATTCTGAAGCCTCATTATCAGTGACTTGACAGCAGCCATGCGTGGAGTATTTACACCACTGAAATGGAAAACTCTACAAATCAGTCCTTTGATTTCCTCCAGAGAGGCAGTTAAAATGCACCAGCACTCCACTCCTTATGAATAAGTTGACCATATATCATAGCAGTATTGACTGATGCCAGTTGTTCTTCTGACCCATGATTTTCACATTTGTCCCCACCCTTTTCTCTGTCAGAAGTGACAGATTCAATAATCACTATAGATATTAAGGAAAATAATAGAATTAGAGATTTTTCACTGCAAGAAATGAAGACTAGGTTAGAAAGTAAAGAAGCAACCACAAAGTGTTTGTTTATGTGAGGAACAGGCTCCTGGAATAGTACAAGACTTGCTTTGCAGAGCTTCAGGGGACAGCATGAGGACAGGAAGATCCAGTGAAAGCTATAAGAAGACACATTTTTATCTGCGTTTAAGGAAGGACTTCCTCATGGGTAATGTCGAGTCATCATAAAATAGGAATAGAATGCTTCTGAGAGTGAATGAGGTCTTAGTCCATGAAAACATTCAAGTAGAGACAGACAGCCATCTTGAGGGGTGCTGTGGAGGAACTGGGGCAATAAATACTTGGGTGTTAATGCCCTTCTCATGATTCATACTGTGAGTTGAATCTTCTGATGGCATTACTTCACTCAGTCATTTTGGCAGTCCTCAGAGGGTCTTTGCCTGGTGCTATGTGTGTTTGGGAGTAGATACAAGGAGAAGAAAAGATAATTCACTCAAATTCACACAAAAAAGTGACCTAAACCAAAATCCTTATTAAGCCTCACTGCTAAGTTTTCAAATTATATGAGGATCACTAATTTGAGAGGAAGGACTACATGTTAGCCAACCCATCACTGATTTATTTATGATTTCAGATTTTGAAATCTATTAGGATCATCAATTCCACTGCAGCACAGTTTGGTCAAAGAAAGGAAAATACATCAGAGGGATTCAAATAACTTTAGAATCATAAGTCGTGTGAGAGATCTACAGGAGGAAAGTCCATTTAGCAGTGAGAACTTCAGACACTTCCTCTATATCCTATGGTAACCAGGCAGTTAGAATAACAGGAAGCCCTCAGGCCAGCAAAAATGGCACCTGTGAAGTTTGTCTGGGTCTGTCCGAAGGCAGGATTTCAGCAGGGGCTGAGGCTGTACAGAACAACTTAAAATTTCAGTTGGATAAGAAAATCGGTAAAATTAAAATTGTGTTCATTTCCTAGTGCCTATGTGGTATTCCATATAAGTCAGACAACTGTTTTCACTATTTCAAATTACGGAATTAGTTTGATTATTATACTGTCAGAAGAATCGTGGTACAGTTTTTCTCCAAGATCAATACCTTTCATTTGCAGATCTTTCAACTTACCTGATACTTCTCTGCCCATTTCTTCAGCCATGTAAATTCCTCTGGTACTTTTCATTTTCTGTTTGTTTTTTTACCACCCGGAAAACATTACTCTCACTCACCGAACTAACGATGTACATCTCTCTTTATATTCACCCAATCAAACTTAACAAACACTTGGATGACATTTATTTTTGCCTGGTACCGTTTTAAGTGCTTTGCAAATATGAATTCATTTACTTCTGCTAAGAGCTAAGATATTTTTATTACCTTCCTTTTACAGAGTAGGGGATTGAGGCACAGAGTGTTAAAGTAGTGAGACCCGGGATTGTAATTGACAGACTGACACTTTATCTCAATTCTTAACCACTGTGTTACCTCTCACTTTAAAGATAAGAAATTAAACCAATTTTAACACTATTCTCTGAAAAACCAATATTTGCACTCCTTCCTCCATGAAAATGTGCTTTATCCCTACCCATTTTTCCTGAAGTGCAGCTTTCTACTTACATGTTTATATTTTCATAAGCTTTGCTACAGCACAAATTCGGTGGTACAAACATTGCTTCCTTTTGTTCACATTTTACACATTTACCCCCTCCTTAAATAATTCACCTTTACTGTATTTTATGAAAGAAATGCTATTTATATATTTTGTGAATCCACAGTCTATTATACATTCTACTAACTAAGAATAAAACTTGTCTACTTGGTTCATTGAGTCTAGAGAATGATTTTCAACCTGGGGTGATTTTGCTCACCAAGGGACATCTGGCAATGTCTGTTCACATTTTTGGATGTCACTACTAGGGTTTGGGGTCATACTGGCATCTAGTGGGAAGAGTTTAGGGATGCTGTTAAACTAAATGCCATAACCACAGGTCATCTCCCCACAACAAGGAATTTTCTGGCCCTAAATATTGAGGTTGAGAAATCCAGGTCTAGAATATTCTGTGCATTTAAAATGATTCCGTTAAGAACAATTTAGGTACTTTCTCAATAGTACTAAAAAAGCTATATAAAAACTATATGTATATAAAAACTATATCTATCTGTCTCTAGCTATCACTAATATATCAATCT
Organism: Rhinopithecus bieti; assembly: GCF_001698545.2. Lineage (NCBI taxonomy): Eukaryota > Metazoa > Chordata > Mammalia > Primates > Cercopithecidae > Rhinopithecus > Rhinopithecus bieti. The sequence continues at coordinate 2,030,747 of NW_016804051.1, forward strand.
GCTAGGTTAAGTAGACTCAATTTAACCATCTGGTGTTTCATTTTTGCTTTTGATTTGTAAACGACTCAGACCTACATCATAGCCTTAATGCTAATTATCATTTTTGAGATAAATTATTATAATTGCAGATTTTTTTTTTTTTTTTTTTTTTTTTTTTTTTGAGACAGAGTCTCGCTCTGTCACCCAGGCTGGAGTGCAGTGGCACCATCTCAGCTCACTGCAACCTCTGCCCCCCAGTTCAAAGAATTCTCCTGCCTCAGTTTCCTGAGTAGCTGGGACTACAGGTTCCCGCTACCAATACTTGCAGATTTCCTTAGTGCTATGTTAATCAGCCACTCATCCATTTTTTTAAAGAATTAAGTATTAAGCATTCACTGTTCATCAAGCAATGTTCTTAGTGAACAAGTAGTTTAGAATTAGATTACAATTAAACTGTGGATTTTAGTACATTTTAATGTTTACTGAAAAGTATTATCACAGAATTTATATTTTCTATAGTTTATGCTGTTTTATCTGATTATAAAAGCAATATTTAAGAATAAATTAAGCATTTTACATGATGTGGGAAAAAAAAGAGAGAAAAAGATGGAAAAGAGTTGATTGAATTATTCATTTTCATCTGATTAGTTGAAACCAGTGGTTAGTAACATCACATACACAAAGGACCCCAGTGGCTGATTCAAAATAGTATTCCATTCTCTCCCCATGATTTTACAATGAAGCTACGAAACCAGTCAGGACGCCTTCTTCATGTTCACCAAATATACTTTTGTTTTGTTTTTTATCTTTTGGGTTTTTGTTTGTTTGTTTGTTTTGAGATGGAGTCTCTCTCTGTTGCCCAGACTGGAGTGTAGTGGCACAATCTCGGCTCACTGCAACCTCTGCCTCCTGGGTTCAAGCAATTCTTCTGCCTCAGCCTCCTGAGCAGCTGGGACTACAGGTGTGCACCACCACACCCGCCTAATTTTTGTATTTTTAGTAGAGATGGGGTTTCACCATATTGGCCGGGCTGGTCTTGAACTCCTGACCTCATGATCTGCCCACCTCGGCCTCCCAAAGTGCTCGGATTACAGGTGTGAGCCACCGCTACCTGTAAAAGTAGCTATTTTTAATAGCAATGACACACAAGAGTAATTGCAGGACATTTACTTAATTTAAAAAATTAGTTGGCAAAATCTTATGTGAAAATTAAAACAAAACAAATAACCATTTCCCTGAAAATTAACCCCAGTTGGACCTCCACATCCCTTCCCATCCATCACCACATTTTTCTACTCCATTTGACAGTGGAACTCTCTGTAGGCTTCCTACATGCTTCCAACACTTCCTGTCACCCTGTTTTTACTTGTCCCTAGTCAAATCAGGCATTTATCTCCAAAACTCTGTTGTGACATTTTTCATCAACGTCCCTAGCGACATCACATTGTGAAATCCAATGGTCAATTTTTGTCTTTATCTTGACTTATTGTTAGTATCTAACACCGATGATCACTGCCTTTTTCTTTTTCCTTTTCTGCTTTTTTGTTTGTTTGTTTGGTTTTGGTTTCTTTTGAGACAGGGTCTCGCTCTGCTACTATGGCTGGAGGGCAGTGACATGATCAGGGCTCACTGCAGCCTTGACCTCCTGGGCTCAAATGATCCTCCCGCCTCAATCACCCAAGTAGCTGGGACTGCATGTGTGCACCACCATCCAGCTTATATATATATTTATATATATTATATATTTATATATTATATATATTATATATTTATTTATATATACATATATTTATATATACACACATAAATATATGTATTTTTTGTCAAGACAGCGTCTCACTATTTTGCCCAGGCTGGTCGCGAACTCCTGGGCTCAAACAATCCTCCTGCCTCAGTCTCCCAAAGTGCTGGGATTACAGGGGTGAGACACCATGCCTGACCACACTGCCTTTTGCTTATAACACTTTCTTTACTTCATATCGCGTGTTACAATTTTTCCTCCTACTTCAAGCAATTCTTTTTCTCAGTCTTCTTAGTTAGACCCTCCTCATTTTCCCAATCTTAAATTAGGCTGTCCCAGGCCTTAGTCACTGGAATCCTTCTCCTTTCTAACTACTCTCTTGTATTATTTCATCCATGTTCATGGTTGCAAATACTCTACGTACATTGATAACTTCCAATCTTACATTTCCATTTGAAATTCTCCCCTGAACTGCAGACTAATATATTGTCTCCTTGACATGTTCATTTTGTTTTCAGAAAGCATATCAAATTTTCCACAATAAAACACCAATTATTGATTCCCTCACTCCAAAACTCCTTTTCTACCAGTTCCATCATCTGAGTAAATAGCACAAGTATTTACTGTGCCATTTATTGAGTAATGGTTCATTTTTATTTTTATATTTATTTATTTATTTATTGAGACAGGATCTCACTCTGTCACCCAGGCTGGAGTTCAGTGGTGTCATCCTAGCAAACTTGCAGCCTCGATCTCCTGGGTTCAAGCGATCCTCCTACCTCAGCCTCCCAGATAGCTGGGACTACAAGCACATGCTATTACGCCCAGCTAATTTATTTTTTATTTTTAGTAGAGATGTGGTTTCACTATATTGCCCAGGTTGGTCTTAAACTCCTGAGAGGAAACCATCCTCCCGCCTCAGCCTCCCAAAGTGCTGGGATTACAGGCATGAGCCACTGCGCCTGGCCAGTAATGCTTCTTAACCGGAAACTTCCTCCTTCTCTGAAATTTAGAGGAAGCAAGCAAACAAACTGCAAAACAAGACCAGCATGTTGAAAGAACATCTACACTTTGTCCTTGGAGTCACTACTGAGCTTGTTGATAGTCTTTCTGGGGGCACACGCTTCCTTGAAACCCAGATGAAATGATGTGGGGCAAGATGCTGTTTGCCATAGGTATAGGGTTACACAGTCAGACGAAGTGTACATTTGCATACAAAAATCTGTGCTGTCACAATCACAGAGCACCTACACTTAAGAACAACACACTTGGAAGAGGTTGTACAGGACCTGGAGGTGTCAGTAAGAGAAAATCCAGCCTTCCAGGACAGTAAGAAATTTAGGGGTAATGTGTGGCCACTTTTGTGATATGAAAAGATTTTCATTATTATATAAGCTCCCAGAGGTTTGATCAGAAAACAAAGATGTAAATGGCCATGGGAGAAGGCTATTCTTGATTCTTGTTTTCTGTCTGCCACCATTGGCAAGACTATCTACTATGCGTAGGCATGGGAACCAGTTAAAGAAAGTGTCGATTCACTAGAGCGAGGCTGAGAACTCAGTGGCCTTTGTCTGTGGTGAATGTATCCGGAAAGGCAAAGAAGAGAGAGATTCTCCTGTGGGGTTTCTCATCTCCATGGCGGTAGGTGCTGACAGCTTCAGAAGGGTACTAACAGGGCCAAGAGAAAAGGGCCCCTGAGATGCTCAGCTACGATGCTCTTACAAGATGAAAAGGACATGGGGTTCAGATCTGCACTTCATCATCTTTCACTAAGGTAAGATCATGTCGTGGATTAAAAGTGTTCCAAGCCTGAACTAATTGCTTATCTGTTCTCTTCAGCTCATCCTTTTTGTATGTATCCCTGTTAATAAGCACCTTTAGGATGCTTTTTTTGGCTCAGTAGTCATGCTTTATGGAGGCATGGTCTATGCCTGGGAATAGGTTTTCTTTCTCTCATATAATCTCTGGGGAACACTGAGCCAAACAGATTAAAAATGTCAGTGCCATTTGCAGATCCATTAAGGGAAGTAACATTCAGAGACAGACAGAGACTAAAAGGATGATGACTTAGCCAGCTGACACAACTTACTGACGTGGAGCAACGTGGAAGAGGTGAATCTTTCATTTCCTGTGGAAAACAGTCATTCATAAAGCCGTCTTTTTTGTTATGTCTTTGTCACTCTTCCACTGTTGCAAAGTGACAGCAAAGTAGCGTCGGGAATTTGAAACTGTGTAATAAAATACATTGTCATCAATTTGGGATTAATTACCTCTTCACAACTAAAAATACAGACAGAAATGCCGTAAAGCCTCTTTAGAAAAACAACTGCTAAAAGGTAACTTCAATAAATATTAAGCCCTTGAAGCATTGAAATCTGACTAAGTATAAAAGCACGTGGCTTTTGAACTTTTAATGTTTTTCTTCTACTCATTGCTTTCTTTCAATTTGTAATCTGGACTGTTGCTATGGAGTAAACAACACCTACTATTTTCCATGCCTTCAGGTTTCCATTTCACTAGAAGAAGTGGCACAAGTTGAAGGCAGGCAATTTATCTATGTGAAAATTCTAAGACAGTATAGACGCATGGCCATGGGTTTAGCCGTAAATGACTTATTTATGAAACATGTTAAGCTTTTCTGTTTAAAATCCCTCCCCCGCCATTTAAAAAATTCCCCATGAATCTTGAAGTAATCCTGAGAATTCAGATGGAGTGGGTTTTTTAATTGTTGCTCAGAAATTCCTTGAACCAGTCTGAGTGCTTTGTTATCATTGAGCCATATGCAGAATTACAAAGTTAAAATGAAAACAGGTCAGCTAAAATTAAGAAGTCAATGCAATGAGTAAAGGCACAGACCCAAAACATGGGTCAGGATCATCTGTCCTGTCGGCATGACAAATATGGCTCACAATGATTTTTTTTAAAAAATTGAAAGTTCTGAAAGTCTCCAATCTGCAAGGTAGAGACCAAATTGTCTAGGCATTGGCAGTGTGACCTTCCCCCAAATTACTAAACTTCTCTCTGCCTCCTTTTCAAAAGCCTTTACTAGCATCTATATCTTAGATATTATTTAATTTCATTTGATATGGTACCTGGCACACAAGGAGCACAAAGTAAATGGAGACAATTATTGTTAGCTCCATTTTAGAGAGGACAGAAACTGATACAGAGAGTGATAGGGGGTTAAGAGCTAAGCTCCCAGTAATATACCAAGTGGTGCAACTCCAAAGAATACATGTTTTGCTCTCAAGTTAAGAAAATACAAGCCAATTGCAATTTTGTAATGAGGAAGGTGGGATACAGTTGTAATCTCAAAGGTGCTGCTGACAATTCATCCCAGCCCTGACCTGCTTCTGCCATGGTTTTCTGACCTGCAATATTTAATCTTCAGCTTTCAGACATCCAGATTCCACCCTGGACCTTTCCTGTCTGGTGAGCCCAATCTCTGCAGGTCAGCCATGCGGATGAGGTGAGGGAAGATATGTTGGGATGGGCTGGCACGAGGAGTCATGGGGGTCGAGAAGACAGTTATGGCCAGAGACATTCTTTTGTGGGTGCATACTTTCATAGAGACAAACAATGTTCATTTTGATCTTTATTAAGAGGCCACATCAGAATATCTCCTAAGTGGCTTTTTCCTAATGGTTTCTTCTACCATTGTCACAGTAGCTGCCTCAAACTAGCCAAAGTAGAAGTTCCTATTTTGCTTGAGAGCTTAAGCTTCAGGCAAAAACTACTGACATTTATGAGATACCTAGTATTTTACAATGCTATCTGATTTAATTCTTATAATTACCCCTTTTAAAAAGACAGAGAACACAGAGGTAAAATAACTGCTCTGAGTTCGCATAGGTAAATGTTGGAGATGAGATTCAAACAAACTAGACTGACTCAAAAATCTAATCTAACTGATGAAAGTAAAGGCACCGTTTTGTTTGCATCACTTAATAATACATCTATAATCACAAGTCATGATAAGAACCTGATAAGACCCGAACAGCAGCCATATCATCAAAACCTGAGCTTGGGTCACCTTCAAGATGCAACACACCCAACATCGCAGTGAGATTCAGGGGCACCCTGAAACACAGGAGTAAGAAACAGAAACATCTATCCTTAGAAACTTCCCTTGCAGCCATTCTGCTGAGTTGTATTTTTTTTTTAATTGTTGCTCAGAAAATCCTTGATCCAGTCTGAGTGTGTTGTTTTCTCTGAGCCATATGCAGAATTACAAAATGAAAATGAAAACAGGTCAGATAAAATTAAGAAGTCAGTGCAATGAGCAAAGGCACAGATAATACCAAAACATGGGTCAGGATGATCTGTCCTGTTGGCGTTACAAATATGGCTCACAATTATTTTTTTTAAAAAATTAGAAGACTCAAGTCTTTTGACTTTATTGAGAAGGTGAAGTCTGACACTGTTTATTTCCAGTCTTCTTGGAAAGACTTTCACCACTGTTTATCTCATAAAATTGGAGTGCTGTTTACCAGTTAATAAGAAAATGGCATAACGTAAAACATTTAAATATTAATGTTAAAAGAGAACTTCAGAGTTTTCTAGTTCAGCCATCTAGCAAACTCAGGAAACTCTTCCAGAAATTCTTCAAGTTGATCCAAATTCAGAGTTAATACTCAGTAGATTGTTTCTGTCGTAAGGTACTAACAACAAAAACATTCTTCATGATACAGACATTAAATCTACATCCCTATAAAATTCATAAGCAGATTCTAGCCCCATTCTTTGTAGCATCATAGAGCAGGGCCCCTGTCTCTCCTGCACAAATACAGAGTATTTGTTACTGCATTTAAGGGTGTGAACCAATTGGAGCCAGGGCCATGTTTTGACTATCTCAGCATATCTAGATTACAGTACAGGGAACGTAGTTGGTGTTCAATAATAGCTTTGTAGAAGAAGGTATATATTATCTTTAATAGTTTTTTCTCTGTTTTTTCTTTTTCCTGATTTCAGACATCCACATTCCACCCCGGGCCTTGCCCGTCTGGTGAGTCCAATCTCTGCAGGTCAGTCACGCAGTTGAGGTCAGGGAAGTTATGTTGGGATGGGCTGACATGAGGAGAGGGTCAGGATGAAAGTTAGGGCTAGGGACATTCTTTTGTGTGTGCATAGTTTAGTAAAGACAAATCAGTCATTTTGCATTTTGATCTCTATAAATGACCACATCAAAATATCTGCTTAAAGTGGCTGTGTCCCAGTGGCTTCTTCTACCGTTGTCACTTTTGAAGGAGGGTTCTGTTCCACTTCTTCAACACTATAGTGACCTCTATTAAACAAAAGTGGTACCAGGAATCAAACACTACATTTCAGATGTGAAATATCTCCCAATAAACCAGCATTCACTACTTCCACTGGGAATTCTCTGTGGCTAGAAAACTATTTTTGTTGAATCTTTGCCTTGATTTTCTGGGAAAGATATATTTTTAACACCATTCACCTTCCTCCCTCCCTTTCCCCTTGCCCACTTTTGCTAGCCCTCTGAGCTTGACACTGATAACTATTTAGTATAATCAGTTGCCTAAATTTCCCTGCTTGTGAATTTCTCCAATCCCTAGAGCTGAGGGCATTTGATTCCACACGCAGGCCCCTCTGCTCTAGGTCGTGGGATGGGTCATTCCTAGAACTCCTAAGTGAGTGGATCTAAAACTCATCTCAGGGGACTTGGTGAGCATTTCTTGTAGTGAGTTCTGCTCTGAACCTGTGCTCCAGTCCTAGTGACTGAACGTTCTATTTTTTCCAGAGTTCAGGTCCAAATAGCCACCATTACTCTGATTCCGTGTCCAACAGTTCCTTTTATTACTAAGGCTTAAAACTTTAGCAATAAAATGAGATACATTTCTCATGTTTTTTTCCCCAACGTTTATTATCCTGTGACCCTGAATAAATACCCCAAACTAGTTAAGCTTAAATTCTTCATCTTTAAAATGGGGCTAATGTTGATCCCTTGTTCTCAGGGTAACTGGGAGAATTAAACACATTTCATGGACATAAAATGCCTGGTACGTAAGAAATGTTTCTCTCTGGCTGATAATTGTTATCTGATTATCCTCTCTCAGTTTGGAGGTCCTAAACCCCAGCTCCATAGCTGGATCCCAGTTACTTTTTTTGCTGTACCTATTTGATGCAGACTTCTTACCTACACAAATATCTACATACTGCCTATTATCCCTTTTCTTAACTTCCCCAACACTGGGTTTTCCCCCCTTTCTCTTCCCTTGTTCTCTCACTGGGTGTCTGTTAAGCTGATTAACTAAAGCCCTGCTCCTCTTTACTCCCTGTTCCAGCAGCTCAACTGAATTTCTGTCCTTTTACAATCATAGCTGGATGTGTCCCAAGAACAGAATATGCCACACTCCAGTGGGCAATCCTAAACTCTCGGCTTTCGACCTTAGAAGTCTGGCCATTACATTGCTTTTTAATCCACATGTGTCAGATCTAGTAATACTTAGTTGAAGATTGACTATCTTCTCCCTAAATAACTGCTGCCAGTCACTGGGATGATCCTCTCGGCTCCCCAGCCCCACAATCTGCTAGCAGGGAGCTGGGACAGCTGTATTCCATCAGCAAAGATCTCCCAAGGCTGAAGGACCCGGAAACCTGGCTCTCCAGACCTACACTATTAGGAGACATAACCTCTTCAAAGGGGAAGGCACTGCTTCTACTTAAACAGTTCTCCATTGTGATGACAATACATACTTCAATCCTGTAATGTTTCTCCAGACAGGAAGATGGAAATGTGCTTTTCCGCTTCCCAGTCTCAGGCATTCTTTTTTCATAAATTTGACATGACAAATAGACTCTCCATCATCACCTGTTACAGTGTGAATGTCTCTTCATTTCATGAATGCAGGGCTGCCACTGACATACAGTGCTTTTTGTTTTGGGTCACTCTTCTGTACCCCCATCCTTCCCATATCTAATAATCACCATTATTATATTAGAAGGCAAATTTCTGATCACAGCTTGATAGTGTTTTTGAGGCGAACAGGACGATTTTCTGTCTACCCAGTGAAAACAACCTTTGGTTCTTCACAGTGATTTCACAGACAACCTAGAGCCTGCGAGGAGACTAGAATGTTGATCTCTAACTCTCTGATCAGGACCTAGACTTACACACCTACACACTTTGCACGCATGCGCGCGCACACACACACTCATTTTCAGCATCGAGTCTTTATGAGAGCTAGTTCTTCCATAAGAGTCTAGCTTCTGGCTGCAGAAGGAATTAATACCAAGATAATTCTGTGTACTTTGGATCCACGCAGTAGGAAGCTTATGCTTGCTGCTTTCCTCAGGATGCCCTGTGACATCACCCACACTGGATTGTTTTTCCTTTTGTGTTAAAACACTTTGGCTTCATTCCAAAGGGTGTCTGAAGACAACAAGCCTTCCTTCCAGTCTACCCAGTGGCCACATAATCCCACAACTGGAAACATTCTTCTGCATGAAAAGGCATCACTCAATTAGCTCTCACGCAGAGCACCCCTCCCAAGTCTCGGCTTCCTTTGACCTCTTTCCTTGCTGATGTTTTAGATTCTTAATGGTTTGATCTGGTGGAGGTCTGTTACAGTCACTTGCTACTTGTATTTGTGTCCCCCAGTGTGTATATCAAGGGCTGATATTGTAAGGAGAGTGAGTAGATGTATCTCAGGAAAAATTAAAAATGACCTCAGATGCTGAAATAGTTCACTACAACCCTGGTGTCTGGAGTTGCAGGGAATAGGATATAACCTCCTTAATTCTAGAAAACATGGTTCAAGCTGTATATACAAAACATATGCACACCTGAGAGCCCGAGTGTGACATTAGCCATTATGCACCACTCACACTAGTTATAGAGACCTGGGTTGCATTGCTAGTTTTTTTGCTTTCCAGCTCAATGACATTTAGCAAACGGCTTCGTTTCCCTAAGACTTAGCTTGTTAAATTGCAAAACACAAAAGATGTAATACAACCTGCTTTTTAAGATGGCTATTAGGATTATCGGAGAGTGACACAGCACTGAGCCCAAAAAAGAGGAGATGGGGCTGGGCTACGGGGAAGGTATCACTAAAAGCAGAAGCTGGGAGCACACAGAAAAACCTTGATTAGCATCATAGATTGCCTGCGGCCTGGACCTTCAAAGTTGTACCACACTGAACGCTTGGTTGTACTATTAGACTTCTTGACCATTACTGCTTGGATAGCTGAGATTTGATTAGCGTTGTTCTATTAAACTAGTAGTAAAATCTCTTTGGGGAAAGGAATGGGGTACGTATGTCCGCAGACAGGCAACGTCACTGATATGGTTTGGCTGTGTCCCCACCCAAATCTCATCTTCAGTTGCAGCTCCCATAATTCCCATGTGTGTGGGAGGGACCAGATGGGAGACTGAATCATGGGGCAGTTTCCCCCATACTGTTCTCATGGTAGTGAATAAGTCTCACAAGATCTGATGGTTTTATAAGGGGAAACCCTTTTTTGCTTGGCTCTCATTCTCTCTCTTGCTGCTGCCAACTAAGAAATGCCTTTCGCCTTCCACCATGATTGTACGTCCTCCTCAGAACCACGTGGAACTGTGAGCCCATTAAAGCTCTTTTTCTATGTACAGGTTACCCAGTCTCAGGTATGTCTTTATCAGCGGCGTGAAAACTAATACGGTCACCAATCCCAATGTGTTGCTTTCATGTAAAGAACATTCTTTGATTCAAATGAGAAAAATAGAAATCAGAGTGGTCCTGCTCAGGACAGGGAGTGGAGACCTGCTTTGCTTGATGACACAGCATAGATGGTGTCTTGCCACACCCAGGTGCCTCTGGGACCACCCAAGAACCAAGTGTGAATCCTGGAGGGCTAGCGGTTGATGGGCAGCGCCTTGTACTTCTTTTGGTTTTCACAAAGTTTTAGTGATATTTAGCCAAATATGAATAACAGGACAAATATTCCTTCAGCCTATTATGTCTTCTCTCATAAATGTTTCTGGATAAGGGAGCTGGCAGGGGCACATTCACAAGTTATTGACAATCTGTCTTTGAGGACTAGTTTCTAATTTTTTAAATGAGGGCATCCAGTCTATGTTTCCAGGGGAAAATTACATGAGATTTGGGAGTTCAAATGCCAATGATGTTTATAACTCTCAGCTAAAGTGCCAGTATTTCTTTCTCCTGTCTTGAACTCTATGAATGAAAAAAAAATAGTGTTGGTTTATAGTATAATCCTTCCAGTTGTGTTTGAAAGTTCTGCAGTACTCCCAAACCCATCAGTTGAATGATCTTTTCATAAATATTATTTATCATTTATGAGTACAAATAGCATTTTGGTTAAGTTGAAGCAAAAGGTAATTTTATTATCAGAGAAAATATTCATCTCATTCCTGTCCCCTTCTCTAATCAACCTCAAATAAAACAAGGCCATGTGGTCTACAGTTAAAATTGTTATAAATAATATTTAATTAAATCAGTATTTAAAACTACTGAATTTTTTTTTTTTTTTTTTTTTTTTT